>NW_024539265.1:0-305201 GCF_016758775.1 Suillus clintonianus | reverse complement strand
TAATTGACATTCGGCCCACTCACTGATACTTTGCAGCTCGAGGCCGCTGGACATGGATATACATCTCCAAAGCTCCACCGTCCCTCATTTCTCTTCCCTGATGATCTCCATGTCTAAGCCTGCCTACCTCGCTATTGTTGAGCACTCACCGACCAAACCTGTTGTCATATTTGTCCCATCAAGACGCCAGTGCCGGCTTACGGTTGACGACTTGCTGGTCCACTGCGGAGCAGACAGTAACCCCGATCGCTTCTTGAATATTGAAGAAGCCGACTTGCAGCCCGACCTCGACTACATCAACGAGAAGGGTCTTGTCGAATGCCTGAAACATGGCATTGGGTATTATCACGAGGTGCTTGATAAGAAAGACAAGCACATTGTCGAACGCTTATTCCAGTCTGGAGCAATACAAGTTTTGGTGGCGTCTAAGGTCTGTATTCCACGACCCCTTCTACTGACTAGCAACTGAGTGTTTGCAGGACACTGCATGGAGTCTACCCGTCGCAAGCTACATGGTGATCATAGCGGGCGTGCAATACTACGAGGGCAAAGAGCATTGATATGTCGACTACCCAGTCATGGACGTCCTACAAATGATGGGTCGCGCTTGCAGACCAATGGAAGATGACCGCAGTCGATGTGTCCTCATGTGTCAGCAGACGCGCAAGGACTTCTACAAAAAGTTCCTTGCCGAGGGTTTGCCCATCCTTCAGCGGTCTCCATACGCGGACTTGCCCTCAGACTCGGTCCATATGGATGTCGAGCTGCTTTTTGCCAAGGAGTACTGCACGAGTCTTAACATGAGTCGATAAGTAGTACCACTGAGAGTCATAGGTGACATTAGTACTATGGACTTGTAACATCACAGAGAATGGGCACGGCTAGGAATAATTAAAAGATCAAGAACCTCCGTCACGTTTCAAGTTTCGGATCGACCCAACGAGCCTGATTAAAGTCGCTCTAGGACCGTCGCTCAGGACAAGGCCACTGAGTAGGCGATTCCAGGTATAATTTGACGGCAAAGCCTCACAGAGCCTCACTCAACTTCAGATTGTAATATGAGATCATCCCGCTTCTTAGAAGTGTTATTTATGTCTCACGACTGGGCATGCCTACGGTCCGTTTCTAAGGAAAACATTAGATGTGTGACACCCAAGGTCCAACATACGAGTCTCTGTATTCGACAAGAAACCTTATCCAGCCAGAGCTTTTCAAATGGTTTCTCGGAAAAAGGGCTAGGGTAGAAGGTGTGTGTTCAATCTGCACTGTCCACAAGCCACGTGGGATTGGGGTTGAGGCGGAGGATAAGAGCTTTTCGATCGGGTGATCCATACCTGAACTTGAACTTTGTCTCTTAGTCACGTGGTCTGAAGATGTGCCAGTCATTGCTAACACCGCTTTCCATTGGAAAGCATTAGATGGTCATGGAACTGAAACCATAAATCATATAAAATGAGAATAGGCTTGCAAATTGAGGCCGCTGGACTGCTACACCCGCTCTGTTGTGATTTCGCCATACCTGAACTTTGTCTCTTAGTCACGTGGTCTGAAGATGTGCCAGTCATTGCGAACACCGAGGAGATATGAACAATATAATACATCAATATGATTTTACAGTGTTGACCACCGTGGTACGTCCATTGTATCACCGAATACGACTTCAAGAACACATACTAGGCGTGCCAGGACAGCAGTCTGTTCCCGAAGCACCGCGACGATTTCTTTTCGATTCTCTATGACTTCATCCACTTTATCCGCAGCCTTGCTGATAGTTTTACTGTCAGACAAAATGACCCGCCGCTTCTTGGTGGGTGGTTGCACGGGCAGGGAGTTCGTGATATTGTCAGCGAAGTGCCGGCTCTGAGCACGAGTGTGAGTAGATGATTTATATCAACGGAGTAAGAGAAGACTCACTGCATCAGATTTCACATCAGAGTTTGACTCGTTGCCTGACAGTGCACGCTTCAAATTATGATGTGGGATATTGACAGGATGCTAGTAAACATGGTTTTCGAGCCTCTTTGTGTCAGTTCATAATTTATGAAATGGTACCGGCATACGCACCTGGTTACTAGCATGATTTTCCGAGTCGTCTCCTGCCAGTGATGCAATGTTGGGTGCCTTTGGTGATGGTGAGCGCGACTTTGCAGAATCTAAAGCCCCTTGAACACCGGGACCTGCCAGTGGTTCACTGGTGTAGACGTAATTTCCTTGCGAGTCCGCTGGTGCTCCTTGACCATTGGCTGGAAAGCGCCATCCGCCACGATGTTTGTCCTCAACTCCCAGGATTTCTGATGCGCCGTCATTGTAACCTGAGCCTCGTGAGCTGTGTTCAGAGCTTTGGTCTGGATCATAGTAAGGCATCGCAATGAATGAGTATGTGAGTAGTACTAGGTTTGCCGGTGATGGTCAAAACTAACAGCGGCTTGCACAGCACCACAATGATATCATTTAGTGGAACGTTGCCTTTATAAGGCTGATATGATGATTTTGACGGCTCAGCGCTCAGGTGTGGTTAGGCTTGCACGCATTGCGGGGTTGGCCCTGCACTAGTGCAATTAGGTAGGATGTAGTGGAATTTCCAATCGGGAATGTGTCATTGATACAAGATCCGCATTGAATCGACTCCGAGTCGGAAGCTGTGAATTGAATTGAATGACATCAAGGTGGGCGTCGGGATTACACATGAAACTAACCAGTATTTCCGAGTCCAAGCGGGTGAATATTCGAACATTGACCTGACATTGATATGCTGTGTCTGCCATACGAGATTGAACAAAAAGTCTTCCGACTTGCTGCATGCATGCACCCTGCAAATGATGTGCGCTCATGTTTACTGAATTGGACGATCAGAGTCAAGTCCGCAACATACCACCACCCTCGATCATCAATGTCAGATCCGACCAGAAAATAGAGCTAACTCATACTGGATCTTGCGCCTAAGACTTGAATAAGGTTCTTGAACATTGACTGACGTAGCAGGAATCACCGTGGCGCCAGTGGGGCCAGGTGAAATTGATGCGGTGAATGTTCACATACACAGCATAAATTGTGCAAGACACAGGGGGTTGTGTCACAGCTGTGTCACACAAATTCTTTTTGTTTCGTTGGGAGCCTATCAGATTTTTCTTCAATGTATGAAATGTACGAACAAGCTACCACTTCCCTCATGGCTCACTCTGCGAGCTATGGTATATCACAAGGTATGAGGCCCGTGGCAGTAACTTCCACATGATGTTGGACTACACAGATCAAGTTAGTGCAGATCTCCCACTCTACATTCTTCAAGTTATTAATGAGCGCAAAGTGTTAATAACCGCTAGTCATTCAAATCTCGACCACATCTAAGGTACTGACGCCGAATGTATGCAGGCTTTCTTCCATCTCAACTTAAAAATGTAACTCCACTGATCAGTAGCGAATTCCTGGACAATCATTAATCATTGCTCAATTTTAACATGCAAACTGGAGCATTCTGAAGGTAAGTTTTACGTTAAGATCTCTACCAACAAAACCCTCACTTGATTGAGATGATTTATTCCTGAAGGGTTAAATACAGGCCGCTCAGTCGCAGCGGACCTTCCTCATCAAATCTACCTGATGTCACTATCACCTTTGACACCTTGTGCTAGCCCCCCTGCTGAAACCTTTTCGTCCTTGAAGAGGCGTATCGCTATGTTAGAGGAGCAAAATGCTGAACTCAGTATGCCTGCGGAAAGGAAGAGGTATGTGCCACGTCCACGAACCCACTATAAACTACTTATTTACTACAATAAAAGCCAGGTTCCTGAAGGGCGTGTTATTCGAAGGCTTGTGTGTCTTATAGACTCCATTGAAGACCTGGTTGCAGAATTTGACCGGCGTGTCACACTTGATATTACTGACGACTCTGATGCTGGATCCTTTGAATCCTCCGCAATGTGGGTGTGCAGTCTGTACATGAGGATAGCTGATGACGATGTTACTTTGTGATATTAGAGAAAACAGACGGTACAGGTCCTATAAGAAGCTGGTGATTTGGTGCCCATCAGTGCAAAAATTCATGCAGTCCTCAGCCGACATCTCTGAGCTGGCTAGCGAGTATAGCAAGGTGAGAGACTACACCGCCACACATCCATTAACTCATGTGTTGTGTATAGCTTAATCGGAGTGCTGATGCAGCGAGAGGGGATGATACAACCAGCCTTAAGTTCGCTGTGGCTTCGTGGTTGATGCAGGCCAGCCCGACTCCAAACCCTGTCATTTCACACCGTGACAAATCTTATCGTGGATTTTACCATGACGTAACTGGAAAACTGCTATGCCCCGTCGATTACGACTGGAATGATACTATGTAAGTCCTCATCGTTGAGAAACTCCATTGCTAATCAATATGCCAGTGTGCGAGAGGCCATTCGGAACTGCCACCCTGACTACCGTGTGACGTCTTACTCCTGGCCCTCGTATTTATATCAGGGTGGACACTATGACCCAAATAACCCTACGAAGGGCTTGTTCAAAGGCGAAGTGCTTGTGAAGGTGCGTACACCCAACAATACTACATCTTATTGTTGTTGTACTAAGGATAGATCGCAGGCAGTCAAGCACATATTCACGTCTCCCAGTTCAGCTGATGATCCACTGGGGTTCGCTTCTGTGCAGAATCTCTCTAAGCGCCAGAGGACCACAGGCGAGAGGCGTACACGACATGATGTTGCGGGACTACTACGAATGAAATCAGTGCAACCCAGGGCCATTGCGTACACAGCAGTTCAGGTATGATCTACTACCTCCAGGCGCTCACTACTGACTGAGATGACTCAGCTACGGTTTGCGCTATCCAGTGCTGGATCATGGCGCATTGTGGATGATGACTTCGACCACGAAGAATTTTATCACAACGTGGTTGATTACTTTGAGCTTTGTCCCTCACGGGAAGCAACGAAGGAGGTGGAAACTCTCCTATTTTGGTGGAATCAGTAAGTAGCGTCCATCTCTATTTCATTAGCTTAACATTGTTGCTTCAACAGGAAAGTGTTTGGGCGCAGGAATATGTCAGAATATCGACCCCAGAACACCGAACGGCTGTCAGTGGCTATGACGTCTACTGCCCGATGAGCACTTTCCCAATGAACTCTGTGAATCCTGAACTGTCCTGGACTCATAACCTAGTATGATGTACACGTAACTTTACTTTGTATATCTGGCCAATTGTGCGATGTAGTACTAGTGCAAACTAAATAAATTATATTGGCTATGTAATGCTGCATTTGAATTGATCCGATCAACCCATTTTTTTTGAAATGTATCTGATTCCGAGATCGGAACAAAGATCCCTGCGTTAAATGTTTTACTGGATGGTCTAGTCTGGCTCAATTATACACCTCGTCTGGCGAGATCTATGATAAACTGCTTGCAATACAAATGGAAACTTAGCTTCGACAATATAACCAATTCACAAATGCACATTTTCTGAACATCTGTAGCGCCAGACCTCTACACCGTAAAAATCTACACAAAGATCCATTTGTTTACTTCGTAGTGTTATCTGATTAAATTGTGCACTTTGTCCAGCAAAATCCAAGTGAAACTACTTGTGATACCAATTATATTTGCGATGCCGCATCAGCCAATGTCCACACAATATGAAGCATGAATATTCAAGGACATGTTATACCTGTGAAGGCTTCATTCCATATATGTGGCAAATTCACGAAACTATATCTTCTGAATTGTTGAAGACTTTTCACCATGGATGTTGTGAACCTCATAAGACTATATTTTCCGAACAACTGTGGTACAAGATACCATCCGGTGAAGATGCCAAATGACTGACCATTTGTAAACATATCCTGAGCAATATTAAAGTGGGAAAGCTGGCCCTGTTTTACCAACAGCATAATGCTGCGCAATGTTCAATAGGTAGATCCTGGAGTCTCTTGGGGTAGCAATTTGTGAGAGATGGTGCGAAAGCTGGCTTATGATTCTCTAGTGCTAATCCAGTCCAACCTGTGCAACGGATGTACTTTCATGCCACAACTCGAGATCTAGGTAACCGTGCTTTAAATTGGTCAAGCGCGATAATATTACTGCCATGTTTTGATTGATTATACATATTGTGCTGGTAGGAATTTCATCACCCATGCAAGGGTCTACCATAGGGTGCAAATGCAATCAGGCATGTGCGAGAATGTAAATGCAAACACTACTTGTAGGAGTATACAAATGCAAACAAGGCTTAGAGGAGTATGCATTGAACGAGGTCGCATGCACGGACTTGTATCGATACGTACAAGTCTGTCATGACATTGTAGAGAATGTGGCACTTGTATGCCTTGCACTGGCAGCCAGAGGGTTTGCATCGTTTGGGATGTTTTGCTGATGATGAGTATGTAGCACAGCCACATATGCGGAGTGTCAAGCATGTCAAGCCCAGTGAAGAGCGGACTTCACCCTGTGGGAACTCCCCGTGCGTGTGCACCGATACTATGTACGTAGAACCAAAAATTGATATTCACGCCACTCCATAATGACTATCGCATTCGGACTCAATAGCTCGTCCTGTCTCTTTCAACGTTCTTCGAAACAGAAAAAAATTAATACATATTACAACGAGATATTTGCCAAGAACGCATGTCTGCTTGCAAAATCCACTTCGCAACACCAAATAAATAAGTACCACGACGAAACTTGAAATCAAGAACAAAGTAAATTCTCCTGCTCCCTACAGAGCACCAGACTACCATCAACTTCATCAACTTCATCAAGTATCTCCTGTGCTACACACCACTGCCAGTCGATACATGCACGCGCTCCTGGAAAGCGATTGAGGTCATGCCGGTTGCTGTGTCGGAGTCGACCACGAGCTTAGCGTTATATTCTCGAATGCTGAGGATGAGGCGTGGTCCCAGCACAAAGGACTGTACGACTGTCAAAATCTGAAGAACACCAATAAAAAGCTGAGTTGCTAGGGAAAATCGGTTCTATAGAAATGATGAACCGTAGTCGCATGCACAGGTCAGTGAAAGATTGGCATACCGCTGAAATCGTTGGGGACCAATAATAAACGAGGTTGATGCATGACCCAGTAACATAACTACCACGTTCAATCATTTAGCAGAAAAGGGAACGATATTTACAATATGAGCTCACCTCGCAAAATAAAGCACGTGAGATTTTATCAACACCGCGAAACAGTCCCTGATAACCCCTCCTGCCGAATGTTGTCGCAGTTCACGAAAGTGTTTTACAGCAATCCAGACTGCAAGACACAGTACGAGGACCTCCCATATAGGGCTGAGTATCCAAATTATGCCATCCAGAACTATGACTTCATGCAGATGGCTAGTGGCCTCGCATATATGGGTGCCGGAGACAACGAGTTCCTCTGGTATTCATCAATGAGCCCCATGCACGTTTTCCATTCAAAATTAAGCGTACCCCTTGAAGTATACCACATTGTCATTACGGCGGCCACTCCGTCGAAAATGTTGACAGCCAAGCACACCACGACGAGAAGTATCAGGATCCTTCTGGATCGTTGATACATGGCATGTAACCGAGCGATCATGATGACTTGCAAGATGTTTCGGTCAACTCAATATCACAGGCCTTGTAATTGCACAACTCACCACACAACATTGGGAATACCACAACGCTCACACAATCCCACATGATGTACACTATCCGGCCTGAAAAATTCAGTTAGTTATCAGGCTCGGGTGGATCCTACACTCCAAACAGACTCACATCTGTGAAATTCATGACAGTGAACGAAGAAGCTGGTCAATAATGACACTCACCCCTACAGAGCGCCGCGGTCAATTGGAGGGGAATATCAGGCATCGGTGAAGATGACCCACTGCATCTGTCAACGAGACCGCCGGAATACTGGCTGTATGCCGCAGGTCAGAAGAAACAAACAATCTCAAAGTGAGAAGACATACCCAGTATGTCGAGGCTGAGTGTGAGAGATGGCCGATTAGCACAACATCAATTATTTGACCTTCTGAACATACATGATATATAATACTCCAAGATAGCGCACCTAGGTTATTGTCAAGTCAGTACAACTTCACAACAGGCAAGATACATACACTCAGATAGAGGACGGTCATGAGGGACCAACGTTGCCTCTGTCGCAAATCAACGTTGTTCTTCTGACGTGGAACTCTGCTCACCCAGACCAGTTCGACCTAAAAAAAATCATTCTTAGCGAGATGGCGGCTCCGGTCATAGCATCAACATACCTCTTGTTCAAGTGTAAGGGCTGGAAATACTTGTATGAAATGAGCAATTTACTAATGTTATCATGCTCACCCCAATCATACGTCACTCCAGCACAGGCGGCAACTGCGAAACCACAGTCAAGGTTAGATTGAGATATCAGCGTCAACATCTGCTTTCACGAACCTGCAAAATAGCTGCCAATACGATATGAATTGATGAGTGGCCAATAACTAGGGTCGTCTGAGACCAGGGTCATACTACGAGAGGACGGACGCGAGGGAGCGGGGAACTTGGTCGACATACGACAATGACATTCGTGCTAGATATACTACCCCTCAGTGCTTGGATCACCAGGGCGAGATCGACTCGGAGAGATGGTATCCGTTCCTGCCCCACAATGTAGGTAGTGTCACATCATGCATGTGATAATATCATGAAGTGGTGCATCGGGCCTTGAATAAAACCCCAATGATATGATGCTGCCAATCTAATCACCGCACCCCGCACCAATGTAGAATCATTTAGCGTTCGCCGCACCTCAACAACTTGGTGGTTCCACGAGACGACGGCACTTCAAACTCGCCCGTCCGGATAGGCAACCTCATGTCCAGTAGTATGAATATGAATTCTCGCATGATTAGTGTATCCCTTGACTGTATGCCAGGTCAGAAGAAGTGAAGACAGTGAATGTACTACATACACGGTCTCAGTTTTCCATCTGGTGCAATGCCATTGTGGGCAGATACTAGCATCCAGTTGCCAGCCACAGTGTTCTTAATCATGCAATAAATAATGATTTTATTGTGGGGCAACGTGTGTGAGTTAGTCATGAAACATTTGCAGGGCATGAAAGGGGCTCGAGTGGATCTCCAGAGCTCCAAGTCTCAACGGGGCACACGGCGCCCGAGTCAGAGTGGAACATCAAAGGGACTGAAGTGGAGCGCGCTCATGATGATGGAGGCGACGCGAATAGATTCCACGGGCATCAAAGTTTCGTAGATGGATTCGACCAACATCACGTGATTGTGACACGGTGTACTCCGAGCCTATGGATATGCATCAACATTGTTCAACAATGTGAACCTACATCCCAGTGAGTTTTGTAGCATCGTTTCTGAGGTGTCTGATCGTATTTTTTGTCGCTTGGACACCCAGCACGCCTTATGGCCTGCACCACGACGCTTTCGTGCATGCGGTTGGTCGACTCTGGTTTGCAGGTGACACTCTCGGCATCACAGCACCTCTTGCGTTCAGAGTCAACTGGCTTTGAGCGCTGAGCCTCCACTATAAGGGCAAATTGACAGAAACATAGTTTGGTGCCTGGCGCCAACTTCTGTGTAATGAATATATCGATCGAATTCAATCCTACCCCATCTATAAATACACACCAGCCATATTGTTCACGACGACCACGGTCACTCGACAATTGTCAAGTACTGCCTAGTATCCGCATCACCAGTAGAACTGATTACTCTCCAGCCTTCAAGTGACGAGGACAGCTTTACATGCTGGCGCTGGGTCGTACATTCCCCGCCACCATCCGGTTGTGCTATACAGCACCTCTTTACTTCAATAGCATTTGTCACTGCATTCAATGCCCTCTACAGAAATGGACTCAGAATGACCCTTATCCGTCGATAGTGCTTGTCACGAACCTATGCACATGTGGCCTACATGGTTCATGCGTGGCGACCTTTTCTGTTTCGTGTTCATCTAGTCTTCTACTGCAATTTACCAGGTGGCGCAATCTGTCTTTAAAGAGCCATCGCACCGAGTACTCCTACTCCATTCACCTATCCCAGCTCTCTTTTTCATCACGCCCTCGAATCTGTATTTCCGTTTTCAACCTCATGCATCGAGCTCTGCGCATTCCCGAAATTATGCAAGAGATCAGCTGGCACACTGATCGTAGCTCACTTCCTGGTCTTGCGTTGACATGTCGCACATTTAAAGGTCCAGCACTTGATGCCTTATGGAGGAATTTTCCATTCCTAGAGCCTTTCGTCAGCTGTCTACCAACGCATATCTGGGGCTTCAGTTTCCGAAGAGAAGTGGTAAGCATTTCATACTTGCGCGCGCGGCTGATTACTCAGTAATTTTGTGCAGAATTGGTCAAGCCCATCGATACCATAGCCTGGGACACTTTTCGTAAATACGCGTCGCGCGTGCGCTCGATCACACAATCTAAGGATCCATCGTTCATTCTTGAACATCTTCGTATGCTAATGCTAGCCTACCCTTATCCACCCTCGACCATGTTTCTAAATCTTCGAAGTTTGACTTGGAATGCCAATCAAATCCACCTCGCCATCGAGTTCTTACGTATGGCATTGGTGCCTTCCCTGGTTTCCTTGGATCTACGCATTACCTCAATTTCGCCGGTCTTGAAGTCCATCCTGTCCAATATCGGGACCACATGTCCTAATCTCACCTACTTTTACTTTCGACCTCAAATGGATGACCCGAAGTTGAACCGTGACTTTGCGCCCGTCCTGACACATGTGATATGCCAGCTCAAAAAGCTTTCCGCCTTGACTATCTGCCACCTTGAAGATCCAGGGATGAAGCACGTTACGCAGCTAAAGTCTCTGAAGACATTTTGGCTTTACGTAGCGCCGACTTTTCTCCGCCGCACGGGGTTGTCACCACAATCACTTGGTTTTGAACATCTAGATTACTTGAGCCTTCGAGCTCCCAGACTCCACCATATAACAGACTTCTTATGTTATCTCCGGACCGTTCAAACAAAGCATTTTACCGCCGCCTTAAGCACCGTGTTCGGACAGCAATCCGATTCTATGTCCGGGTTCTGCGGTATGCTCCTAGAAAGATGCGACAAAGACGCTCTCGAGACCATAAAACTCTGCGAACAGTTATACAACACCTTTGACATTATATTCGCGCAACCAAGTGACTTCAGCCCACTGCGACTTTTTCACAATTTAACCCATTTCGATATCGAGACAGCATGCACCCTCTCGATCTCCGATGACGAACTAAGCGAGCTGGTAAACCCACGGCCCAAGCTCAAAATTTTCAGACTCAGTTGTTATCACCACCCCGAGAGTACTGCGCTGCCTACCTTCCATGGACTCATCAACGTGCTTCGGCTTTGCCCTGAATTGGTCTCTCTCTCTCTCTTGTCATCGATACCACGCAGCCTGATGGCATAGACGTCGCATCCCCCGGCAATGGTATTCGTAATGATGGTCTGCAAGAGCTTGTCCTCGGTAATTCACTGATCAGCTCTCCATTGGTCGTGGCTCTTGTCCTCAGCGACCTCTTCCCTAATTTGGCGGAGGTGAATCTTGCCCCTTGGTTTGGTGGCCCACTGCATTCATTATTCTGCCAACCACGGGAGATGGAGCAATAGAAGTCGGTCAATGCTTACTTGACGGCTTTCGCACTATAAGGATACGATGTTTGGGGCAATGATGGCCTTCTCCATGTTCTAATCATCTATGGCAGTTTTATGCCAGCGTCTACTTCGTACTGTTGTACAATTATCGTTTTGTTTGTATTGCCATAAATAAAGACTAGGAAGCATGTGCTGTGCATAATCGGTAAACGAAATGAGTGACCGTATGGAAGCCACGACCATTAATTATGCACGCTTTGTCACACAGACACGTGATCGTGACCTCCGCGTCTGCGTCACATGCTCGTACAAGGAACTCGTGAAGCGTTGTCCTCAGCCCTGCACTTTGAATCCCTGACTAGCCACGATGGCAAGCTCTTCGAAGGCGATCAGCAACTCGGCACATCAGCAAGGACAGACATGTATCACGTTCTCGCGTGACGGGAAGTAAGTAGTGGGTTTTAGACCAGAGCCGCCGACCCAACCTTCTTTCCTTAGGATTGCGTATACGGGAGGCTTGGATACCCTAGTGCGAATATGGCACACTGATGAAGGGGAGGACCAAGAACCAGAAGCTGCGTATGAAGCTGATGAGGGAATTACGACGGTCGCCGCTGCCGTGCGTGGCTCTTCATGTGTCCTGGATTCATCTGAGCTGACTCCGGAAAACAGAAAGACTTCTGGCTCTCTGGAGGCCACGACTCTGAGGTGCGAAAGTACCTTCCTGGAAAGGCACAGTTCGATGGACTTGTAATGAGTGGTGCCGGAGCATCGATCAGGTCTTTAGCAGTGGATCCGTCTGGCAAGCGCGTTGCTGTCGCTTCTGAGTGCGTCTATGCATGCGTCAGCTCTCGTGTGTACTGACTGCTCTCGCGTACTCCAGCGAACTCTCAGTTAAAATCATTGATTTGGACGAAATAACGAATATGATAATACTGGAAGGAGGGCACAAGAAACGCATACGAAAGACGACGTGGCATCCATCTGGCTCTATTTTGGTACGAGCGTTTGATAAAATTCATGCTGCTACTCTCTTCATGACTTTAAATCCCTCAGACAACAAGTAGCTCAGATGGGACCATAGTGGCATGGAATATATCTGATGCTGAAGCCAAGGTTGAGAATGTTATTGATGGTGTAATACCCGCAGTGGTAGATCCGGAGTGAGTATCATTCTTCTCATTCGCAGAGACTTTTGCTGACTCTCCACGAGGTCTCCGGAATTCATGCACGATTGCTCTGCCGTTTGGCATCCGTCAGGACAATATTTCTTTGCAGCATCACGAACGCATGGTCGGTGGTCGGAGCATTAAAGTCACACTGTCACTCACGATTCATCAGAAATTGTCGCGATTTCGAGGAGCACATGGACCAAAACTTGGTCTCTATCTGATCCAAATACCGTCGGTGCAACAACAGCATTAGCGCTTTCAGCCAATGGCGTATACCTTGCCAGCGCTTGCAACCAAGAGATATTAGTGTGGAGTGTGCAGACGAAGCAGGTGCTTTGGAAGTAAGTTTTGTGTTTGTCTTCTCTGCAACATTCGTAACTCTCCGCAGGCACCCGGGCACGCCAAATGCATTCGCCATTCAAATCGCCTTCTCACCTACAGAAAACCTCTTAGCATGGACAGATACAGAAGGTGTTCTCTCTCGGTGGCGGGATGCAATTCCTGCAGGCTCTCCTGATCCCGTCCGCCAAATGGCTGCAGGCAGCGCTCAAGGGACGACAACAAAGCGAAAGTCCACTCCCCCATTGTGGGGTGAAGAAGCTGATGCTGATGTGGAGGGGGGTGACACATACGGCGACGACTGGATCATCGATGACCTTGGCAATGGGATGGAAGATGAGCCTGAGGCTGTAAGAGCAACGCGCGCAGGTGATGGATTCGTGAAGGAGATGGGTGAGCCCATATCGCCGGGAGGTGTTGACAATAAGTTAACTATCATTCAGTGAGCATCACGAAGGCTCAACCTGCTTTCCAACCAGGATCAACGCCTATGGAAAATAAAAAGCGTTACCTTGGTAAGACACCTTTCTTGACATGTCGCAACTCATACTTATTTCAGCATAGCGTACAATATGGTTGGTGTCATTGAGGTGACCGACCAGGATACTCATCACATCGTCAATGTCGAATTCCACGACCGGTCAACCCGCAAGGGATACCACTTCACCGATCACTTCAAATATGACCTTGGCTCTCTTGGTTAGCATTTTGCCACTTCCACGAGCAAGCCTAATATCTGCACAGGTGAACGTGGCGCACTCTTTGCTTGTCCCCCTGAGCTCGATCACCCGGCACAAGTAATATTTAAACCTTACGGTACTTGGTCTACGCAAGGAGATTGGACATATGCCCTCCCAAAGGGTCAGCGTGTTCTTGGCCTCGCGGCAGGTGGTGAGAGGCCAATGCGATCTCTGAGAGATCCTTCATCGTCTGGAGGTGATATCCAGGGACAAGGGAACATCGTGATCGCGACTAGTTCTGGAGACCTCACGTTCTTGAGCGGCTCTGGTATGGAAAGAATTGTCCTCGGCGTAGAAGGTGAATATGTGACAATGGCTGCTGCTGAGGAATATGTCCTTGTGGTGCACCGGCCTGGCGCAACGACCATCGATGGTACGGCCCTTGACCTGTTCAAGAATACATTATTGAAAGATCTGCTCCTACAGGTTCCCAAAGTTTGGTCGCCACACTGATCTCTTTTGACGACTTTCAAGTTCTTCAAGAGAAGCCACTACCGATACCCAAAGGTCATACTCTGAGGTGGATCGGAACTACGGATGAAGGGGTACGTATAACTCCTCATTGGCACTCTCTTCTTAATTTGCGTGCTAGGCCCCAGCAATATATGATTCTGCCGGATACATACACCTTATGATACATCACCGGCGTCCGAATCGTGCTGTGTGGGCGCGTCTCATGGACACTGGCTCGCTGGAGCGCAAGCAGGGCAAGGACGAGTCGTATTGGCCTGTTGGCCTGAGTCAAGACACATTCATGTGTCTGATTCTCAAGGTAGACAGCTTGGTCTTCGATGCACCCATCGTTACTGACTCCATCTCAAGGGTCGTCAAGAACACCCTGGCTTTCCTCGACCTCTCATACAAGAGCTTCCCGTCCGCCTGCCATTCCGTAATCAAGACCCCGTAGATTCACTTATTGAAGAGCGGTACGCCTTTTCTCTGCTTTTATTGATAATGACTGAATTGCGACTGATCAGTATTGCTCGGGAGCGAATATACGTTAACCTTGCTCGCGATGCCCTTGGTGATGAACTAACGTCTCCCGACATTGACAAACGCGAAGTTGAACTAGACAAACAATTGATCAAGCTCATCCAGGCTGCCTGCAAGGCGGACAAGGCCCCGCGTGTGATTGAGCTTGTCAAGCGGTTACATTTTCCAAACTCAATCGCGGCTGCAAGTCAACTTGCCAAGTTCTACCGCCTCATTGGATTGCAGGAGAAGATAGAAGCAATTAAACTATGGCGGGAACAGAACGCGACACCAGCAGAAGAGGCGAGGGAGGGGAGACAGGGATATGCCTATGAGGATGCTCCATTGGCTCGACCAAAGCCTTTCCAGAACTTCAACCCACCACCCAAGGTCGACAGACCTGGTCTGACACGATCTGCCGGGGTCGTCGAGCAAACAGAGTTCACTGCGTCTAGTGCTGCGATCAGAGCAGTTCGCTCGCGAGCACCACAGGCTTCTGCTTCCCGTTCAACGTCTCCTGAGGGAAAGAGGAAACGAGACGACAATGATGATGACCTCGCATCTAACGCATTCAACGCCGAGGTAAAGAGGCGGGCCGTTGGTGAGCTTGATGCCGTGGTGCCGTCGCCAAAGCCTAGTGCGTGCATAGCTATTCAAACTGGGGTGCGTAAATTGATCATCTACGACAGACAACCCATTCTCTCGGAAGACTGGGCAAGAAGTCAAGAAGAATCCTTTCGCAAGAAAACCCGAGCTCAACAAGCCTATTCAGAAGAGCGAGAGCTTTTTCAACAAGGTGGAGGTCGCAGAAAAACGTGAGCAACAATGAAACAAGGTTTTCTTGTCTTCGCTTGCTAATCATGATGAACAGGTCCGGCAGCGACTAAAGGCAAGGAAAAAGAAAAGGACAAGAAGGATCCCTCAAGACAAACTACGCTCTTTGGTTTGCCTTCGAAACCTCCTGCAGAAAAGGAAAAGCGAGCGAAGAAAAAAAGTCGATGCTACACCCGAAGAGGCCAATGAAAGCCCTCCGGCAGACTCTCAAGCCATGGATGTAGAAACCCAGGATGCCACGCTAGTAGATAGCCAAGCTCATCCCGACCCATCAGACGTACAGATGGATACTCAGCCTCTAGACGTGGATGACGAGCCCATCGAGTGGCCGGATTCACCTGCCGCTGTCGATGATGATGATTAGGTCCTATTTGTTTCTCCCGTTTGTCACGTTCATCATTGTATGCCTATGCATCAGTGGTTCCGGATTGTGTATCTAGAGCATGTCCCAGGCAATCTAACGTTGCAGTTGTTGCATGGATGCTTGACTTAAACTGCTTTGCTCGAATGCAGAATCATAGCAGGCACTTCCAGAAGTCAACAGCACATTAGACGATCCGAATTTATTTGGCAGGTTTTTTGTGGGAGCTCTTGCTTGATTGTGTAGCAGAGTGTTCTTCAGAGAAGGGATCAGGCTGTATTGATCCCTGAAGGGAGAGCATTTCGTTCGCCACAGTTTTTCTGTCATAGAAGTTGATCGACCTTTCTTTTCTTGAAACTGACAGTGAACTCACCCAATAACTGTGAACTCTAGATACCCATCTGTTCCGCCGAGCTTCGTCCCCGTCAAACGGTGTATCCACTGTCCGTTCGCCTCAGGTACCGATTCGCCTTCCGCCTTCTCACCATTACTCTGCGTCATTTCTGCATCCCCTTCTTTATCGACAGAGGACCCTACAGCACCCTCTCCATACTCGGGATCATTTTCCGCAGGACCGTATTCGAATTCCCAAACATCTTGTGGAATGTGATGTCGTGGTATGGAAACGTTAAATGTACGGTGGAGGAGCAGCGAGACATGATCGGGGGAATACAGAATAATTTTGCCAACTATTGAGGAGGGTGCTGTTTGATTCAAAGGACATAAAGCAGACGAAGCACATACTGAGTTTCATTGCTATACTTGGGCTCCAGACCGTAGCATCGAAAGCGACATTACAGATAGAGAAAGGACAGTCGGCATTTATGCTCGCTGTTGGACTCAGGAAATGTAAATTTGAATGAGCCAGGAGAACACCACACAGGGACGGGATATATCTTCATATGCAGTTCAGCATCACATATAATATCTAAGAAATGTACCATCGCACCGCATGATCATGCTATCTAACATTTCCTCCGCGCCCGCGCGTAGATTACTGGCGAATACAGGAGGTACAGAGAGTGTTATGGTTGCTTTCGTCACTCGGAATTCACTTGTTGAAGGTTCGGTGCGGGACTTCCCCTTGTCCAGTTTCAACTTCTCTTTCTTCTTCTTCCTGGGAGCATCAGGGTCTGCGTCCGATACACGATGCTTCCGCTTGTTTTGACTTAAGGCAGATAATGAGATGGGAGTGGTCATCGCGATACATATGACATTCAGCCCTAGCAGAAATTTTGGACAGTATCGATCATGTGACTCTATGTAATTTTGTAGCCGACGAAATTCGTTTGTTGCATCACACCAACGGCGACGCTGCGGCAGCGTCCTTATGGTCCATTTTTACTCATTCTAATTTCTTTTTATTAGTTTTAAAGGGGTTGTGATGGTGAGTCATTCCTGCTCTTGGGTCGGACCTGTGAACTGAAGGGCGTTATATGCAGTCGGCCCCAAAAATCATCATACAAATTCTCGTCACAGGTGCACAAATTTTTGGGAAGGCACTATTTGAAGCAGGAAAGCAGGCGGCCAAAAGTGCGTACTTAAACGTTTAATCTTTGATAATTCCCCGGTGTTCACATTTTTCGTTTCGTCAATTGCAGATGCAAAGCACACCCCGGAAGGCGCAATAGGATCAGATGTTGCGGGTGTTCGGAATGCCACCTCTGGCTCTTTGACAGATAAACTCACCCGAGAACACCGCATGACACTAGACGAGGCCCATCTCATTCTGAATCTAAAGCAAGGAGAAACCCTTGAGAAAGTGTTGAAGGTAAATTCGTATTGCTCTGTCGAATTTTTTCAACTGCATACCATACTGACTATCATGCCAGAATTATGAACATTTATTCAAAGTAAATGGTCCCCGGCCAGCCCCAGACCCACCGGCAACTGGCGCAAGAGCGGGCAAACAACCTGCTCCGCCTACACACTCGCATTACCTCCAGTCAAAAGTTGTGCGCGCCCGTGAACGTATCGAGGCAGAGATGCATGTTGTGACGGAAGCAGATTCAACGCCTCCGCCTCCTGGAGCTGCTCCTCCTTCGGGTTCAGCACAGGGGAATGCAGGAGGCTCGAGTTGACCACTTGTGATTACTTATATCCGCTTTCGATACGTTTCGCTGATTTTAGACAAACTCAGAGCACATCCCCATTCACTCAGCATACATAGTATACACACAATATTACTACTAGATATCTCATGTCGTTGGAGCGCGATTTAAAGACCTTGGACCGGCTCATGAGGCAATGAGCATTACCCACACCTGTTCTTCAGAATGCAGATCGGCGAGTCGTTCTAAATTCTAGAACTGACTTCAACACAGTGATTCATGGTGCAAGTGCGCTGGTTGAAACAACTCCCCGGACTGACACTGTCCGCGCGAATACCACTTGTGCGTTGTCTCTTAGTATCGCGCTAGAATTCTCAACCATGACAATCCATTCTTTGAAACGCCAGTGTGCTAATCTCGCTTGGGACAGCAGGTATAGAACGCCACCTCCCTGACCTTAGTTGCGCAAACGCTGACCCGCGCGCATCACAGCATTCTAATCTCATTCCACCTTTCATATTGATCTTCTTGCCCTGGAGGATTGGTGCGAAAAGAACGCAGACGGTCATGAACAGCACCACAGAAAATGATGCAAACACTCACATCTATGAACGGTTTCCCTTCATGAATTCGCCGATCTGCGCAAGGCCGTATAGATCATTTTCTGGAAGAGAGATGGTCGGCATTGGTTCCACTGTCCAGGTAAATGTCCCCGCTTTGCCTAACTCCTCCCCAATCGGCTTGCAAGAGTCGAAATCAATTATTACAGCATCTCCCGCGTCATCGAGCATGATGTTAGCGGGGTTGATATCATTATGCACAAGACCGAGCGTCTCATGCAGGAAAGCGAGCCCTTTCGAAATACCGTCAAGAATTGCGGCAGGGTTCAGGGTGGGATCTTTTTTCCAGACTGCGTCCATAAGCGTGCGTCCATATTTTTTCAAACATATGGCGGTGATGCAATCACCGTCACGGACGCATCCATAGTAAATGGAAATATTAGGGTGAGCGTGCTGCTTGAGGATTTCGTAGACTTTGGCCTCATTGAGCAGATCATCTCCAGGTGTCCGGGAGTCATGTCCGCCCTGTCCGTCGTCGTAATCTTCCAGGAGTATGAGTGGGCGCTTTAGAAAGGAGTCTGTGGGAGCCACAGGAGGTAATTCGGTTAAAGATGGATGCCAATGGCCCTTGAAGATATGCATGGGGATGGGGATGGAAGCAGAAAGGCTGTCGAGGTCGAATGATGTGGCCCGAGTTTCAGGGTGCTTAGATTGATAGTAGTTGTCATTCTCCTTCCATACAATCATAACATGGTCAATCTTTTCAGATGTAGGGTTCCATGCTTCATAACTTTTGACGAGTTCTCGCATCGTTGGAGGGGGGGGGGGCTTGAAATTGCGAATATCTTCCAACTTGAACTTAATGTGCACTGGGAACAAATGCCTGCAGTGAGGATGAAAAGATACGTTGGTGCAAAGGATTTTTCGCTTACCAAGGGTTATGCTATGACTGTGCTGTGACTCGGTGGTGGGGCAAAACAAATACTCTGCATGCTGGGTATTTATCTGATCAACAACACGCCACCAGGGCTCACAAGGGGTTATTAAATGATAACAGCTCAGAGTAATTTCAATAGGTGTACACGAGCACCCACTGATCGAACTTCGCTGATTACCTGGAAAAACTAAATAAGCACCTTATCACTTCTCGGAGTGGCGCTGGTCAGCAACTGGTCAGTCAACACCACTACTCTGTTCTCACAGCTGACAGCGCCGAGGACCCACATTGTTATCTGACCAGCTGGAAGCAAGAACTTCATCACTTCTTCGGGTGACGATCAGCGCTCACTGCTCAGCACACAGCGCCACACATGATAGGGGCTGACAGATGGCTAGTTGCGCCACACATACATACTATAAGTACTCCAGTGCAGCGGGGGATGCAAAGAAGTAACTCGATTGTCTACCAACAGTTCTCATCTAGAACCGACTGATACCAGTGAGAGATTAATTCTTGCGCCGATTCCGTTATGTCTGACTCAAGCCTCGTGGATAGGCTGCTGTTGTTCTCTAGTCATGCACACTGGCACAGATGACGAAATTCCATCATGCACATGCATCACCGGCATGATGCAAAATGTTTCTCAAACCCCAGTGGACTATTGTTCATTCAGAACGAAAGTACGTCAAGATGGCAGTACATATCCGTACATACTTTCGGATTGTGGTGAAAGGACCCTCATGATCATACGTGCTAGCCTCGCACTACACAGATGGATCCTCGACTCTCAGCGTCGAGAGCTGGCCTCCCGCGAACTGAATCTCAGATAGAAGTTCCCCCGATGCGTGTTGAGTTCCCAAGCATCCTTCACTTGCTCGTAGGCTGAAAAGTATCCGAGAGGCCAGGACGCTGTGAATGATGATCTGTGGACTAAATATTTATTATGTTAGTGCCCTTCGGGGTTATTGGTTGTTTTACTCACGAGTTTGTAATAGAAACCCATGTATCCTGTACTCAACATTAAGCGCATGAAGATCAAGCTAGGTCTCCTACAACGCACCGGAGCCAACATGGTCAAGAGGATACTGAACACGGACATGCCTTGATATTAAGAAATCAGCAGGGCCTGCGTTGAGGAACGAAATTATCTCACTCATAATGCAGATCATATACATCATGGTATCATTGAAAAATGTTCGTTGGAGTGGTCCGACGGTGCCGTGGTATCTTCTGAACCTGATGAACACCATCAAACAGGAGAGAACTGACTCATGCGTGAGTACAGGGATCTTGAGAGACGAGACAACTGACCCAGTTCATAGAGTCCCAGCACGGCGTAGTCGAAGACATTGTTTCGCTTGACGAAGAAAAGACAGTCGCCCGGATTCACTGCCAACAATGAGCATAAATAGCACGGAAATGAGGACCACCTCACTAACGTAAGGAAACCTCGATCATGTTCGGTAAGTAAATTACGGCCGTGTTCGTAGAATTAGATACCAAACTGGTGTCCGCGAGGATATAAGAGGTGACCACACAAATCTGGCCATGTAGTTCAGCATCAGGTCTTCGCGGTGAAAGACGAACCAAAGGCTGACTGCAGCAAAAACCAGTAAGGATGTCAAAAGACGCTTGCTGTTCCATGAAGCATATATCCTCGTAATTAGCAATCCTAGAGGACATGTCAATTTTGAGGGTTCATTCAAGACACTACAAACCTTCTGCGGCTAATATGGACAGAACGTGCGAAGCTGAGCATTGGATGAATGAGTAAATTGACACACAGCCGACTATAGACACTAACCAGTGGTTACTCTTCCATACACAACACACTACACAGTTGTCATGAATCTTTGCGCGTGTAAGAGGTGGCATAACTCACACTTTCACCTGGATAATATTGTGTTCGAAGCGCAGCTACCCGTTGACCTTGAGCAATTTTCGGCAAAATCAAGTCAACAGTGTAGCTCACCCGCAAATGTCATCCCAATGCCAACAAATGGCAAGTACCGCGATATGGTAAATATGGATCGCACAAACGTCCATTTTCGGTGCCAGACCCATTGGGACTTTCCGGCGGTCATTGAAGGATTCTGTGATTGGCATACTACACATACCTCTGCCTCCAGTGTGATGCAATAGTCAAAAATCTGGGTGATATTAGCATCGCATCCCCCAAGAAATTAGTCAATGCACTAACTAAAACAGCAAATGTTCCGACTGGATTGGTTCAGTCAAAGACAGTACTATAAAAACAGTCGATAAGAATCCTTACCATTGCAGTACTAGGTGTATCATGAAGGGGTCGATAAGTAACCTTGAGACGCATCACAAATTTCGCACGGTACCTTGGATGCCTGAATGCCAGCGTCGACGTATAGAGCGGTACTCATCAAGTCCGTACGAGAAACAAAACAATAAGTGGCCTTTAAAAGTAGTACCTGTATCGTTTTATAACGTCGCGTGTAGGAACGTTCCGAGCATTTCGGCTTAAAAAATATGGGAATATCAGTGGCTCACCGGTTCACTGATTGTACCCTAGGCACCCGTCAGCGTCAGATGTGGGTGTGGTATAGCTCTCAGATCTCAGACACAGACTTTCGTGAACACAGGGACTTGTTGACCCCAGTATTTCACTTTTGCAAATGACATCAATCAATAGAGCGCTGAGGGTGATGTAAACAGTGGCAGTGGCCATGGCCCATGATCATCAGAGAATTGATGAGACCTTGACATGGTACCCGTGGGAACTATAGCAGGATATAATTCTACTCCTGCTAGATACGGCTATGTATACTGCGAGAAATTTGGGTTATCGACACATGCACATAGCCATGGATGTCTAAGAATCTAAATTACAATGAGGAGTTTGCAACAAGGTCGGGACATTGCACCATCGCGTAGCTCTCGTAGCTGACAGCGCTGAAGACCCACATATGCTGATTAGCTGGAAGCAAGAACTTTAATAATCACTTCTTCGGGTGACGATCAGCGCTCACTGCTCAGCACACAGCGCCACACATGATAGGGGCTGACATGTCGACAGATGGCTAGTTGTGCCACACATAATATTAATGTTTGCCTTTATGTTGAGGTCCTTGACGAAGAAAAAACAAAAACCTAGCTAGTCTCCTGCTACCCATAGTAGTCAGACCTCTTCAGAAGGAAGCTTGACAAGTCATTCCATCTTTTCAAGGAAAAAACCTGCAAGAACTGAATTTTTATTTCAAGTTCCCGTTTAAAGAAACACTTATCAGTGCTTCGCTGTCATGTGCTCTCTTCCATCGCTGAGAGCCCTCACCACCTCCCGCACTTGGTCCTCAGTCGACCACTCTATCGACACTGTCACCACCCGCTCCTCATTCTCAGGGCTTTCCAGCGTCTTCAACTGACTGTACAACATCGCAGCCTTCATGAAATGCCCCTGGCATTTCATCATCCGGTCCATGAGAACTTTCATATAAACAAACCGCGTCGGAAGCTTTCCGAAGTGCTTCGACCCCTCTGCTTCCGACAGAGCTTCACCCCCTAGCGCCGACCTGTAGCTCCCCTTCAGCGCTGAGCGCGCTATGATAATCCCTGGCTTCTGGTCTTCATCCCTCGTAGGACCCGGCCCCTGATCGACGCTACTGACGGCCGTCTTGCGAATAATCTCCAGCCAGGGCTGGCGATCTGTGTCTGTGAGTGGCTCTCCACGTGACATTTTGGCTACGATGGAGGTCGTCGCCGTCGATGAATGGGATGCGGAGTGCCTTTGATAGCGCAGCGCCGAGAGTAGATTTGCCTGTACCAGATACGCCCTGAGAATGTAATATTAACGAACATGTTTTGAATGATGTCAGTACTCGGAATTGTGATTGAGGAGGAAGCAGACGTACGCATCACCACCAAGAATATCGCATCACTGATGTTTCGATTAGCAAGAGGCTCAGTGTTGTCCGTTGAAGAATCAAATCTGACAGCTGCATGATTTCCCTCTGTTTTCGGCATATATCGGTGCCTCGGCGTACCCGCTCGGATGATGACGATCAGGAAGAGACATGGCGAGTCACGGTGGATGGCGTTGCCACAACGTCGATGCGTGATATAGCACCTCGAGCTTGGCGTACAAGTTGTGTACCTTGCTGTACTTTACGCGTTCCTTGGCTGACCAGTCTGGAAAGGTGATTCCACGACAAGATGAGGAGATGATCGATGACGATGACCGGCAAGGAAGAGGAGACGTGGCCCATGTAACCTGGAGACGTAGAACTGAGTGCCAAGGAGTTGCCCAGGAGAACACATTAATGCGCACTCGCTAATATCATTTTTTTTTTGCATTCAAAGTGCAATAAATATTGCAGGTGACAAGTTAAGAAAGCCGCTCCTTCTTCATAACGGGAGAGACCAAGTTCCGATTCCAGTGTGCTCGAAATTAGCAAGCAGCCGACTCCTCGGAGCAGAGCAACTGATTTCCTCGGCTTCCCACATAGAAAATTCATTCATGTACAAATCTTCAGTAGCGTGAAATGGCCAAAGAAGATGTTTGCATGAAGAGCTAAATTGTAATGGCCATTGTGATGCATTGGTGAGGTCGGTTGAGGGTCGGTGTGCGCACGCCGCAGGGCATGTCAAAATGGAGAGGGGTCAACAAGTACAGTCAGGCAAATGCCGGCGACCCCCCACCTGACCCGACGCGTACGCCAACTCAATCTCGAGGGAACGCGTCAGTGACAAGTTCCATCTTATTAGTGCGCTCCTTCCTCCTCGTCCCCTGATTCATCAACCATGGTATGTACACCCTATAAACACTGTTACCACGCAAACGCTCACATGAATCACTTGCCCAGGCCCGAAGATATGACAGTACGTATCATAGCAGCCCCAACGCTGCTGAATCCATTTACTCTATCCATTGATTTACAGGTCGGACGACAATATTCTCACCGGAAGGTGCGCATCTGTTATCATCGACTAATAGTGCTGATCTGACTCGCTTTCATCCTACCCAGGCCGGCTTTACCAAAGTACGCTCACCAGAAAGTCGCAGATTGCTCAAAACCTGACCTCATTATTCCAGTCGAATATGCCATGGAAGCCATCTCACACGCAGGAACAGTCCTCGGCGTACTCGCAAAGGACGGTGTTGTCCTGGCCGCTGAGAAACGTGTGACAGGGAAGCTCCTTGATCTTTCGAGCGCAAAGGAAGGCGGGGGCTACGGCGGCAGCGGAGAGAAGATGTTCTTATTAAACTCGTGAGCACCCCCTCCACACCCACCCACCAAATTTATTTATCAATTTCTGGGTTCTGCAGAAATGTGATCGGAGGCGTCGCAGGCATCACGTCCGATGCGAATTCGTTGGTGAACTATGCGCGGACGGTGGCACAGCAGCATCTTTTGCAGTATAATGATGATATACCAGTCGAGCTTCTTGCTCAACGATTGTGCGATATGAAGCAAGGATATACGCAATTTGGAGGTATGTTGTTTCCTCTTGTTCGTCTGTCGAGTCTTTTGACGATGTCGTCTAGGTCTGCGTCCTTTCGGTGTCTCTTTGCTATATGCGGGCTACGACCCACATTACCATTTTCAACTGTACCATTCCGACCCATCTGGTAACTACTCCGGGTGGAAAGCAACATGCATCGGGGCGAACAATGGCACAGCACAGAGCTTACTGAAGCAGGAGTACAAGGACGATTTGGGCGTCGAGGAGGCGATCGGGCTCGTACTAAGGGTAATGAGCAAGACGATGGACAGCACAACTCTCGGGAGCGAAAAGCGTAAGCTCTCGTCCTACTTTCTTTTCAGATCCCGCGCTGATCTGTCATCCACAGTCGAATTTGCCGTCCTCACATATGATGAGGAGGCGAAAGCACCAAAAGCCAAGATCTACAAGCCAGCAGAAATCGATGCCCTGCTTCGGGCGCAAGGGCTTGCGAAGAAGGATGAGGATACGGAGATGAAGTAATAGATCTTAGCTGTATTCGTGTACAACAATTTTCTTCGACCTTTGGAGTGAGCATGGTATATTATATATCGACACGTAGAAGGAACGAGTATCTTCGTCTATGGACTCTACGAAGACTAATCGAAGTAAGCATGATGAGATACATAATAGCAGCCTCCTTGGTGTACATAGCTCAATGACATGCCATCCCCTTTTCAACAGGACCGTTGGGTTCCATAGTTCCACCCAAGATGTAGTGTCCCGCCCCGGCACCAAGGATGACTGCAAAAATGAGGTATGCCTGTGTGCCAACGAATCAGTCAATGTTCGAAAAAAAAACAAGTAGTGGAACATACATTGTACGTCATGAACACAAGCATCAAGAAGAAAGACAAGCCCACGCTGGCTCCATAGAGCACAGCACGCATAACACGATAGAGAGGCGGCACCGACAATCTATCAAAGACAAAGTGAGTCAACTCAGTCGTGCCACGTGTCATACCCAACACCCACCCCTGCTTCCTCGCGACCCTCAATCCATTCAACAACCCAGTCTCCTCAGCATCGCTACGTTCAGGCGAGCTGCGCCCACTCGCCGTAAGCGGGGTCCTACGCCCGCTTCTCAATTTCACCGCGATGCGGGTATCAAAGTCCCTCGAGTACACGCGGAGGTACTCGTACAGCATGCCTAGAGCGACGATAGCGAGGAAGGAGAGGAAAAACTGGAGGTGCGAGCGGATGTGCCATTGGGAGAATACGACGCATGTGTCGAGGATTTGGGTGTTCCTGTGGATATGGGATGTCACCAGGTTGGTGAAGGTGGGGTTTTGGGGTTGGGTGGGACGTACCAGAGCATGTGCATCGAGCACCTTGCTGCCATTTCGTGCGCGCCGTGATCCATCGAGCCGTGATCCATTGTGTTGAGTGAAGTATGTAGACTGCTCCGGCTGGATCCTGGTGTTTCGGTTGTCAAAGCCCAGTTGGGAATACTTGGGAATCTTTGGCCCTCTTCAAACTCCGGATACAGTTGAGTTACAATACTAAGTACAGCTGGCCCACTACTGTGCCACTAGCGTTATTGTAGCGTATATATATAGCTGTGGACCGCCCGTGGAGTACTAGCCTCAAAGATGTAGGTGTTGCAGTGACAAAGACGCAGCAAACGGAGCATGTTTATATTTGAAGGCAGTGCCATCATAATTGATTGACTTTGCGGGAGCCTACACGAGGACCTTCGGCGTTGTGCCCGCGGTCTCTCCTACGAGTACTAGTATTGAGCTTGCCGACATCTACATTCCAGGTCCCAGTACCAGTGTTTTATTAGTAACTTACCACCATTACAAGTATTCGATACAAAATACCTGGAGTACTAAGGCCGCCATCGCCGAAGTGAAGCGGGCATGAATGCGACGTGCGACGTCTGTATTTGGACATGCGAATAAAGTGCCAAGCAAGGATGTGGAATTGCTTTTGTGGGTTTCAACATGAAATGATGCAAAGGTATGAGTCTCTGGCAGCCAAATATTACAGCCCCCCCCGCCCCTTGACCAAAAGCATAGCAAAGCGAGAACGATATTAATGTAATTGCACACGACACACTTATTGTTCCATGCCTTCTTCTTCATCGTCATCGTGGTCATCCTTTGTGAGGCCGGCCTTTTTGAGGGCTTCCTCGGATGTGTAATCGACGCGTGTACCCCGGGTGCGGCGGGGAAGAATCGCGCTAGGGTCAATTTCCTCGTGATCATCTTCCTCTTCCTCCTGTTACGCGAGTTTCAGTGCTATCAGAAATATGAACAAAGAAAGTCGTACCTCCTCCATCTCCTTGTCACTATCGTCGTCGTCTTCCTCCTCCTCGTCTTCCTCTTCCTCCTCCATAGATACGTCCTCAAGGGGAACCTTTGCCTTGCCTTTGCCCTTGCTATCGGGAGACTTGAGCGAGGTAACCGCGTCCTTTTTTGCTGGGGATCTTAAAATGAAAATGAGATTCGGTCGCCGAATAGCCGCTGACTGTATCGAACTTACTTTGGTTCTGTGGACATGATGGGAACAATAAGGATAAGTAAGCTTATGCGCAGCTGCAGGCGATGTAGGGGAAGTGGCAATCGTGTGGAAAAGAGCGCGTTGGCGATATTTGGATGTGTTGACGCGCCATTACGCCTTTAAAGCGGAGTTATAAACGAGTAATATTGGTTGGTAGTGAGATAAATAATTTAGTGAAGGGTGACAAAAGGGAAGAGCGCTCAGCGCTCATCTCCCGGACGACTGAATTATGTTTGTACAATAAAGCTTCGAGGTTTCGGTACATGCCGTTGTTATTCTGAGGTGTGAGCTCAGTTCAGTCAAGGGTGGGAGCGAGAAGATGTTTCATGGAAGTATTTTTTTATTCAAGATGAGAGACTAATTAGGGAGAGCTCGCCGTTGAGATTTAGATGTATAGCCCAGTCTGAGTTGGTTGCAATTGGTGATACAGCAGTTTTATAATGACATAATTAAGTAGGTAGTCGGGGATATGTGCCTGTTTGCGTGGACAAACATAAGCGAAGAACGGTGTAACGTAGGGCCGTCAAGGACCGCTGACCATCAAAAAGCTTGGCTATTAGTAGCTCTCTTATTGCTACCAGAAGGCTCGCAAGTAACACTTTTACCCATCTTAACCAGGTTCATCGTCTACGTACTCCATCCACAT
Organism: Suillus clintonianus; assembly: GCF_016758775.1. Taxonomy (NCBI): domain Eukaryota; kingdom Fungi; phylum Basidiomycota; class Agaricomycetes; order Boletales; family Suillaceae; genus Suillus; species Suillus clintonianus. The sequence goes on along the minus strand of NW_024539265.1, from coordinate 277,046 downwards.
CCTAGTTAGTGACCGGTTTAACGGCCATCCGTCCTTTTCTACTAACCGCAACTGTCATGCATCGGGCGCTCATGTCCCTTTCCATCGGCGATTCTGACAAACCGTCTTTCTCCCCCTTCGTTCCCCCGCCTATTCAACGCCTTTCCCTTCCCCCGTCTGTATCTTTAAGCTGTGCTAACAAGTCTACTTCACCTTCCCCCCCATCATCATCATCGACTCCAGGTTTAAGTCCACCCCCGCGAGCCTGTCCAAAGAAGCTCAAGGCGCCTACTAAATCACTCACTTCTTCCTCTCCCGTACCAGGTCCATCAACCTCTAATCCCTCTGCTATCTTCCCTTACCTACACCGCCTCGAAATTCGCGACGATATGGCTTCCCGTCGCCAACAGAGACCTCTTCTCGTTCTCAAGCTGTCCTCTCCTTCTTTCCTCGATTCCGTTGCTACAGACCTCGTAGCAGAAACTCCTCTATACTCAGTCGAAACTGTCGGCTCTTCAACTACTGTCTGGCGTTCAGATCCCTGGGGTGCCTCTGTTAAGATTGCAGACATATGTTGGCCCAAAGAACTCCCTCTCAAGGGCAAAGGAAGGGATACCCACGGTGCCCTCATACAAATGGGTGATCCTCGCTGGAAAGACACTGACAGCTACCTCAAGTATGCCAGCCTTGGAAAGTATGTTTATTCGCATTCCCTCCCCTTCCATCCTCTCATGCCATTTTTTTATTATTCCAGCAGCTCCCGCAAATTCAGCTTACCAAACCATCCCCATGTGCTAAAGTGGAAGCGAACTGGTCGCACGTATCAGGTAAAATTCACTTTTCATGACATATTTCCGCTTACGCTCACGCTTTTAAATAGTGCACAACTTCATCCTGCAAGGGCCCCATCGCATCCCTTGACACACTACAAGACGACGAGAACACTCCACGACTTAAAGTATTTGAAACCCTTGGTCCCGTCCACCAATCAGTTCCACAAGTAGAACACGCTGGAATATCCCTTTCCCTACTAGATAACCTCTTCGTCACCGCTCTGCTCCTCGTTACAGAAGCCGACGATTGGATGACTCTAAGGCACAATCCCAATTCTCTCGATACCCCAGCTACAGATACCGTCTCCCTTCCTAAATCCACATCCGCTCCTGCTTCTGCACGTCAATGGCGCAAAATAATGTACGGCGAGCCTCTCTACCCATCCCTCAAGACCCCTGCAGTCGACACTCGCTGCAATGAAGATGCAGATGTCCTTGATATCTCAAGTGCAGCACCGCCTCCCACATCCGTAAATCAATGGCGAAAAATTGTGTATGGCGAACCGTTATACCCATCATTACGACCTCATAGTGCAGACGGGCTTGATCTTCCCCCACGCCCAGGTACCGCATGGGACACCGCAAGCATCTCTTCAGAGTCCGTGTGCTATCCCGCAACCCCTTGTTCTGCGCCGTCCAGTGGGTTCTACACATCCACGTTCTTTGATGAATCAGACAGATCCGTCCCAAGGATCAACACAAGCGCGCGATATTCAGCTCCCCTCAGTCTTTCACCTGCAACGGTATCGCCGATCCCCGCATCTGATTGCATGGCACTATCATCACAGCCTTCCCCCTCGCCACGTGCAGGTACCCGGCGAGAGCTTCCCGCGCCGCCGTCTTCATGGCACCCCCCGCCTGGATCACAACCGTGGCTTCACCGATCCAGATCGTCGCCCCGATTGTCGTCTATCCCAACCGCGCGCAATCGGTTAGTCACAGAAGATGGGGTGCTGGCCTCGCCGACACCGCTAGACGGTGATACGGACGGTGTGGGCGATACGCCCCAGTCACGCAGCCGTGCTCTTTCTTCCGGGTCTGTTGTTCGTCGCCGACTGCCCACCGTCCCCTCAAACCCTGCATCCCCTGCCAGTTCACCTCCTGCTCGGACGAAACGCCTCCCCACCTTGGCGCGTACGCTCCCCCCTACGCCCATCTCCATACCTCGCTCGCCCTCCACGGGGCATCGCTACACGCACTCGTCCAACATCATTTCTCAGACTCCGATATCAGAAACGATGCCCACACGGCCATCAACCGCACAGCAGCCGCGTACCAGGAACCGTCCAGAGAAGGATCCCGATGAGGTGCTGGGGTGGGTTCGTAACGTTACGAGAGCGCACCATCACCGACGCGCGCTTGATTGCGAGGAGCTTGAGGGCCGCCACGGGGTTCTGGAAGAAGCTCCGCCGCCCGCGTACAATGCCATTGACTTCTCAAAGCCCCCACACTCCCGCGCATTACCGAATCCCAGTTGAACCCCCACCCTGTCCTTCATTCCACTGTTTATGGATATATCATACGTGACGTCAATAATGATAGAAGTCTTTCCCGCAACGAAATCGTGATTGGTCCCTCCTCAAAACATATCTTTGCATTTAATTTCCAGCCTGCAATATTTTCCTTCTTCTTTTCGAGTTGTTGTTGTTGTTGTTTGTACGCACATCCTTGGCTCTATAATTCCGCCTCGACCCAGTCATTCTTTCTCCCACTGACCATGTACCTGAAATCCTCATTCAATTGATTGATCTGTGGCACGCCCGCTGATCAGATCTTCACCTCATACATATATTCCAACCCATATATACATACAATGTTTGTTTTATGAATCTGATACATCAAAAGATGTTGTTTTGCTTATCTGATACATAGTAATACGTTCTCTGGTACCTTTCAATTGTACTTTTGTGCTGGGAAGCTTGGCTTGCCACGGACGCTATCGTGTGGGTTCATTTCATTTACACCGATCGAGGTTGTTTGGCCCGTGGGGCGGGTGATCACATGTTTTCTCGACGGGGGAGAGCTACAATTGGGCAGCTATTTATGCAGGGCTAAGATAATTATTGACCAAGAACTCGCGCTGAACGTGGGGGGGAAGTGCTCTAAATACCAATGGCCACGAAGAAGTCCCAAGCTCGGGGTCCAGTCAGACTCGTGTGCCTAATCACGGAGCGCCTGGATGGATCACGAATACTATTACTGTTGCTGTTACTGCAACCGCAAGGGACGTGAACAAAGACGAGAACTCTATACTATAGAAGGAAGAGGACCCTGTTGACTCGAGGCCGCGCTGAACGTGGGGCAAGTCATTTAATCATTGACTCACATCTCGTACATCTTACTACGTACGGCAGTAAGTTCTAGACCACGGCTTTTCGTACTTTGTGTCCATATCCGAGTCATTTCATTTCGTTACTTGGTGTCCAAGGTATCATTTATAAGGAAATGTCCTGCGCGGTCGGCACGGCAGTTGGTCTTTGATAAAGTCGACTGCGAAAAAAGCGCAACTGCTGACTTGAGGAATGCCGATTGCAACGCTGAACGTCGGACTCGGCAAGCCATGATGCAAGCTCGGATCCATGATGCGTGCCTCAGCGCCTGTACTATGAATACTACAACCATGGATCTACCAGGGACGTGCATCCTATACTTATTCCCAAGGAAAGATCGCGCTCGTTTCCTTAAGCTTTCTAGTATACATGGCACATGCAGTTCTCGCATCAACGTGCATAGTAACGTTCGCGACAGCTACAGCCTCGACGAGGACCCGGAAGCTCCCTCGATCGGTCGCTCTTGTTCCTGTTATGTTCCTCCCCCATAGCATTAGCATTTTCTGGGTTCTCGCCGTTTAGAGCACAAGGTATAAAAAGTATCTGTATCCTAGTCACTGTGACTCACGAGCAGTACATGTCACAAAAAAAAATTAAAACTCAAAGTTTGACTGCTTACAAGTCACTGGGTACAGCCGTTGCTGCGACAGTCGGTGTTCGCGCTATACAGCAAGTGGTGTTGGTGTTTACCGGTATGTCACAAATGCATATGCTGATCTTTTTTGATGTACCATCAGATATGACGTGTAGTGGAATATCATATCGGTCCGCAAATCCTTCCAAAGCCGTTGCAACTTGCATTGATCGATTTATCGTTCCGGCCCAGGATCAAACACGTCTCCAAGTTACATACTACATATAGTAGACTGCGTCTCCTCGCCGGCCATCGTCAGTGATCATCTCGTCGTGGAACTACTTTTCCAGACGTCCGGTCAACCAAGGAACACATCAAGGTGCACAAGTACACCGAGCTTAAGGCACTGGTTTTAGTCGTGACTGGCAACGCCATCTATCGTGATTCATCATGTCTTCTACTGGTCATCCGAATGCGTACTCCGAGACGCCGTCATATACCGCAAATGGAGGGGAAGATCTTGCAAGTACTAGTGTTGCCGATCGAGACTTGGGCGATGCGATTTTCTTGGTGGTGATGGTACGTGCTCCTCAATCACAATTCCGAGGACTGGCATCACTCGGTACATGCTCATCACATTCTCAGGGCGTATCTGGGACAGGCAAATCTACTCTCGGCGCTGCGCTTTCAAAGGCTCTCCGTCTCCCGTTCATCGACGGCGATGACCTCCATCCGCAATCTAACGTAGACAAGATGTCACGTGGAGAACCTCTTACGGACGCAGATCGCGAGCCGTGGCTGGAGATTATCCGCAAGACGGCCGTCAGTAGTGTTTTGCCAAGTCCCGCGAGGGATGAAGGCCAGGAGAAACCGGGGATCATCATCGCGTGTTCGGCGCTGAAGGGGAGTTACCGGTCAGTGCTAAGGGGCGAAGCTTTATCGGAAGCAGAGGGGTCGAAATGCTCGGGAAAGCTTCCGACGTGGTTTGTTTATATGAAAGGTTCGCGGGAGGTGCTCATGGACCGGATGATGAAACGTCAGGGGCATTTCATGAAGGCTGCGATGTTGGATAGTCAGTTGAAGACACTGGAAAGCCCTGAGAATGAGGAGGGGGTGGTGACGGTGTCGATAGAGTGGTCGACTGAGGACCAAGTGCGAGAGGTGGTGAGGGCTCTCGGGGATGGGGGAGAAGGACAGTAGCGTGTGGCGTTGAAGTATTGATGAGTGTTTCTTTAAATGAAAGCTCGCAATGAAAATATTAGTTCTTGCAGGCTTTTTCCTTGAAAAGAAAGAATGACTGCTTAAAAGCCTTCTTCGAGGTTTGACTGGGTTTCTCTCGTCTTGGACGAGCTCAGCACAAAGACGGACACTTTGATGCAACTTACATATATAGCAACATGTGCCCTCCAATCTCGATGACCCGTTTACCGTTGAGCACGGATATGTGGTGGGTGTTCCGACTTCACATGTATCATGATTAGTACATGAGCTTCAAAGCATTAGTACTTCACTTGCGCAGGTACAGCAGAAACCTCTTGATGACAAGATGTGGGACACTCTTTGCAAATACACATCCCGCATGAACTCGGTCAGACAAATGGACAACTCGACGTCTAAATACTTCTGGCTTTTCCTTTGACACCTTTCTTTCCAAACCTCCGCAAATTCACATGGTATGCTGATGGAACCTACGGCGCTGCAGTTTGGTCTCTTCGGTCCTCCAGGGCATGAGTTTGCGATATCGCTCTATAATCGACAGGTAAGTAGCCTTTTGAATGTTCACCCAATGCAACTTATTTCCCAGCTCCACCGTCTTCGCACATTGCAGGTATGAGACCTTGGATACCAAGGCATCCGGCGCATCATGCAACTATGAGCTCTGCAGTCGCTGAGGCTAGACTTAACAGCAACGTTAGCTTGAGAGAGACGGTTGCATTTGTCACTGTCCAGCTTTCATGATTTAATTTTTTGGCCTTATCAGCACCATCGAGCACGCCTCGAAGTTCTTCATTTCACTTGAGGTCGTCACAAGCAGGGAAATCACAGTCCTCTTTCATTCCTCAGGCTGCGCAGTCCCCGCATAAGGTGTATCCATGATGCTATCAGTTTTTTCATATAATCCAAACCGAGATGCGACAACGACAAGCTCAATTGCTTCTCTCTCTTTGCATCTTCGAATAGGATGCACGCAGAATCGGGCTGTCTTCACGCATTTTGAATATAGCGACTCGGAAGCGCTTTGAGTAACATTCCAAGAAGACCTTGAGCAGAAGAACCAAGAGGGGATCGTGACAGTGCTAGTACTAGAGTGGTTAGTTGAGGGCCAGGGCCCAAATGGGATGCTCCTCTCAAGGATGGAGGACACTGTGTACTTGCCACTGATTATTACAATTAATATTGTAATTAACTGTAAATATAAATCGTGCATGAGTTAGCTTGCAGGTTTTCGAGTGGTTTTATGCAACTTTGCAAGTCTCCTCCAGATCCACAGTATTGTTGGAGAATCGTTCCGAGAAGGAACTTATCTGCATTGGGCAGATTAACATTAATAGTCATCGGGGTTGGGGGCAACCACGCCCCTTCGTTTATGTTTTCAATCTCCGTCTACATCGCACATAAGTACTTCGTCTGCATCGTGTTTGCATGCGTCAGTTATTGTTTCACAACACTGAGGTATGCGTTTCTTAGTTATCTTGCACCAAGCTCTGTACTTACATTACCTTACCTTAGCGTGTTTCCTGTTGTGAAACAAACAAGTGTTACATAGCCATCATATTTATTGGCCATGCACCCGGCTTTACGAAATCTTGAAGTACTCTGCACGATAAGCTCATACACGAAACGCAGTTCGCTTCCTGCACTTGCATCCACATGTCGCGAATTTGAGCATCCAGCACTTGATGTCCTCTGGAGGAATCTGCAGTCCGTCACTCCACTTGTCAGCTGTTTACCAAGTGGTCTATTTCAAACCAGTGGCAAGGGTTTGGTAGGTGTCCTGATTTCGTATGACCGTAGGCTTGAGACTGAGTTCACTTGCGCAGGCATTGCAGAAACCTGCTGATGGCAAGGTGTGGGATGCTTTTTTCAAATATTCGTCACGCGTGCACTCCATCACTGCAATAGCTAGCTTGTCGATTCTTGGGACCCTCAGCTTGCTTATGCTGTCTTGTCCTTCGACACCTGCGTTCTTTTTCCCGAACCTTCGCAAATTATCATTGCACGACGATGGGGGCAGATCCACTGCAGAGTTCTTGCGCATGGCTTGCGTACCCTCGTTAGTGGAATTGGACCTGCAGATTCATTCTGCTTCCTCTCCTGCTCTCCTTGTCCTTTCGTCACTTGGGACCTTGTGTCCCCATCTCCAGTGTATGACTGTGACATTGACACGTGCAACGGACGACTCATTGCGTAAAATTTCACCCTTCATCACACAACCTGTTTCCCAGCTCCACCATCTTCACACATTATCGGTATGCGACCTAGGAAACAAAAGCATCGAGTACCTCATGCAGCTGCGAGCTCTGCAGTCATTATCCTTGGACTTCAATGGATCGTCAAGCTGGGACATCCGGCCGGATACGCAACTCCCCGGATTTCACGATCTGAAATTTTTGGGCCTTTCTGCCCGTACAGTTGAGCGCGCCTCGAACTTTTTCAGTTCATTCCAGATCGTCAGAAGTAAAGAAATCAAGGTCGAATTCATATACCGGGTTGCGGAGTTCTCAGCTAGTGGGTCTGAGATGCTCTCCCAATTCTTCGCCATCCTCCAAGAAAGATGCGATAACGACAAACTTGAATCCTTCTCTCTCGTTGGATTGTCGAAGAGGATACCCACGGAATTTGGCATCTTCATCTCATTGCGCGCATTTCGCAACTTAACTCGGCTGGTCATTGAGAATGGTTGTGACATTCCAATGTCTGACGAGGAGCTGTGCCAACTGGCGAAAGCCTGGCCTAAGCTCCAAGTTCTCAAATTCAGCAGATATGCCAACACCATTGCAGTTCCCACATTCCACGGGCTAATGGGGTTGCTTCGGCTCTGCCCTGCGCTGACTTCGCTAGCTCTTGTCATTGATACCACAGAGTTGGACGGCATAGATCTCAAGCGCCCCGGCGGTGGACTTTGCAACAAACATCTTAAATTCCTCGCCCTCGGAAATTCACCGATGGAGTCCCCTCTAAATGTAGCTGTCATCATCGGCGGCCTCTTCCCACGCCTTGAACAGGTTCAGCCTGAGCCTTGGAGTTCGGATAGGTGGACGTTAGTCAATAGCTTTCTTGATGGCTTCCGCCTTGTGAGGGAGCAGCGCGTTGAAGCATGTGTTTGTTCGGATATCTAGGTTATAATTCTCACCTGCACTTTTTGATATGCGCAAATGTTCACAGCAAGTCAATAGTATTATTGGTGGCTTCAGCGTTTACGGTAATTAGAGCGGGGCATTTCTGACTCAGACTTCGTGCAACTTTGCGGCAAGTCTCCTCCACAGTGTTAAGCACTCCAACGATTTCCTGATGTGCTTGGAAGTACTTACAGTACCTGCGACTTAGACTATCGTACGATTCGTTGTATAATGCACTCGCGTGCTAATCCTGAGTTCTTTTTCTCTTGTTTTCGATGTATATGAACTTCAAAAGTTCATGGTGCAGAGTGTGCGGCCCAGGCGATGGGATTTGCACTCAGGGGGCAAGCCTAACTCGCGCTTGAGCACGTGACCAATTGTTCCCTTCTTTCGACGGTCACGATCGCCTTCGCCAGATTTTATTGATCATCTTTGTCTCTTGACTACTATGACGGAACTATCCCACCTGAATCTATCATCTCCGTTGGTCATGATGCACCCGGCTTTGACGAACATTGAAATAATATGAACGATTAGCTCGTACACTCAACGCAGATCGCTTCCTGCACTTGCATCCACATGCCGCGCGTTTAAGCACCCAGCACTTAATGCCCTGTGGAGGGATCTGCAGTCCGTGAAGCCACTTGTCAAATGTTTACCAAGTGACCGGTTTGGCGTTGGTCATAAAGGAGCGGTGGTGGGTGTACTATCATAGCATAAGGTTCTGGACTTCAGACTGAGTTCACTTGCGCAGGTATCACAGAAACCTCTCGACGACGGGATGTGGGCTACTCTTTTCGAATACACGTCCCGCGTGCACTCAATCACTGTATCGGAATCAGACAACTTGGCCATTATCGAGCCCCTCTGTATGCTCATGTTGTCTTGTTCTTCGGCACCTGCATCCTTGTTTCCGAACCTTAGCAAATTACAATGGCGTGGCAGTGGAACCCACTGCGCTGCAGAGTTCTTGCGCATGGCGTTTGTACCGTCCTTAGTGGAGTTGGACATGCAGATTTCCATACCTTCCTTTGCCTTTCTATCGGTCCTTTCCTCTCTTGGGAGCTCGTGTCCTCACCTCCACAACATGACTATGAACGTTCGAAGTGCATCTGATGGCTCATTGCTTAAAATTTCACCCTTCATCCTACGACCTATCTCTCAGCTCTACCATCTTCATTCATTATCCGTGTGGGACCTAGGAATCCAAAGCATCAAGCATTACATGGAGCTGCGAGCTCTGCAGTCACTGAGCTTGGACTTGACAACATCTTCCGAGTCAACTTGGGACACAAAGTTGCTTCCACCATTACCCGGCTTTCATAATTTGAAATTGTTGGACCTTTCCACCTGTAAAGTCGAGCACGCCTCGAACTTCTTGAGCTCATTTGAGGTCGTCAGAAGCAAAGAAATCAAGGTCAAATTCGCGGATTGGAGTGCGGACTCCTCCGGGAGTGAATCTACAATGATATCCCAGTTCTTCGCCATCGTTCAGGAGAGATGCGATAACGACAAACTTGAAATCGTCAGCCTTGATGGAGTTTTTTCAAGACAGGCAACCAACCGGAACTTCCTCAGACCATTGCACGCATGCCACAATTTAACTCGACTGCTTGTTGGGAGGGTCTGCGACATTTCCATGTCCGACAAGGAGTTGTGCCAGCTCGCAATAGCCTGGCCTAAGCTCCAATTATTCCAAATTCAGTGCTATGCCGCCGATAAAACAAAACCGACATTCCGTGGGCTAATTGATTTACTTCGGCGCTGTCCTGCTTTGACTTCGCTCGTTCTTGCCATAGATACCACCCAGTTGAAAGGCATAGATCTCAGGTGCCCCGGTGGTGGAATTCGCAACAAGCATATCAAATTCCTCGCCCTGGGAATTTCACGCATCGAGGCCCCAGTGGACGTAGCTCTCATCATCAGCGGCCTCTTCCCCTACTTGAAGAAGGTCGATCTTGATTGTTGGGATACGCGTTTCAGGGCCCAGCAGCAGTCAGAGATGGAGCAATGGGCGTTAGTCAATAGCATTATTGGTGGCTTCAGCGTTGTAAGGGAGCGGGGCATTGAAGCATCTGACTGCTAGGCTGTGCGTAAAGCATCACCTGCATTTTTTGGCCATACACGAATATATACATGCATGCATATACAAGTTGTACTTACAGTATGTGCGGTAGCCTTAAACTATCGTACAGTTGTATAACAAACTAATGGGCTCACATAATATTCTCTTTCTAATACAAGCTTCAATGCTTCATGGAGCACTGCGACTCCGTATGCCCAGGCGACGGGATGCATCTCGTTGTGTTTTTGGCAATTCACGGATATTGATCAGCTCTGGACACATCAAAATCTACATTGAACGGATATTAGTAGAGTACGGGTGCAGTCAAGGTAAACGGAATGCTCGTGCACGAAATGAAGCGATTACAAGAACCAACTAAAACAACAGCAAGGCGTCAGCCATGGCAAAAATAACACCCCTCACTTGCCCCCCTCCCAAGCAAATCAACATCTCAAACTCAAGCGAGTACCACGGATTCTGCGGATCCGAGCGCTTTTAACCTCACCACGAGGACAGTGACATTGTCATTTGTTTGCCGTTCTAGAGCATGCTTCACGAGCGTTTCTGCGGCTGCTTGTGCATCCGAAATATGCCGCACGAGATCGATCGCTCCCTGATCGCCCGTGATATCCCAAAGCTGCACAATCACACGAGAATGAATACTTCGCAGCAAAGGCACCAAACATGGCTACTTACCCCATCACAAGCGAGGATCAGGAACTCGTCCTCGCTTCCTAACTCGGTTTCAGTCGTGTATGGACTCCCAACGACATACTCCTTCATACTGCTGTCTCCCAGACTCCGTGTTACTGCCAAAACGCCGTTGACGCGCCCGCTCATGACAAATCCACCGGCATCAGTGATACGTTTTGCCTCCTGCTTATCGCTTCCCTTGTGGTCGTAAGTGAGGCGCACTGCGCGACCCGCACGACAGAGTACCCCGCGTGCGTCACCCGCGTTGGCGGTATAAAGCACGCGCCGCGAGTTGACTGGTGGATCGATTGGAATTGTGTGTGTGTGCATGGAAGGTGGAGAGGTCGGGCTACGTGTGGCGGAGAGTACAGAGGGGGGAGAGGGTGAGGTTTGTGAGGAGCCGCTCAGGGATTTGAGCGCCCTTGCAAAACGGGAAGCCGAAGCAGGGGACTTGTTCTTTGTCTTCTTGCCTGTCTCCTTAGATTCATCCGTTGGTTCTGTCGGAGACTCGCTGCCACTGCGGCTCCCGCTTTCAGTAGGGGACGGCGGGGAAAGTGGAGGTGTAGGGAGGAAGGATTGCCGTCCATCTGCATCCTCGATGCGAAGGAAGGCGGTTACAACTGTGCATCCTGAGTGGATCTTACCATCGGATTCTTCGCTGAGGCGAGAAATGCGTTTGTCGACGTTGTGGAATGTTTCATTTAGAACGTCCGGAATAGTGGCGCTGGAGGAAGTGCGGAGTGCATCGAGGAGATACTGCACATGATCACGCGTTTTAATTAGCACAAAAACATAGTGGCTATACGAACCTCGTGAAAATGGGCGCCACACCACTCAGCTGCGTGTTTTCCTGCATGACCATCAAAAACAGCAAAGAATCCCTGCCCTCGCACACCAGCATAGTCGACCACGAATGAATGTGCATCTTCCATATATCGTCGTGTACCCACATCCTCGAATATACCTACCTGGTAGGCAGCGTTTCCTGTAGAGTGCTGATTCAAGATCTAGGTGTGCAATGAGTCTCCCTGAGTGCTACAGTATGGGTAATACGCACACCAAATGTGTCTATGCCGTCGGCAGTCGTGATTGATTTTGAGCGTGCATTTGGAGAGTCTGTGAAACGGAGGTTCATGGAGTTCGTGCTGCGCGTTAGTTGAAAGATCTTATCGAGGATAAGTACTCAGTTAGTGTCACCAAAGTGTCAAGCTGGAATGATTACATACGTTAAGGCGACCAGCAAGCGGTGTCGCGGCTCCTTTACGGCATGAACACGTTCATAAACGTTAAACGCTAACGTTGACGACGAATATTGTTGACTCACCGTCGTCGGGATTGGTTGATACTTGGACTGAATTATTTACGATGACAAGTGAAGAGGAGAACTAGCACAGCTTGTCTTGAGTGAGCCACTATGATCCACTTCCTCACGTGAGCTTGAATCCACAGTGATTCTCCACAGCGATGTCACACGAACAACGAAGAGGTAAGTACTACGATCCGAGTCTTTGTAGCTTAGACGGGCAGGATCATCATATGTTGAACAGGTTTATTGCCATGACTATAACGTCGCATGGAACCTGTGGACACAGATGTAACCAAACTTGATGCTGATTACCGCCAACGACCTCGCGCTGCTCCTCATATTCAACTGGAAGGAACCCGAGTTCACCAGAGGACAATATTGTTGCCCCCGCCGGAGAAATATATGATATTGCACTCCCAATGTCTCCCATGGCGAATATTTCTAGTGAGGTTGTTATCGCCAACAACTGCTTGAAGGGCACAATCAAAGGAATTGGTTCCATTCAGACGCTGTGTCTATATCAGCCTCATCATGTACTACTATAAGAGTTTTTGTAGCTTAAGAAATCAATGGATCACTATGATATTGGCGTCGCAGACGTGCTCATCGATGTTGATCACTCGGATATCTCCGAACAAGCACTTGTTGGATCCTGTTAAACGGCAGCTGAGCTCAATCCATCGTCTGATCCACGCTCTAGACATCGCTCGCAGACTGTGGATGTCTCAGCAATCAGCAGTCCCAAAGCCTTCACTCCAGGGGGTTCGCATAAAAGCACGCAAAGGCCAAGTCAAAGCACAAGCAAAGCACGAGCCAGCGGGTGAGACTGCCCAGTTCCGATCAATCTATAATGCTACTTATGTCGATCTCCAGTCTTTAGAGACCAGCTCTATAAACATCTTGAAACAGTTACAGAGAACGATTTCGAGGGATTCAGCGCTAAACTTGTACAGGCTGGTGGTACACTCGAGTATCTCAAATATGCCGACGCCTTGTTTGAGATCCTCCTCGTTGGCGGGCTCATCCAGCCAGGTGGGTCATATCTTGATGATGGCGCGCCCATGTCGCCATTCTCCATTTTCAACGCACGCAACCCGCCCGACATCGAGGAGTTGAAGAAGTATGTTGATGTGTTTAACAAATTGAATCGAAGGTGCATGCGATTGTGGTCCCCCGCGATATATCGTATATGCGGTGTTGATTAGGGATTTAGGTTCAAATATCTTCAGAAACCCTTCGAGGAGCAAAGTCTCCCCACACTCCTGCAGTACATCGGCCGATGGTCGTCTGAGCAGCGCGACAAACTCGCCATGACAATTGGTCTCCTCCTTTCGCAGGGCCTTGTGACCGCAGCTTGTCTGCAGAGTCTGACCAAGGATCACCTCATCAAGAACGGTGAGCTCACGCACCATTCCATGCCGATTGACCCCAAAAATTCTCATCCGCACCGTAGACCAGTCCATCAACATTCTTGCGCTTGTCTTTCGTGCATACCTCACCGACCAGTCGATCGATCACCTTGCCGCGACCCTCAAACGCGGCAATATCAAAGATCTACTCCTCTTCTTCCCTGCAAACAAAAGGGAGGCTAAGGTTCTCGATGCTTTCTTCCGGGAGAAAAACCTCCCTACCGTGGCCGATTGGTACACGAAGAAGCAGTATGCGATCGCGAAAGACGCAATCATGAAGGAACTAAAGGAAGTGGTAGAACGCAGTGATGATAGTGAATCAGTGCGTCATTTTTGCACACGTATCGCCCGTTTTCAGTCATGGAACTCATGATTCACACAGATCATATCCGCAATCCAGACTAAACTAGAGGAGCAACAGCTCCCTGAGACGGAGCTTATACAGAGCATCTGGCAGGGCCTCATGGCTTCCGTAGACTGGAGTGCACGCCCTGACCAGATCGAAGGCCTCGCACTACGTGAGGTCGGGGTAAGTGACTCGATTTTCCTATTATTGAAGCTTCCATTGACACCATTGCCATCTGTAGAAATTCGCCCCAGTTCTCGTGGCCTTCTGTAAAGGCCCCAAAACCGAGGTCGCGTTGATCAATATCGTACAGGTCTACTGTTATGACGATACACGTGTGATGAAAGCTTTCCCACAGATCCTGAAGGTGTGTTTCGAGTCTTACTTCTTTTGTTCGTCTGTCACCGGCCCTTTTGGGTGTGGTGTGGTGGCCGCCGTGTCGACCTATTCGGCAGTAGGCACCTGATCCTACCGCTTGTATCTCACCCCTTTTCCGAGTCTGTTTAGATATGGTGATTGGCAATACATGTATGACTTACCGAATTGCACAGGTATTGTACAATAAGGACTGTGTCTCTGACCAGGCGATCATCTACTGGTACCAAAAGGGATCTAAGCCACAAGGAAGACAGCACTTCCTGAAGGCCACCGAAGGCCTGGTCAAGGTTTGTCCACAGATCCCCCTTCCATCCTATCACGCACCAAACTTATGTCATTATTTCCAGTTCCTTCAGGACCAAGAAGAAAGCGAAGATGACGAAGAGTAACGTATGGATTGACACGCTCTCTAATTAGATGTGTATTGCCGTGTTGCTGTTCACCTTCTCTCCCCGTATGTGCGCCGTAGGACAATTTGCATTTGCAATGTTACAATGTTTGTTCAGCATGTGATGATACAAATTAAATTCGTAAGATACCACTATCGTTACTGATTCAAGAGACAAGCAAGAACGTGTAAGAACGGGACACAAACGAGCGGCGAAGACCAACATAGAGTATCAGACACATAATATGCATTTTACCAACCCTCAGCGCGCGTAACCGTCGCTGCCATATGTACAGTCGCGTCCTCACCAGGCCCCTGGCATCGGCGCAAAGTCTCCGCTCCAACCATGCATGCCATTTACATCCATGAAAATGCCGTCACTCCCGTTCACGGGTAAACCCAGGTCCGTCAGGTTCTTCTCCTGCAACCACATAGGTATCGCGCTCGGGCTGAACGTGGCACGATCATTCGGCCATGCGAAACCTAGTTCCTCCATAGTGAAAGGCGCAGACATTCCCGACGGATCAATGTAAGGCCCCGAACTGTGTGCAACAAGTCCTTCGTTCAAGGCCGGTGGGGGCATGGTGGTCATAGGCGCACTCAGCCCTGCGATCATCCCGACTTTGCGCCGGAGGTTGGCGAGCATTATACGCAACGTTAATGCATAACTAGAAGCAGAAATTAGCTAGAAAGTTGAGAAAGAGCGGGGAAACGAACCGTTCGGCTGCAACGTCAGAGAGAAGCTGTGCGAGCTGCTCGACTTGTGCTGTGATCGCTGTAAGGTCAAGCTCCGCAGGGAACAAATTTGCCATCTTGAGCAGGAATAGACCAGAAAATGCCGCCGTTACGAGGCTGTCGTGGACTGCATATCGCAAGGCCGCTCTGTGATCATATTTAAGCGAAGCAACGGGACACGATCAAAACAGAAACCCACCGGTACTCAGCGGAGTTGAGGAAAATAGAGAGGCAGTTGAAAGCCGCATCTTTCGCCTGGAACGCAAGCTCACGCTGCTCAAAAGGCATCTTATCCCAGGATACACCTCGAAGAGCTACACAGACGAGCCAGAGTTTAGCATAATGCAGTTCTCCGACGAGTATTTTCCTCGGAAGAGAATTCTCATCCATTGTCTGGCCTGCGTAGGCAATCAGGAAGGTAGAGGAGACGAAGTCAACTACGAACGATGAAGATTGTCACAGTCCTGCCACCACTTGTCAAGCGCAACATTTGCACGCCGGATGAAGGCGAGCGTATTATGATTAACCTGCCCATTGAGAGGCGCGAGAGTTTCATAGATTTGAGCTGCAAATAACGAATGTAGGTATCAATATCTCCTCATGAAAGGTTTCTTACTTTTTTGAGCGATCAGCTCCACTTGCGAAATCAGCCTTACATCGGTTGGTGATGCCATCGGATGCGACAAAAGAATACGACAGTGTCGAATAGAGCTCTCGTCTCGCAGTACAATAGGACGACCAGTGCCAAGACTCATCCTGGAAAAGACTGTTGAGACACAAGTTAAAGGTGACCAAATTCTTCGACTTACTGGTGATCAAACCAGTATAGGCATAGCCAGATACGCGCCGACACGACTGGGAGGGTAATCAGTTCTGGACGATAAAAACAGTTGCTCTAATGCATACCCAGGTCACGCTCCTCTTCCTCGGTGCGTTTTTTCCCTGAATCATCAGCAAGCTTCTCCAGTGCTCGGTGAAGACCAAGATCTAACGCCATTCGCATTGCATGACCACTAGGGAGCCATCCGTTTGTACTCCATGCGGCCAACAGCAGCATCCCTTGGACTGGTCAGGCATGATGCAGCAAGATATTCAAGACGAAACCCTCACCCATAACAGCTTCCTTCCGCACTATCGGGCCAAATAACGACGAGCGTGCAATGCCCTGCGCTTCTTCTAGACACTTGTAGAATGTTGAGCTGAGCGGCCCATTGCCACTCCTGATTTTGCTTGCAATGGCAAGTATCGCGTCAAATGTCCACGGAGTGCGTTCCATCAGGCTCTCGAATGTGTCATAATTCGGATCGAACAAAGGTATGAAGACGTGACAACCAGCGAAGAAACTTCAACAATGATCAGAAAGGAGCAGAAGACCACATCCATGAAACGCCTACATATGATAGAGCTCGCGCGCCTCACTTTCGGAGACAAGGCCCTAGACAACAATGTTATGCTGTGTGCAAAAATCCGGCATTTCGAAACCAGCTCACCTTTTCAATGACATGAGGGAATGCATTCCGAGGGATGGGCTCCACTCGCGAACGCTTTTTAACTCTGATTTCCAAGTGATCAGCATGCTCGTGCAGCCCACAAATATGAAACAACTACCTTGGTGGGGATGCTGATGGCGCAGCGGCTGCTTCTGCAGCAGCATTTGCCAAACCTTGAAGAGCTTCAATCGGCGCGTTGAGCGAAGCACGAGGCAACGTATCCTCTGATTCGTCATCCGACGATGGTGTTGTGCTGGGCACAATGCCATAAGTTGCATATTTATGAGGCTAAAAGTTTATCAGACATGTTTATAAACTGATCTCGCAAGCGAACTAACCGGTGGAGCAAACCCCGGAAGCGGCGGGAATGACCTCGTTTGGGAGCGTGGCTGAGAGCTTTGCCCTCCCGCATGCCCGTGCGTATCATACCCGTTGCGCGACATAAATCCAGAGCCATCGCGACTGGGCCCAGAAGCCATGCCCCCAGAGTAACCTTGGTGCTGACTCGGGGTACCGTAGGCCTGGCTCTGGACAGCCGATAAGATGCGGTCCAAAGAGGATTGCATGCCAATCATCTGACTCTGCATAACCTGAAGTGTGTTGTTGTCAGATAGCCTCAAAGTGCAACAGACAGCTGAAGCAGTTGAATATTTACCAGATATTGACCCTCGAGGCGAGATAGGCGCCTGTTGAGTAGTGTAAGTGACGACGGGGAAAGTTTGCCCGATGCCGGCTGAAGCTCACTCAACACTGGCGCCAGGCATAGCACTGGTGTTTTTCTTCTCTGGTTTCTCGAAAACACAAGCAGTTCCACTCAACTGACATCGACGACATGGAGCCTAAAGAATGTGACGCCGGGCCGGGGCGGGAGAGGCGGGCCAGTGAGCAGAGGGGGCGATTGCAAGCGGGTCTTGAATAGACGTACCTCTCCTTCACATCTGTTTTTACCTTTCCTGCAAGCAGTACAAGCTCTTGCGCCTCTCTTGGGTATGTGAGCGGAAGCTTGCGGCTGTTGTGATGAATGGGCTGTGTCCGCTGGGGATTGGCTCATGTCTTGATGATTATGGTTGCTACTTTGTGCGATAAGACTGTGTGTCCTGCGCCGTTTGGATGGGATGTTTGAGACGTTTGACGTTGTCGCGGATGGGGACAAGGACATGATGGGTGGCCGTAAAGCGCGCACGATATTTCGTCACTGCCAAAGGAAGTGTACAGCTATAGTCTCCGCTAGTCTCCGCTAAGGTCTTCTTACGCGACTCTGGCCCAATCACTTGATCACTTCTCACTTCATCGTCTCATATGTCTCGCCTCTCTCACACTCCTGCTGTCGCCAACCTGAACATTAAACTGTTCTTGACAGATCAGTCACGTTGCAATTGTGCGCAGGGCTAGCCAACTATTTATATTCTTTTTTCGTAATGCGTGACTGTCGTCTTTGAATTGATAGCCCTAGTGTGCAGTAGTACTAATCCTTGACCAAACTATGCTTGCAGCCGGAGAGTCCTCTGTGACTGTTCTAGCGATTTAACCTTCAGCTTCCAACCTTGCACCAATTTGACTGCGGGTACAATCACCAACACGGAGCGGCCACCAACGCACTCACTTCATGTGTAGACAAGAGGCACTTAGAATCTTTACGGGACCACAGCCAGATGTATGTTAATCAAACCACAAACAGTTTTCATATATCAGCAGGCTTATCATGGTGTAACCTGGATATAAACTTACTAGCCCGAAAGTCAGCTATCATGATATTGCCCGTAGAGCGATGTTGAACGCACATACCCGTGGCTCTATATAATCCCCCATCCGTGCATTCCACCGTCCACGCATTTGTTGATGCATTGGATTATTCCTTGACGGTACCGACGACGGCCATTAGTTTCCCGCGAACGCACTTTTGGGCTTCGGAAATACTTACTCAGTGACCCTGTGCAGTGAATGGGTCCACTAGTAGAAAACCAGAACTTTAATTTGAAAGGTACTTACGATGCCTCACGTACTTGCTGTAAGGACATTCGATACAGTAGGGGTATTTCATAGGCACCTGCCTGTGAGAGCTAGCGGCGTTCGCTGTTCCTGACTGGAACCATTAAAACCCACGCCTGGGCGAGGAGTCTCGGGGGAGATACGAATACAATCTAGAAGGACAACAATTCGTGTCCCGGTATTAGTTGCAGAAAATGATATTTAGCACCTCAGTCGGTTGAACGCCACAAAGCATGGGGGAACTCGTGTAGTGCAACGGGGCACAAATCGAGAGCAGGTTGAGTGCCAACTTCTCGAGGTTGGCGTTTCGTGGAAGGTGAGCAACTGCGACTGTACGCCAATATCATAACGGGAAACTCATTCAGGCGGAAACTCACGCAAGTTTCGTCCGGAGATCATCCCTCAGTATACCTTGCGGTGTTTCTTGTTTAAGTCCACCGTCTTTCGCTCAAGAACCAAGAGCGGGCCGGGGACCAGACAGCTCTAGAACAAGTCGGGTTCTCTTTGATGGATGGGGACCTCAATAATGCCTCCTCAAGAAGAGAAACACTGAGAACAATTTGGTTGTCTGGCAGCTGCCGGGATAATAAGATCATTGCCCAGCAACTGGTAGCCTCTGCTAGCAAAGCTATGTCTGTAGTGAACGCAGTCAGAAGTCGATGGATAAACAGTTGTAGAGAATTTGTAGAGAATTTGTGGACTGAGTGCACATTTGCAATGAGCGGATTACCTCGGGTCTCACAGGATTATCACGCCATCATCCCTAGAGACAAACTGTAAGATACTAGATTTGAGAGCAAGTCGCAAACTTAACTCGTCAGTAAGTCGTGACGTTGACAGGCAGATATTCCCTCGTTGAAGGGATCTGAGGGTGTTGCTTCCTTTCCCATGAACAAGTGAATTTGTCCTACTGCAGTACGGCGCAACTGTGTACCGTGCCAAGGCCCGAGGTCCAACATAAACCCATGTAGGGCGACTGCCCACCACTTATCAAAATCCGTGGAGAGTTTCCAGCCAACTTGTAAATGCTACGTAGTGGTTCCAAAAGGAGTTTCTTCTGGTGTACATGGGGTATATGTTGGCAACAGGCTAAGGCCATGAGGATGACCTGAATGTCGTCATTTGGTGGAGTGTCTCAAACGGACTATTGATGAATAAAGCTGACTGCTCTCTCCAGTTTGAATGATTGATGGTCAATAAACAGTGTAGCATGGCTCACTGTCACTGCGTGGCACACTGGCATTTCGACGGTCGAGTCGGAAGGTCGACCGTTTGGCAACACGGTGCCCTCGACCTTCTGCAACGGCTCGCTGATACAGTGGCGCGCCCCAAATAGCTATTCTGACTCTGAGCTTGGGAGACCGGTCCACGCTCCGTTGCTAATTATGTTCCACGCAAGCATGCACGCTGCTGTGTGCGCGCTGCGCACTCGATTTGGGCAACAAGCGACGCCCTCGAATGCGTCTCTATTGTTCGAATGATTTCCCAGTCTGACCACGAAGCGCCAACGAATAAGAAGTTCGGCGCAAATTGTCAGCAGCTTTGATCCGACCTTGAAGGAAATGCCCTCAGCGAGATTCTATCTTTGAGTTTGAAGGATGGAGCCAACACTTCAAGAGGGTTACAAAAGCTTGACAAATCTTGAAGAATGGCGGTGCCGTTACCAACGTGGTAAGACATGTTCCTACCCCCGCGTGTGTAGTACTACGAAGAAGAAGATAAAGAAGAAGTCTAAGAACAGTACAATGCGAACTTCGGAGAATTACTGTCACAGCCTGACAGGCTGTAGTGGCGATATTCGATAACTGAATACCTGTATATATGGTTATTGAATCAGGAGATTCAGACTGACTGCATATCAGATGCATGGGCATTGATCGTATGATATATTATGACGCCCGTCCCTAAGTATGAATAGAGGGCGGTGAAGCCTTTCGCTCGATGTGCCGCTCGTTGACAAGGTTCATTGAGCGCCCATTTCAGGGTTAGTCATAGTCGGACTAGTCCACGGAATGTGCCGTTTCTTGTAACCGCGGAATCTCAGTTCCACCAATGAGAGCGCTCGCTCATGAGCTGGGGAAAGCTCACGTAATAGCAGAACCTTCATGTTACACAAATGTTACAGATAACAAGTTCCACTGAGCTTGTTTTGCCGCTTCTTCGTCTCCGCCCTCCTAGTCGGGTATTCAAGCCCTGGATATGCCTCATCAAGACCGGTGTCACTTGGTGATTGGGTGAAATAGCTACCCGGTGCCTGCATGCGGTTTGATGTTTCGACTATAAAACGCGTGGTTTCTCAATGCTGAGAACTAATGACCGCATTGTGTGAGCTTCCACCAAGACGACCAGGAGGCAGACAATGTGAGTGACATGCTTCGTGTATGTGCTTGTCTGATGAATCAAATTGGCGGATTAGGACTATAACGCTAGAATTCGTCGCCATGACGCAAGGGCTTGCGAGACTGAAGGGGGAGGCAAAGCGAACGTCGTGCATCATGGATGCACAGGCCCTGTGCCCCAACCAAGAACTAGTGACGTATGGCGTGTCGTATATCTCGTTTATCCCGAACGAGCTCCTCGAGATGATATTTGTAGAGACAGTCAGAGCAACCACTAAAGCGGATGAAGACCACTCTTCTTCCTGCGCGCTCACCAGTCTGCGCCTCCGACCCAGGCCCGAGCTTCTGCTTACGAGTGTTTCACAGCATTGGAGAGCTGTGGCGCTCGAGATGCCGTTGCTTTGGACGGAGATCCGACTCTTCCTCCGGCAGAATGTAGATCTTGTCAATCTTTACTTGTCGCGCTCACAAGGACAGCTGCTTGACATGCGATTCACTGGCATTCTTTGCGATTTTCAGGGCTCGCCTGAGTTTGACCCAGATTACTTGCGCATATCCCGCATTATTCTCTCGCACATTCATGTCTGCCGCCGCTTAGAAGTCCATGGGGCTTTCCCATTCCCAACACTTCTAGACGGGATCAAGCGCATAAAGGCACCAATGCTTGAAGAACTCATGGTGCACTATCCGCTAAACATCCCGAATAGCAGACATCTTTTGTTCACTGAAGGTATGTCTTCACTCACACTTGCCGAACTAATACATTTCTTATCCATCTCCTCAGATCTGTTCCTCTCTGCAGACCGCCTTACCATGCTCACTTTAAGCGGCTTGTGGGTTTCCGGTCTTTCCCCTGAGACTTTCAGCAACCTTCTCTCTCATCTCACGTCGCTGACTCATCTCACGCTGGTCGGTGAACCCGTGGATTATGTTCGCAGCAGGGATCTTCCCGTTGTCGAAATACCCTTGCTCCAGACAATGGTCCTAAAGCCCGGGCCAAACATTTCAAGGACGTACCTCCCTACCGTCTTCCGGACGATACGAGCCCCCGTCCTACGTGAGCTAGTACTTGATTTCCACGCCGCGACCCCATCACGTGATCTCCAGTCGCTCATGGACAAGCTGAAGCGTGGAGCACCACCCTTTCCCTCTGTACGCCTTCTCACGCTGTGCAGCAGGTCCATGGCATACGACGGGTGGCATGCACTTGCCCACGCATTCCCAGGCATAACGACACTCTCGGTCTCCAAACGTATCGTGAACCAGTTGATGGGCTTCCTCTCATGTGCTGGCAGACGAGATGCATTCCCAGATTTGCGAACGCTGTTGTTTGACGACGTGCAGTTTGAGTGGTCGTTGCTACTCCAACTATTGCAGATCAGGGAAGCGGCGGGGATGCCTGTTCGCGAGGTCAAGATGAGGGACTTGAAGAAACAGGCGCAGTCTGAATTGGTTGGGAAGTTGGTGGCTTCTCTTGCTAAATACGCTCCCGTTGTGATTGGTTGGACTTGATTGCGGCATGTATAGGGCTAGTTACAGTATTTGATCTGGTGACCAACGGTGTGCCGTCACTGCCGTGAACGTCCTCAGCTGACCAACAACTGACCGACGCGTAATTTCTCAGTTTCAAAGCCTTCAGGTGTCAACTTTCTCGTGGCCCAGACAGCTCCATCGATGTTGAGGGAGTCAGTGTCCAAAGCGGTACCCTCTAGGGCTCTACTTCGTCCTCAGCGCGTTTTTTCCACTTCACTGCCCGTCAGGAGAGCCGCGGCAACCAATCCGATCAAGGCAGAGCCCGAGGCCCGGGTCAAAGTATATCTCTCAGCTCCCATGTCTTTTCCGACATCCTAAGAGTTTTATAGTCCTGGTCTTCATGCAAATATCCTCTCATCGAGCATGAGTACGATGCTATCGTCGTGTGAGTAGCGTTCCGAACCATTAACAAATTAGCAGACTCGAGTATGTGTCATTTTTAGTGGTGCCGGCGGCGCGGGCCTTCGCGCTGCCTTCGGTCTTGCGGAAGCTGGCTTCAACACGGCTTGCATCACAAAACTATTCCCAACCCGGAGTCACACTGTCGCAGCACAGGTATGTTGCAGCGATGTTCAGCAGTATTTGGCACACTCATATCACGTTTTCAAGGGTGGTATCAATGCCGCTCTCGGTGTAAGTATATCTTGATGTGTTAATGTTCTTTTCACCAACGAGTTACCTGTAGAACATGACAGAAGACGACTGGCGATGGCACATGTATGATACCGTTTGTGGCCTTTGATATGTTATGCTCCCGAGTCGTTTTAATGGTTTTCCACAGGTAAAAGGCTCTGACTGGCTTGGCGACCAGGACGCTATTCATTATATGTGCCGCGAGGCTCCCAGATCAGTTATCGAGGTAGGGTTAGATTTTACATACGTGTTTGTTTGGCAGGCTAAATCTGTTTCTAGCTTGAACATTATGGTGTTCCATTCTCCCGTACCAAGGATGGAAAGATTTACCAACGTGCCCTGGGTGGTCAGTCTTTGAACTACGGCACAGGCGGTCAAGCATACCGTTGTGCTGCGGCTGCCGATCGTACCGGTCACGCTCTCCTCCACACCCTCTACGGCCAATCGCTCCGACACAACACGAATTTCTTTATTGAATACTTTGCTCTGGACTTGATTATGCAGGATGGCGAGTGTGTTGGAGTCATTGCACTCAACATGGAGGACGGTATGCTCCACCGCTTCAGGGCTCACAAAACGGTGCTCGCAACCGGTGGTTATGGTCGTGCGTATTTCAGCTGCACGAGTGCACACACTTGTTCGGGTGATGGTAATGCAATGGTTGCTCGTGCTGGTCTTCCTCTACAGGATCTGGAGTTTGTCCAGTTCCACCCAACTGGTATCTATGGCGCCGGCTGCTTGATTTCTGAGGGTCGTTTTCTTTCTATAGGGTATCCTCCTCATGGCTGAACCTGCATTAGGTTGTCGTGGCGAGGGAGGCTACCTCTTGAATGGTGAGGGTGAGCGTTTCATGGAGCGTTACGCACCCACTGCCAAGGATCTTGCGTCGCGTGATGTCGTATCTCGTTCGATGACGATTGAGATTCGTGAAGGCCGTGGTGCTGGACCTCAAAAGGACCACATACACCTTCAACTCAGCCATTTGCCCCCTGAAATTCTCCACGAGAGGTTGCCCGGTATCTCTGAGACTGCAGCTATTTTCTCTGGAGTCGATGTCTCAAAGGAGCCTATCCCAGTGCTACCTACTGTCCATTATAACAGTTGGTGTCTCTACTGTGCTGTTTGGACTGTAGCTGACCTCCTGACAGTGGGTGGTATTCCCACTAGGTATACTGGCGAGGTGCTGACGGTTGATGAGGTGAGCTTGCGCTAGCTGTACTCGTCGCACTCCGCTCATAAGCTGTGGTCAGAATGGCAAGGACAAGACTGTTCCTGGTCTGTATGCAGCTGGTGAGGCTGCGTGCGTGTCCGTTCACGGCGCGAACCGTCTTGGTGCAAACTCCCTCCTGGATCTCGTCGTCTTTGGTCGCGCGTGTGCTCGTCATATCACGGAGAACTTGATTCCCGGAAAGCCTCATAGGGCTATTCCTGAAGAAGCTGGCCTCGAAAGCGTAGAGTTCCTGGACCAGATCAGAAATGCCGATGGCCCAAAGGCTACTGCCGATATAAGGCTGGAGATGCAGAAAGCCATGCAATCTAATGCCGCTCTCTTCCGGTGTGTTCCACCAACTTCGTGCGAACAAATGGAAACTGACCGTCCACGCAGCACGCAGCAAAGTCTCGACGAAGGTGTTCAGAAGGTCCATCAGATATACAAATCATTTGACAACATTGGCATTAAGGATAGAAGCATGATTTGGAACTCGTACGGCCGGCGTTTAAACAATGCTGATTCCTCACTCACGCCATTATCTTAGTGACCTTGTTGAGACTCTTGAGCTGCGCAACCTCCTGCAGTGTGCAGTTCAAACTATGACAGCTGCTGCGGCTCGCAAGGAGTCCCGTGGTGCTCACGCTCGCGAGGACTATCCTGAGGTTGGTGTTTACATCACACCTTTCAGTGGATCTTTTTAAACTGTATTTGTAGCGTGACGACGACAACTGGATGAAGCACACTCTCACATGGCAGGCCAATGTCAACTTACCCGACGTCACTCTCAAGTACCGCGGTGTAATTGACAAGACTCTGGATGAGAATGAATGCAAGGCAATCCCGCCATTCAAACGTACATATTGAGGGTGTTGTTGGATGTATTATATTTTTGACGGGTCAGTCTCTCGAATGATGGCGATCTATGGTGAGTCCTAGAAACTTTGTTTTGTTAGGTTTTGACTGAATCCTTTCAGGTGAGGGGTATTCGAGTCATGGAACCGTCGAGCATCTCTCCGCTGGCGGAGCTAGAGGGATCTGTGCAGATATTTATATTGTTACGGGCCCGAGAGCCCTCTGTGGGTACCGTGAGGGAGTTGGGCTGTGCGGGCGAGATATTTTCCAGATTCTAGCTTGCCTTCTGATCCTAATTGCTTACATATGGTGTGATTTATTCTCGTGTCCTGATCAGATGACCAAAAATCAATTGTGCGCAGTTTATTTATGTTTGTGGCTGTGTTGAGTTTTGTCTACGTGTCCTGTGTACGTGTTCTTTCTCTTCATGGCCACGTCGTCCAACATGCACAGTTACTGAATCTTCCTGGTTTTCCGCAGCTGGTTCTAGCATCCCATTTAACGATATACATACGAGCATTAAAGGACTAGCCTAGCACCTATCGCCAAGCCCAATACGTTGACTGCATACGTGTAACCATGTCGCCATCACACTCTCCAAATTTCGTCGACCCATCCAACCTTTCTCTTCCTTCCTCTTCCTCCCTGAAGCGTCCTGCATCTCCCTCATCATCTCGTGCAGACTCTCCAGATGTATCCATACAGGAACCTCCACGCAAGCGTCCTCGTTCAGCCATAACACCCGAAGAGCGCAAAGAGGCCCGTGCACATCGCAATCGCATTGCGGCACAAAATTCCCGCGACCGCAGAAAGGCCCAATTTTCCGTTCTCGAGCGCAGAGTTGCTGAACTTGAGGAAGAGAACAGACGTCTTCGCGCTGGCGTTCCAATGGCCATCCCAGCATCGCCCTCGGTTAGCTCCACCTCGGAGCCCGAGGTTGTCACCATTGAGCAGGAGCAGGAGCGCCAGCGAAAACGTGCGGAGGAGCAACGGGAACGTGAAAATCTCGAGCTGCGCGAACGCATTCGAACGCTTGAGATGGGGTATGAGGCAGTGTTACGGACGTTGGCAACTCAAGGCCCGAACCCGCCTGCTCTCCACGAGACTTCCAGCTCGACCCCAATCCTCTCATCCACTTGCGCACCATCACCTGCGTCAGCAACATCTCCTTCAGCAACAGACTCCGCATCTCCCACCCCCTCGTCACCTAAATCGACTACCCTTGCAGCACTTTCTTACCCACTATCACCTGCACCCACACATTCTACTCTCATGGACAGCCCCATAATGTTTTCAGGCGACTCATTCGACTTCCCACTCAGTCCCGCATTTTCTCTCTCAGATCTTACGCCTTCCGACTCACCAGCACCTGTTGACACACCACAGGAAACTCTCGACCTATCCTCAATTGGACATGCTCCCACTCGCCACCTAGCACGGGTGGCGACCCCTGCCGTTCACGCGGCAGTGTCCCTGCAGCGGGTGGGCAGCATACGTCTAATCACGGAACCGGCGAGAGCAACCAGATGTACCACAGTGCTACGATCGAGGTTAGTCACCTCCCACTCCTGAGCATACAAAACAAACTCATGTTATGTTGTTTTAGCTTGAAGACGAGGCAGCCACAGACGCAGCCCTTACGCGCCTGTGGGCAGAGATTCTTGCGTCGCCGCCGACTGGCACTTGCGCTCTTCCAGGCACTTGCCCTTCGGCAGAAAACGCGAACATCGCGCAGGTGCTGAGTGAGACTACTCCTATAGAGGAGTTCGGCCTAGGGCTGGTTACGAGTGGAATAGACACAGTTGACTGGGCGGAACAAGTCCGTGTAGAGATGGGGATAGAAAAGCTGCTAGAGATGCTGCCGAGTACGCAGGACGTTGCTATCGACTCGAGCACCACGTTTGATGTCGACATGGACTTCTCGGATGCGCTGGTGTGGGACGAGGTTAGCGTGTACTAAAATGGTGGACCTCTTTAGATCACAGTTCATCAAACGCTCGACCAACATTATCAGTCTCCGCGACTCCGTGTCATATCTATCATTGTTTTCGCCTTTCGCATCCATCTCATCACTCATCGGACTCGTCATCATCATTTTCGTTCCCATAAAGCTGTCTATGTTCTATCTATCTCCTACTCTATCTTGCTTTATTTCGACTTCTCTTGGTCTTCTCTAGTCTTCCTTTTTTTATTTGGCATCACTCGCTTTTTGTTACCATCCACACACTCACCTACGCCTACACACCTGTATCCGACCCCCTTGTTCATTCCGCCCCTCTCCCCCATAAACTCCCGTCTGTCTCTGTCTCTTCTTCCTCGACGCTGTCTCCCGCCGCATGTCTCTCTCGTTTCTCCCCCTAGGGGTTGATGAAATTGGGTGAGCTTGTGTGTGGTGAGCGCTTGAGTGTGGTTGTGGTCTGAGATTTGGGCTGCTTGTGGATAGGATTGGGTTCTTCGTCCTTTTCTGTCGGGTGTCAGGTTTTTACTCCATAGTTCAGTCTGTAGTGTATGTGGTCGCGATGAATGCAAATTGATGTTTGATGTTTTCGGTAAATTTCCAACCAGTACTGCATGCACGTCATTCAATCCTCGAGGCCTCCGAACCCGGTGCTTGCCCTCACGACACCGCGAAATACCTGCGTTGTGCTCATAATCGAGATCATTGTCACGTCTTTCGCTTCCAATAACATTAAATAATACAACTAGGCTAGGTGAGGGATGCACAAGCTGGATAGCAGTCGGAGTTCGAACTGGAACTCCGTGATGGTGAGGTTGCAGGAACGGTGCTGCCATTCGTACTAATATAGGAGCACTATAGTAGTACTTGCTATAGTGCTCGTCAGTTCGCGGTATGAGGAGAGCACATAAGGACTAACCCACAACAATGGGATGACGGGGGAGGTCTAGTGAAGCCAACCCGACCCACACGCCAGTCAGGGGGTTGCATTGGGGCTAATAGGGTCGCGAGAACTGGATCGGAAGTAGGATTTACTATAAGCCCGCTGACTCCTGAGGCAGGGCCTCGGATTGGAGCATTAGCTTCCAAATGGGCTAAATAATACAGCAAAAAATTGTGCATGAGTACTGAGCGATACGACATTTCTTGCAGGTTGGCTACATGGATACATACCCCCTTGTGCGAAAAGTGCCTCGCCAAATTGGTTTGAGCCTGGAGGGGCAAAACGGTGCCACCGATGTCACGCACGCCAGAATCAAGCACACAAGCGAACTCTACCCCTACTCCGAGTCGGCGCTCGCTCTAGTATACAAGTACCGCCGTTGTATTCTATATATGACCTCGCCGTACTCGATATTGGGAGATACGACGGTCAGCTGTGGTAATGCGCCATTTTTCCTCCCCTGCATATCCGCAGAGACGAGATAAGACGTTGCTCAATTCTACCGTTATCATATCATTGATGCGAGCTCGCGGGCTCACTTAGGCTTCCTTTGCATATCATATATGCTGTTAATATAATTACACAACACGAGCGACTACATTTGCCCGTGTGTAGTTTGGCATGTCCGGATGAGTTAACGCGCGAGGTCATGAGGTGTTTGCTCAGGAGCATCGGGTGGCGCTTGAACGGCTTCTTTGAAGTTCTTTTAGAATGTCAGACCTGAAGTATGATTTTTTGTGAATCATAGAGGACGGGAATGGATGAGGTTAAATTTATCTTAGGGCTTGGTTGGAGCATGGAGAAGGAGAACATACACTGATCTGCATGATGTAAAATTTTACAAATCGAGCGGAAGGGGTATCCGTTTCAGACAGCATCCGTCTTCAAGTGGCGTTTCTTCATGATGTTGGGGATAGAAAAAGAAAAAAAGGAGTGCATAATATACACGATGAATGAATCGACTCAATGACCTGGATCAGCCGGAAAGTTTCGAGTGGCTATGCATTCAAAAGCGCCCGGTCGGGCAGACCAAGCTCCCGACAAATACCCTGCATGTGTTCTCGCTCCCTGTCAGTAGCATTGTCACCGAACACAGCGTCCATTTCTTCCAAGGTCTGTACAACGCCGTCAGCCACGTTCGACAGGGCATGCGCACGCCAAAACTTACCCGACCCTTGGTCTCTGGGAAGAAGAATACTGGAAAGCGAGCTAAGCATACTTATTGGCACGATTTGTGGATTTGACGTACTGGCTGAGAGTAACGCAGCAAGAGAAAATCCGGCAAAGGTAAAGTATGCTATACCACCCATTTGCAACATCGTCGGCGTAAAAAGCCCAATCGCACTAAAGCATATCAATACCAAAAAGACGGAGGAAAATTGAAAAACCGCGCACAAATTCGATGACCACGTGGTTGATGTGGTAAGGGAGATACCAGTGGACCGGAGGTGCAACGGGAAGATCTCACTGGGAATAACTGGCGAAGACATTAAATCCTTGAAGGACGTAAAACGAGCCACTCACCCCATCCAATCGGGGCCCATGAATAAGAGAAGTTGACGTCGTAGAGAAACACAAAGACTATAAAACAGTTTAACATGTTCTGAAGATAATCACAGTGCACCTACCAATAGCAATGCGAGCCGCCACTGCATGTGCAGGCCAGTCTTTGCCGTACACGGTTACAAGAGAACCCACGATTGCCAGACAAGTGAAACATCCGGCGGCACCGGAGATTAACAAAGGTCGCCTGCCCACCTTATCGAGAAGAATGATGGCAGGTAAAGTAGAGAGCATCTTGGAATAATTCAGGGGGGCGTACGCGTAACGTTATCGATGCTCTAACTTACGTTTACAATTCCATAAACACCAGTGGCAAACAGGGAGGTAGTGTTTGGGTCAAGCCCCAGTTGGCCGAAGACTGGATGAGAGTCATCAACTCTGAATAGTTAAGATCTTTCATAAAACTTACTCGTAGGTGCGTAATAAATGATAGCCTTAAGCGAAGTAAGCGACGTTAGTTCCAGAAGGATGAACCACGACTCACGTTCACCCCCTGACAAACCACAAATCACTACATGATGAGGAAAGACTGTATTTTGAAAACTCACCATATTTTGTTGGAACATCATAACAAGGCAACCAACAGTTACACGTTTGGCTTTTGGCCAGCTGGAGACCAATACCAAGTATTTATTAATTATCTGTCTGACTGGCCCCGCATTGGGATATGCCGCCTTCATGACTTCTTTCGCAAAACGAACTTCAGCCATGATCTCCAGGAATTCAATGTGAACCGAATGATCTTCAGCAGGCTTCTGGCGAAGACGCGATAGCGTTGCCAGAGCCTCCTCCTCGCGGCCTTGCTCAATGAGCCAACGGGGCGAGTATGGCATGAAGAGCATGCCAATGCCGAGACACTGCACTTCCATAGGTATGAGGGGGATGCAGAAAATGTAACCAACGCACCAAAGCAGGTAATATTTGAAATGCAAGCGGAACTCTCCATGACGCTTGATTTTGACCAGTGCAGCCACCAGGAGGGACATCGGTGTAAGGATCGAACGTAGGCCTGCCGTTCAAAAGCGCTCCAGTGTATGCTATTTCTGGTGCACATCGGGTTCCCCCGATGTGTGCCGTGCCATACGCAATCCAGTCTTCGAGTATTGAGCACATACGAATATTTGAA
The DNA here is from genome assembly GCF_016758775.1 of Suillus clintonianus. NCBI lineage: Eukaryota > Fungi > Basidiomycota > Agaricomycetes > Boletales > Suillaceae > Suillus > Suillus clintonianus. The sequence goes on along the minus strand of NW_024539265.1, from coordinate 246,032 downwards.
AGCAGACTGTCACGTACAACTAACAAGAATCTACATTTTGTGGCGTCAAATGCATAACTTTAGTACTAGTTCTTTCACTCACCCCAAATGTAATAGAAAGTTGCTGCAGAGAGACTAAAAATCCACGAATATTGGCACTGGATATCTCGGCGAGATACATCGGGATGACGTGCGTCAGGGCACCGATTGCCAGACCGGCAACAGCGCGACCGGCGAATAAATAGACTAGCAAAAGGATCTTCAGAAGAGCTGAGAAATGTGAACAGGATGGAACTTACCGGGAGCCGTTGCACCTGCTTGAAGTGAACTACCGAGAAGAAAGATCACCACATTACAAATTATGTCTACCTTTCGCCCGATCTGGGTCGTAGTTGATCACAGTCGGTCCTGTCTCACCAAATTGTAATAGATCTCACCTTGTCACAGACGGGGCCATTGACATTAGATCCGAACCAGGCAGCTGCGGAGGTCGATCAGCTGATAGACTATTGCAACATTGCCACGTTGACTTACCCAGCAAAAGGGTGGAGACAAACCATCCCTATAGGTAGATGTACTCTGACAGGGCCGAAATATATTGGAATATCACACTTACCTTCAGCGCTGCATTCGTGTATATCTCCGGGAACTTCGCTCCAAAAGACTCGATGGCAAGCACATTGCTCACGACTCCCTGATGCGCAGTTAGACGAGTGCCATACCATGTGAAGATGTTGCCCAACTCGCCTGGTCGTAGCCAAAGAGCTGTTAATCATACGCGACAAGGCACGATGTTACTGACGATCATCTATGATGTGACACATAACTCACGAATCCTCCGAGAGTCGAGAACAACGATATACCAAGTCTGCGCCATAAATGTATCTCATCATTTATACCACGCCATTTCTCCAAACCACTCACATGAATTTATTTTCAAAAAGGGCTCTGAATCCAACTAGACCGTCCGGTCTAGCGATGACCAAGTCAGAGACACTACTGCGGATCCCATCCTCTTGCTTGGACTCGATCCAATTTGAATGCGGTGTTTGAGACATGGTCTCCCACTTGAAGCTTGTATTGCCAGGAGGAGGGAGCTGGCATTCAGGATAAAATAATAACACGTTTTATAGTTAGAACTTGAGCGCTGAGTACGGGATAATCAGCTCTCGTTTGAGCCTTTCGGTCTCAACACGGAAGTCCACCAGGTCCCCCCTACTCATACAATTCATATACGTCGGTCCGTAATGAGTGGGGGAAGAAACCGCGAGAAGCTGCTCTGCGCGAGCCCACGGGGACTCGGAATCCCCTGATCGACGTGTCAGGATCAGAAGTTCCATCCTCTTGTAGCCTCTTGTCTCCTCTTGTGCCAATATTTCGTCAGCATAAATGGAGATATCGTGATAAACAGTGGTACCGCTATTGTCGGTGCTAAAAGGAGTTGCACGAACATGGGGAATCCGGGGCGTCACGTCGCCACATAATGACGAGTTACTAGCTCATCCACATATAGCCACCTATTCAACCAGAATTTTATATTTGTGAGCATTATGAAGTCAAAGCCTGGCCTCAGTGTCCACGTCATTACTCACAGACGTCCGTGAAGCGTTACTAGTGTGATCTCTAGCAAGAAACGCTTGTGAAGATGGCAGAATCTTTGCCACACATCAAAAGCACTTGGCTAATGTAATGGCCTCTAATATGGCCGCATGACAAGTCAACATGTCTACGCATGCACATATCGCAGACGTTGGCCAAAGGTAATACCTCTCTATTGGTTTCCTGTACCTGTACTTACATTGCCGAGCGGCATATGTTGTTGCCGCCTCTCTGGCCATTGGCGCATTGGCGTTAAAGCTGCTCGTTGACATTTCCGCTCATTTCCGCTGGCGGTCGCATCCAGCCCTTAATACCAATACCAAACCATTGGTTGCATCCCAAAACCTCCAAAACGCCCGTCGGATTGTAGTAGAAGCGACCTTTAGTATCACTGGAAACGAGGTGGGGATCGAATCAATTGTTATGCCAACCATTGGCAATTCTGCGTGATTCCCTTGTCAGAAGGTCTCTCAATTGGAAAGTTAGAAGACACAACTAAAGAACAGAACCACCGGACGATGCAGCGGCAGCTCCTCGAACATGCATATGAGGAGGAAGCGTGCGAACCGCCGCCTGTATTTACGAATATGTCACGTAAAACCCTGTTGGACAAAGAGAGGCGCCATGTGGAATAAGTTTTGTCGATAGTTCCAAAACAATTACCAAGCTACGGTCCCGGAACTAAGGCGTCATATGGAACACCATTCACGTAGTACAGATCCCGAACCTGCATGGACACTGGATCCACTAGGTTTCTCAGCGCAGACAATACAGCGCTGGCCGTCATCTGCAATGACCACATGCTGACTGCTTTCACTCGCCTGTTCAAGTTGACTTGAGAGACGTGATAAGCAAGCGCATCGTATATCTAAAGCAAGGCTTATCAGTTCACGTTGATTGGTAGTTGAATTACTTCCTACCTTCTGTGAAATTTCATCCATAAGGCCAGCTACAATAGGTGTTCAGTGGTAATAAGTGGTCACATGAGAAATAACATACTCTCCCACATCTATGAAGGGCCTGTCAGTATAAGTGGAATTGCGAAGACTCCAGAAAGATACTCACAGTCCAAGCACCGTCATAATCACTCAAATCTTTAACTACTCTGCAGTGAATAGGCACCAAGGTATGATGTGCGCTGGATAAATTAACGAGATGATGAAGCACAAAAAGAATGCTTCACTCACTTCATAAATGCCACTATGGGTCTTATTAATGCGCTGTTGACATATGAGAGATCCGATGTGAATAGCGGAACAGCAGCCTTGAGATCCCTAAATCGCAAATCTATGTCGATGACGACCTTCGGATTATCATCGGCTTCTTTATCGTCATCGGTCGTGGGTGCAGTAAGAGGCGGTTTCGCGAGCTCTCGCTGCCCCGGTATTCTCTCAATGGGTAGAGAAGCAGTAGCTGCCGTGGTGATAGCATCTGCGAGCTCACCAAGAATAGCATTTAACGCAAATTCGTCTTCCGCATCCCTAGGGAATTTGATATCCAGCACAGCATCCACTTTGCCAGATGTTATCCACGACAAGGGACCACCTTCCAATGTCGTAGAGTTTTGCATATGATCGATATTGACGCCATCAATCCGGATCCTAGACTATAATTAATTTGTCAGAACTGGCCAGAGATAGGGGTCAATTGACATTACCATCCGCGACCATTTGCCATCCTTGAGGTCTTGGTCAGTAGTTCGGCCGATGCTTTGCGGTTTGTGCAGACTGAACAAGCAGTTATCAAATTGCCCTACAACGTTTTCGGCACGCAAAAAGTCGTAGAAGAGCCATTGCTTCCGGAAAGTCCTTATGTCCGCACGAAAAATCGAGGCCGTATAAGGCCTAAAATCACCCGGTTGATACATGGTGACGAGGACGTCTTCGAGCTGCAGAGAATTCAGCTCAAAGTCACCTTGACGAGCAACATGACGGAATGCAGCCGGGTCAAGTGGATTTTCTGGGTCCCAGAAAACAGAGCGACGGTCTGTTTACAGACATCAGTTCAAGCTGATATGACGGACAGACATGCTCACCTAATACCCCGCGAACGCCCTTGATCACAGCATCCTCCACAAGGCCCTTGCCATTCAGCCAGTGCTGGAGTGATAAAGTGACGTCTATGGAGTCAATGTTGAGGTCAAACATGGAATAGTTGACATCATCCTCGGTATGACTCTCAACTACTTCGTCGTCGTCGTCCAGAAAGTTGTTGTACGCGGGGTGGCTGCTGACATCATACCCAACAGCCGCTTTATGTCCAATATGTTTTTTTGGCACTGGTGGACGGGCGGTGGACGATGATCTGCGGGATACATATACATTTTTGAAGGATATGCGAGAGTCCTTCCATTTAGGAACGATAGCAGATTCAAAGATTACTGTGACGCCAGTCTCGCTGGTGAGATAGTTGCTTATGGCGCGTGCGACATATTCTGCAACGTCTAGTGAGATACGTGCATATGATTGCATAGGGGCGACGCATACCTTGCAGTTGTAGACTATTGGCAGTTGCAAAAATCACGGAAAAGAATGTTGTTCTGAATAGAATGAGTAATCAATTTTCACATCAGATATTTTCAACTCACGTTCCGACCAATATCCATAGAGTTTGGCTCATTAAGAACCATGTTATAAAAGCCGAAATATCATCTGCATTAAATCTCCGAAAAGAACGTATAGTAAACCACTTGAAACGGATCCGTAGACGTTGCCAAAACCCATTGGCTACTTTCAGGAAGTCGTCTCGTGTAGGGCGGTGAAGGTGAGAAAGGGATAGAGCTAATCTGCGGTATAGACGGGGATAGTTGTCGAGATTTAATGGTGGAGGTGGAGGATGAACATCCGTATCTTGTCCTAAGTCGCTTTTAACTGAACTGGCGGAGCTGGGAGACTGGGCTTTGCCCTCCTGGCGGGAGAGATCGCTCTCGTATATGCTACCTCTCTTGTCGCTGGTTGAATGGTTATGACGCGAATGAAGGGACCTCATTTCCCAGAAGTCACGTCCGGTAAACGACCTAGACGAACTTGGAGTAAATATTGTGTGGAATGTGGACTTCCTGCAGGCCGGCAGCGGCGTCATTGGTGTAGAACTATGTGTCGCAAGCTGCCGCTGAAAAAACAGGCGGATAGTGTTGTAGCGATCTACATCAGAGTGGAGAGATCCACGGCTTGTATGCAGTAGCATGTTAACATTTGTGCGCTTGCCAAGGTGGACTCCGAGAGTCCTGAATGCAAAGGATGGTGCTGCAGTCATGTTGCGCACATGTTCTCGGTGGAGGAGCCAAAAGTAATGAGGAAAGTCCAGACAAGCGTATTATAGGAAAGTGTTTCTCACGATTGGATATAACTTTATTAAGCATCCGTCGAATTTGCAGCCACTATTCTTAGGAACGCAATAGGAACGACTATGTTCCCTTCGTCTATGGTTTGCTAAAGGGGGGTACCACGAACTCCATCTGGAACGAATCACAGAAACACTATACGACGAGTCTCTTTAAATAGGACTGTGTTACTGCGAACTATCGAGTATCCTATCATACCCTCAACCAGTCAGTGACCACTGCCAGTCACTGGTGGCTGGTTTTCTGCAAGATGATTCCCATTTACGGGCTGTCGAATCACGACGACTTCCGAGTCCCTGGCAGTGAGGGTACTTAAGAACCGTAGGCTTGACACGGTTTGACCCATGTTTTCCTTCTCCAGCATGACTTGCGACGTTACGGAGTTTGCTTATGGCCTGCTCGACAAGGTGAGTGAATTTCGTCCCAGTGACCTCCTACCGCCCACCAACTGTACGTACTATGGAAGGGTCTGGTCCCAGACTTCGTTCTTCGTGTAATAATTCGCGCCCTGTGCCGTGAACGTCTACGAACAATTGATCATGGATCGTTTGAACTCAACCATGCTGCCAAGATAAAATGGATTGAGGACGTTCGCGCGCGTGCCTCTATTGCAGACGCCACGCAGACAGCCAACGAGCAACATTATGAGGTATGAGATATATTTTCCCTGTGGATCCCTTGATCACTGCTTACTCGCTGATAGGTGTCTACCAAGTTTATTCTCTCCTGCCTTGGCCCATACGCCAAATATTCCTCTTGTTTGTATCCAACTGGCCATGAAACACTGGAACAGGCAGAAATTTTGACGTTAGAAAGCTACTGCAAGAAGGCACAGCTAGTAGATGGGATGGATGTCCTTGACCTTGGTTGCGGTACGTCACAATAAATGGTGTGCGCTTCAGTATACTGCATCTCGAGCTTCGCAGGATGGGGCAGTCTCTCCATTTATCTTGCTCAGGTAAGCCAATCACGATTTTTCGAATATATATGCTTAACTTCGCTACCAGAGATATCCAAAATCTCAAATCACCGGTCTATCCAACTCCTCAACCCAGAAATCGTACATTGACGATATTGCGAAAGAAAAGGGTCTAAACAATGTCAAGGTTAGTTCCTGGAGCAAAACGAACACGCACTCGCGTCAATCTCATTGCGGATAGATCATCACTGCCGATGTCAATACCTTTGACTTCGGTGAAACTAAGCGGTGACGGCCTGTCTGTCAAGTGTAGACTGAGTACATACTGATTTAAGATTTCAGCTTTGACCGTATTTTGTCCATCGAAGTGAGTTTTATGTACCATATCAAATGGCTAGTCCCCTTATCAGGAACAGATGTTTGAGCACATGAAAAATTATGAAGTGCTTCTTCAAAAGATATCCACTTGGTTGCGTCCAACCTCTGCAAATCACGCACGCGAATCTTTGTTATTCGTGCATCTGTTCTGCCACAAGATGACCCCATATCACTTCGATCAGGACGATGGGTGGATGGCTCAAACGTTCTTCACCGGCAAGATGTTCATGCTTTGAAACGTGCCTTTGTTGAAGCTTACCTTCACAGGTGGAACGATGCCTTCTCATGACCTTCTGGTATGTATTATTGATAATTCTGTCGAGCCCAATGAATAATTTACATCCTTTTAGGCATACTTCCAGTCAGATCTGACCCTCGTCAGAAGCTGGTACATTAACGGTCAACATTACTCCCGTACACTCGAAGCGTGGCTCGAGAAACAGGATCTTAATGCTAAAGCAGGCATCAAAGAACTCGAAGAAGACGCAGTCTCAAAGGGCCTCAACAAGGAGGAGGGCCGTAAGGCCTTTTACAGGTAATGATCGCTCACTACAGCGGTATTTACAACTCGTTGACTGGTTCTAAATTCAGGTTTCGTGTCTTTTACATGGCCTGTTCGGAACTTTTCGCCCTTCATGGCGGCGAAGAGTGAGTGACCGATTGTTTGATGTGTATTTCCGAGCTGATCGAACGTAGATGGGGCATCGGACATTACTTATTGAAGCCCAAAATGATTCAACAGTCGTAATTAGTCAATGTATCAGCGTATACATGCATAGCTTCCATAACTGCAATTCTGCGACAGCGCAGTCAAACAATGAACGAAAAAGATGTGAAGACGATGTACAACAAGAAAATATGGCGTAGATAGTCTTGATGAGTATGTCATGTCCGCCTTGAGTGCTGTAGAAGTTTACGTACAAGTCAATTGCGATGTGATCCATATTATTCCGATACAGACCCGTTCATCCACTTCTCCTGGATGAACTCCAACTCCTCTTTCTGATTCTTATGCTCGGCACTGAGCCTCTTCAGCTCCTCCGGATCCATGATCTCTCCTTCCGCTTCCGATTCTCCGTTTAAGATCGCCTCGATCTTTCGCTTCTGTGCGACAATTTGGGAATATGTGCCCAGGTAATTTCCGTACTTAGACTGGTACCTCGAACGTAGCCCGTTGCGATCAGGGGGTAGTGGGTATGAAGATCGAGGGCGGGCACGTCCCTCCTTGCCCTTAGAACGATCAGCATTCGTGGAAGGATCCTGTGTGGACTTCCGCGGAGGCTCTGGTATCTCTCCTTCATCCGACGAGGTATATATTGGTGACTTTCGTCTAGCTTTTGAGGCTCCATTGAGTTTCGATCTTTGATCTGTTTTGGAAGGTGAGGTTGAGGGTGGTGGTGGCTGCGTCGGTAATGTGGAGCGAGGGGGTGGCGGTGGCACTAGAAGTGGAAGCGGAAGTGGAGAAGGTTCTTTCTTGATCTTCTTCGGTGGAGGTGGTACAGGAGATGCGGCCTCGACCGGCTTCTTTGGAAGAGACAAGTCTCGAGCTTTTAATGAAGAGGAGGATGCAGTAGATGATGGGTCCCCTTCCGTTTTGCGCTTCTTGAACGAGTTTGCCTTGTGCCTCTCCCCGTCCTGCGTGTCTTCTACATCATGGGTGGCGTTCTTCCGCTTCACGCCAGTAATAACTCTATCCTTCGTCGGTCTGTCTTTATCTCTATGTCTCTCACGCTCTCTATCGGAATCCTCGGGTGGATGCGTCTTCTTCGTCATCTTTGGAATGGTAGGCGTCTTCTCCTGACTTGCGGGTGGCGGCTGGGGTACTGGTACGGGCTTGGAAGGTAAGGAAGGTCGGGGTAACGGTCGTTGAGGACGAACTTCGGCTGGACCTGCAGCTTCGCGAGATGGAGTCTCAACGCTGGGAGAAGGCTGAGGGGACTTCTTTGCAACGTATCCCGAGCCCGGCAACCGTCTGGATGCTGCCTTCGAGCTAGTGCTGGTGCTACTGCTGGGCGATGGACTGGCTTCTTCGTGCTTAATGGCAGCCACCCTAGGGAGCTTAACGGTCTCGTCCTTCATCTGTATGTCACCCCTCGGCCGCGCACTCTCGTTTTTCATCTGTATGTCGCCCTTTATTCGAGAAGAGTCTGCCTTTGTTTTCTGTTTCAGATCTTTCGATATAGCAGGTCGTTTTGGCTCCGGCTTCGGCTGGGAAATTCCTGCAGGTGGGCCAGTGATGGTCTTACCTCCGTGGGTAGGATGAGGAGCAGCTCCGGTAGGAGGTGCGAGGTTTCGAAAGCGAAAATGATCCCACGCAGAGTCAGACTCGGGTATCTTGAGGGCATCGAGGACGACCCTGCCTCGCCGTGCGATGTTGGTCCGCTCTGACGGTTTGTACGTCTCCCATTCGTATGGACGCACTTCAAGCCATGTACGATTTTTGAGAGACCATTTCCGAGGAGACTTGTCGCCTCTCCGGGCTGGGGTTTGCTCAGCAACCTGTACATTCACATTTCAGTGAAAGAAATAAAGTGGAGTGGCACATAACTCACCTCCTCTAAGACTCTAAGTAGATTACCCCTTGCAGTGGCATCACAGCTATTCCCACAAACCCTAGCTACCGCCAGATCTGTTTCGCGAGCCTCAACTGCAAGGAAGTGGATTAGACGCCTGCGAACATCCGCATTTGCCTTTGAAGAAGCGGTCTGTGGTATCGGCGAGATTTTGCGTGCAACGGGGGTGGATGCAGCAGGGGTGCGAAGGGTGTCGCGAGGTGCACTTTTCTTTACCACCGTTCCCGAACCCGGTGTTTTCCGCTTCAAGTTCTTTGCGCCTGCCGCAGACATGAGGGGCGCATCGAGCATGATGGTTTGGCGCTCGGAATGTTGCTTCTTCGCTTCGATGGTTTGCTGCCGTACTTTATCGGTGACTTTCTCGCCCAGTTGTCGGTCAACGATGAATTTGCCCATGACATTGGCATAGAGCTTCAATGGAGCATTTGGCTTGGCTGCAGAGGATGTCCTGAGGTATATTTCGTGCGGAGAACTCTCCTTCAGAGGACGCATTGGAAAGAATGTCTCCCCAATGTAAATGCCCTGAGATTTATGTGTTAGATGTGGGTGGGCTGTAAGTGCTTGAACTGACTGGACTATCGCCAAACTCGAAATTCATTGTAGGGTTACTAGACAAGTCCTCCAAAGCTTCCAATGTCTCAGCCGACATCCGAACGATCATAGCGTGCTTCGGCTTAGTCTGGACAGTATCTCCAGGGCGAGAATGGCCTTGCAGAGAAAGCAGCGTGCCATTGGGAAGTGGCATAATGGCAGTGTGCCAGTGAAAAGAACGAGTTCAGTTAATCCTTGACAGGCTTCAGGGATGTGAAGAACGTGGGTAGCACAGGGAAGACACGTCCAGGTGGCGGCGGGCTAGAAGCCTTGCAGCTTGCTCCAGAGCAACGTTGTCGATAGCGGCAAGAAAAAGATGAGCGCCGATCTGTATTGGGTGCCTTGATGAAGAGCGTCAAGAACGGAGGAGGGAGAAACCTATGTAGGGAAACAAGAGCAGAAGCAGGGTAAACTGCTTCCGTTCGGTGTTGTCATTTCACGATACCCGTTTTCCTTGGTTCCCAAAATAGAAATTCGTCTTATCCATAGCTCCACCCACTATCATACTGGCGTAGTATCAAGTGTGCATCATCGCAGCGCTAGCTTCATCCAGATGAAATCCACGCAACAAAATTCAATTCGACGATGATATCGGAATGGTTTGCGTAAACGCACCACCACTCCTATCGCTTTTCGTGAGCAAGCCGTACTACGCCGTACCGAACTCGTCGACTAACGTTACTGACAGTCGACTGCTGTCGACTGACTGTCAGTGACAATCAAGCTTCAAAGTCTATATGGAGCTATCTTGTCGTGCCAAGAAGCTTGGTACGCATGTCTACTTTCGAGATCGAAGAGCTACATCTGCGATTGCTTCGAGGGTGAGTCGCCCACTCCCATCATGGATCGTCGCTTCTGGTTTTAGTGGCAACTCGTCAGCACTCCTGTGCACGTGTCGATCATGCATGCAATTCATGGGGTCAGAGTTCGAGAACTTCGAACCGTGCTCAGAATATATGCCCATCTGCATGAAGGGGACGCGCGCGCATATGCTTTCTGGATACTCTGGGTGGATGGCAGAGAATGCGCTTGTCATCACACTCTCGCATTCAGCCACCAATGCTGTACGATAGCCAACCCATCATAATCCGGCATTAGAAATGTCGCCGTCTTTAAAACAACCAGCATTAACTTGTTAAGGATTCGGATCATGGATACAAGACTTGTCCTTGTTCAGATCCGCGGCCAGCTTCATCAACCCACGGCTCATAACCCTCGTTTCAAGAAAAGCCACCTGATGTCTACATCACCTGCAGCCTTGTAGATGTGAACTTGGACTGGAGGACTTGGTAACTATGGTGTGCTTGAGTGATTTCTACACGATTATGAAGTATTCACCTGACATGATTGGTTTCACCCAACGAACAGTGTTAAGATTTAAACAAACAATATATTATTTTGCGCTAACTAGTAAATACTCTGTTTCAAGCACGAAGCCTGAAATAAGTGTTTTCCAAAAATTGCTGGAAGCCGAAGCTAACAGACGGGTTCGGATGTGTAATTTGCAATCAGCAAAAGACTGTGCCTCGGTAAAGACCTCACTGGCGACAGTACATGCCCGAGCACAAGAGATGGGGAATCTGTTCCCAAGTGAACCCCTTATATACTAAAATGCTTGCGCACGGACCAAGGTCCTGCGAATAATTAATATTACCACAGCGACCGAAAAGGCATGTGATTATGAATCAGTCATTTGAACCTCATCCTCCAGACAACGCTCCGCACAAAAGAGTGGTTGGTTGCGAGCCCCAAAATCTATGCACCACCGACGGGCGCCGCTGGACGTTGTCTTTATTTTAGCGGCCGCGCACAAACTGTCAAGACGACGAGAAATTTTACACACATTTTACCTCGAGGCTCGACGACTGGGGGAAGGGTGGAGTGCGGCCAAGGAATGACAGGCCCTTGCCCGGTGTCGCCATTTGGCTTCATTTGACCGGTCTAGACTCCAGACCTAGAACTGGGTGGAACAGGACGGTCCCGGTTTCCAAATCCAATGAAGTGGTTCAGGAAGTTTCAAACTGTCCGTAGGACTCCGTACGCAAACTTTGGCTCGTACGAACCCCCGATCATAAGGCTATGCACTGTGAGCAACTGCTTGGGAAGGATCACCTTTTTGATGGAGCGTTGCTGAGAGCAGTAGATGGGGGCTCTTGCACTACTACCTGTTAGATATCACTACACTGTAACTACACAGGTCATTGCAAGGGCGAAAATGAAATGTATTGTCTGATATGCACAATCCGATGAGTGAAACTGAATGAGACTGACAGTCGCGTTTCTGGCTTCTTAGCGACAACTCGAAGCTATGATGAAGAGCGCAACTTGCCAAGGATATCGATAGGGCCCGACCTGGTGTGGGAGAGCGTGGGATAAAATGTATTTCCCCCATCAACAATAAATGGTTATCTTCTTTTACATAAAAAAACATTTATTCTACTTGGAACTGGCTATCTAGGAGCAACAGTGCCTACCTCTACAGCACTCACCGCGACCACATACCCCAGCCTTTATACCTCATCATCGTGCCCGCCGTCCACCCCGTAATACACGGCTGCCGTCAGGGCACTTGACCGACAGCCAACAGTCTTTCGTTCAACATTACACGTCCTACGTGAGCTGGCTCAAATCCCATACCCCCGCCGCTCGCACTTTTCTGTCATTTCTCTCTTTGGAATCTGGGAAAGATATCCGAATCATTCTCAGCTTACGCTACACGATTCTTGACCGAGGAACACAACTTCAATGTCTCAACAGGTCGCCCTGAATTCAATATCGTCCCTCGAGAATAGAATCTGCCCGGGCTGCAAGCAGTATGCCGTGAACGAGAATGGAGGTTTGGTCGTCGCTTTTGGGTGAGCTAACAACTACGATCGTCTATACGCGTTTTAACGGTACTTGCGCTGCGGATCACCCATCGCGTATTTAGACAGTCGTTTTTTCATGTCGACTGCTTTAAATGCGCGAAATGCCATCAACAGGTGACTGCTGACACGAATTTACTACTGCTTTCAGATGGCTCGCCAATCTGCGCCAACTGTTCCTACAACTGTAATGTTTGCAACCAACCCATCCTCGACGAAGCCATCATGACCGGAGACGACTCATACCACGCCCATTGCTTTAATTGCAAGGTTTGCCATAATAGAATTGACGAACTAGTATTCGCCAAGACCAGTCATGGGATCTATTGCATGACTTGTCATAACGAACGCATGGCCAAGATTCGCCGTCACGCACAACGGAAGCGCGAACGGGAGAAGGCTGCTGAAGGCAGCGCATCATCCTCGACACGAGAACGCGAGGCACGAGAATTTCTGGCAGAGAACGTGGTAGGTGGAGACATATAGCGGGGCTGACCGCTCTGGACCGATTTCTAACGTTATCTATAGGTGTCCGATCGACCACAAGCTATCTTGCCGATTTCGTCTGTGCGTTCAAAGCCTTCAGCGACGACTTTTCGTGATACTCCGTCCATGAGGAGTCTCAATCAACCCAGAGAGGACGCCTTGTCAACGCTGGAACGAAAGCGAAAATCAATACCACATCAGGATGAACCTCCCCAATCATCGGCCAAGAATGGTGGGCAACCGCCGATCCCTCCCGCAAGCCCACGGCCGATCCAGCATAATCTTCCTACATCTTCACGATCATCACGTGATGCACAGTCACAATCATTCGCAGTAACCATCGCACCCCCCGACAACAATGACGGTGGCAGCGCTGATCGTAGTAAAGGGCTTGATTCGGGCCCGTCAAGCCCACAGCTATCATCTCAGTCTGCAGCTCAGGATCAGAGTAGTCCTATAACGCCTTCAGAGGGTCTTCAAGCTCAGGATGGAGTTGGAGGAACATTGTTAAGTCCTGTGGATCCATCTAGCGCACTTTCCAGGAGAAAGAGCTATGATGACGGGGTTCGGCCACTAAACATCCTCTTTGGAAAGAAAGGACATGCGGAGAAGGATTCTTTGGACCAGTCTAGCCTGGGCGTACCGATAACGAATGGCGTCACCTCTCGCAGCGAGAAGCGGCGGTCCATCAACCCAGGACTTGCTCTAGATTATAAGAATTTGTCCCGACCCCCTGCCGCAGCCGGACTTTCCCTGCCAGAACAGATGATTCGGTCGCAGACGTTACCTGCAAACCGCAGCGACTCACCCATTGCTCCATCTCCCTCCAAGCCATACTTTTCCGATTCATTGTCATCACGCCGGGCATCCAATATCAGTCTACTTCGTGACAACGCCTCAGGTTCGACCATATACCATTCCCCTCCTCCATCACCTGCTCCCGGTCCTCTAGAAAATGGGCGAGCAACACCTGATATTCGTATGCGCTCAATGTCCCACGACCACCATCAACCCCAGTCCGCATCACATTATACCCGCCCGACGACCCCATCACGTCGGACAAATTCTAATTTGGAGAAAGTTTCTACTCGCCCAGACTCACATAATCATGCAAGCAACTCAGCTAACGGCCTACATACTCAGCAAGTTGATGGGCGTTTATCCCCTTCTGGCCCTGCGAGCGAGAGAACGCTGCGCCTGGATAATATACCCAGTGGCTCGTTATCAGATCGCTCTGGCGTAGTTACTCCAACGTCCCCATCTCATAGAGCGGATGTCCCTCACGGGATCGAGAGTGGTACAGACACGGATGTAGAGGGCGATAGTCGCAGGTCCTCAGACGACAGCCATTCACCCACTTCTGCTCCTCCTGTCCCACCCAAAGAGTACAGGGCAAAGGCACGCGCAAATGAGCTCAAGCTGGACATTGACCCCGATGTATCTGTGTCGCATATGGATTCCAACTCGGACGAATCTTCGCCAGTCGAACGCACATCTGTAGCAACGTTTATCGCTCCCGCCCTTCTTCCTCCCATTCGCTTTTCCATGACGGGCTCGGACTTCTCAGACTTTCTGAGGTCGGTGGGCGGAATGCCATCTCTCAAATCGCTTGATCAGATAGCCGAGGGAGATGGTATTGGTAAGGATGAATCGTTACCTAGTGCAGCAGCAGCACCTAGTGGCTCCAATGGCAAGTCACGAAGCCCAGGGGGTGCGGCCAGTGTTGACCGCATCAACGGGGTTAAAGATCCTTTGGAGCGAGCTATTCCTACCGCATCCCGGCAGCCGCATGATCATCAACGAGATCCCTCAAGTTCTTCTCAATTACTCGATGCTGAGGCGAAAGACCTGCTTTCAAACTTGTCTCACGACTTCTCGTCAAGAAGCCGCTCTTCCTCCGAGTCGCATTTTCCATCTCATCATAATCATGGAGCGAGGCACGAGAGACTCGACTCGACTGCATCGTTGAATCCCAATGCCCGCATCGTCGTCACTTCACCCGATTCAACCATTTCAACACCTGTTTCCAGCGAATCATATGATCTTGTGATTCGTCGCCTTCATGAGGTTCTCGATGACGCAAGCGAACATGGCTATCAGCAATTAAAATTGGACAAGAACTTCATTGGGACCATTATTACGACGATGAAGCAGCGACGGATAGAGCACGCGGAACTCAAACACAAGTATGACGGCACAAAGGTAGATACAATTTTCTTCACATGGTCCCTCGTTCTAATGTTTTCCTTAGAGGGCGAGTCAGCAATATATCGATGGTCTTACCGTTGCCCAGAAGGAGCATGACCGTGAACTTGTGGCTCGACGGAATGCCGAGGCAGAGGTTACCCGCATGCGTATTTTGCTGACTGGTCAAGCTGCCAAGTTGACTGCTCTCAACGGCGAGGAAAAAAGGTCGGAAACACGACGACAGGTTTCCCAGGACCTTGCCAAAAAGCTGGATCAGTTGGAACACGATCTGTCCCATCTGAAAGCGGAGCGAGACATGACTTTAGCAGAACTTGAAGAGCTATGCGCGTCAAAGAAGTAATGTCACAATCTTTCCTTTGAAGTCACCGAGCACTGATTTTAGAACTGTAGTTACCCTAGTGTCACAAGCTCGGGCGAGATACCTACCGCACAGATGAGCCGGTCTTTGACCATGCGCTTGGATAACATCAAGACGCAGTATAAGCACGAGCTCATTCCTCTCACCCAGCAGCGCGAGGCACTCATCAGAGAGGTGGGGGAATTGAAAGCTGCCCGCGAACAGTTCCTCGAGGAGACGACTGTCCTTAACGCTCGAAACGAAGAACTGGCACAGCTCAGTGCTCAATATGTGCGTCGAATAGAGACCTCTCGCTCTACGACACCTACTATCGAGGCCCTTGGTTCGAAGGACGAATCAGCAGCAAACTCTGTTCGCGAGAAGAGTACATCGTTTGACCGTGAACGCCCTCAGCCTGACATCCCATCAATGTCTTCATCACTCAATGGCTTGGCAGCGCCCAGCACGATAACGTTGGTCGAGGATTCAGAGGCCAAGTTTTCCAAGGCTAGCCGCCCCGAGATACCAGACTCCTTGCCATCAACGCTGAAATCTGCAAAGTTCAAGTGGCCTATGGGTAGAGGCCGGGATCCTTCACTTTCGTCAGCTGATCAGAAAGGCAAAGGTCGAGTAGCTCATTCCTTCAACCAGTCGAGCGTACTCCGCTTTACGCGGTGTGATCATTGTGGAGACAAGCTATGGGGATCCCAGTTTCGATGTTCAGGCATGTCATGTCTTGATCCCTCATGTCCGCTTTACTCACAGTTCCTTAGTTTGTCATATATCCGTTCATCCTCGCTGCTTGAATCAAGTGTATGTGGCATGTTCTCAACAACCCCCCCGTCGAGACGATGTAATCACACAACCTCGTGAGTGATTTGAGTGTCTTAACATCATTCAAGTCTAATATCATGCTTTAGCTCCCTCCATGTTTGGTCGTGATCTTGTAGAACAAGTGAAATCGGACTCAAAATGGGGTGAACGGAGGGTCCCTATTATTGTGGAGAAATGCATCGACGCGGTGGAGGCCCTCGGTAAGCAAATATGATTTATACCAACCTGTACCTAGTTGACGCAGATGTCAGCACTGGACTACGAGGGTATCTACCGCAAAACTGGCGGTACTGGGCAAACCAAGGTGATCACGCAACTATTCGAGCGAGGGGACTATGGGGCATTCGATCTGCGCGATGACGATCGTTTCAATGATATCTGCAGCGTCACTTCCGTCTTAAAGACATATTTCCGTCAATTACCTGTCCCTCTTTTGACTTTTGACCTTCACGGAGACTTTATCTCGGCCGCTGGACTTAAAGACGCTGGGCTCAAAAATCAATACCTGCAGGAATTGATTAACCGCCTTCCCAGCGAGCATTATCACACTCTACGCCTGCTTGTTTTGCATTTACACCGGTAATAATCCTCTTGCAATGCGCAGACGTTTTGGCTAACCTCAGTACACAGCGTACTGGAACACAGCGACAAAAACCTCATGAATGCAAGGAACTTGGGAGTCGTTTTTGGACGTGCGTTCCTCCTTACTCGTGTTTGCTTCAACTCAAAGCTAACATTTGAATTTAGCCACGCTAATGCGTTCTTCCGATCCTGGTTCTGAGTTCAGTGACATGGCTGGCAAGGCCTTGATGATTGAATGGCTCGTAGATAACGCACCCTCCATCTTCCAATCGCAAATATCCCGTTGATTTCTCACATTCTATTCCGGATGGACTTCCCGTATGTTATTGTATTCTTCGTATTTTCTCGGGTACTACGACATTGTCTTTATGGTTGTCTTCTGCTTTATACCGGCTAGTGTATCTGCTCAATACTTTTAGCGGCAGATTTGTCAAACAAGCTGCACTTCGACGTTGCAACCCCAAATTATATATACACGGTATGTACTTTTTTTCAAGCTGGCCACTGATCAGATACTATTGCACCTGACCACCTGACTTGCAACCCGATCAAGCAACTGTCTGGTTGCTGTTGTCGAATACTTGAAATTATTCAAACCTCACTACGCTACGTGGGCATAGATCTCACGACTTAGGACAAGCGGAGTCCCCCAGCTCCATGCACGGGGGACCATTGCGAGGATCTCCTTGGTTCGCTTGAGGTTGGCTGAGAGTAGTTTGAGCTCCTCGGATTTACAAAGGAATGAGAAGTCAAGTTTGAAGCACTTCTGAACAGGTCCGGATCCTCGTTCGGTGCGTCCTTCTCGACTCCTGTTATCCTCTGAAAGAGGGGCTGACCTCCCGCTAGCTCGAGTTTTATCTGGGTCCCAACAGTCGAGCATGGTAACGTATGGCTCAGCCACAGCGGCAACTCTTCGTCTTGGCGCGTTGACATCATCTGTGGTAACGACAGTATTTGATGATGGTGACGAGTGCTGGTGAAGCGAGCGTTTCTGTAGTCGTCGACAACGGCGAGACAACTCTTCACCATGATTTGTTGTTCCCGGTACTCCCGACCCTATAAGTGATCCGATTGGATGTGTTTAGGACGACGGGCTGGGATTATTGCTTAGTGAGAAAATCCACAGTAAGGATGGCGAGAGGGGGTTAAACCCGCTTTCCTGGGTCTCCGCTGGAAGTTTTGAGAGCAACAACATATATTCTGGTCCACACGACCATCGGGAGTGAGTAATCCCAGTCTCCGTGATGTGGAACACAGGAAAATACATAAGAATTCTATGGAATACATAAGTCATATATGATGGAATGATGACGATAGCATATTAGCACGGATTCCAGTAGTGATGTTATGGAAGTTTACAAATGGATCCCAGCAGTGGACAACAATGGAAATATGAAACGCAAAAAGCACTGGAAACCAATCGAGATGTCGTGTTCTAGAGCAATTCTCGAGATCGTCTGGTGCGAGGGACAGCCTTTTCGGGTTTCAGGGTACAGAAGAGGAAGTGACGACGAGGACCAGTAGTGGCTGCAGCTGCTACCGCAGCAACACGTGCGCCGAGTGGAGCAACGCTGGCATCACTGCGGATGCCTAGGGAGAACATCCTGTCAAAACTGCGAAACAATCAAGTAATGTTATTCATCAAGCACGATGTAACTCACGTGTTGCGGTGAATGCTTTGGCTGTCGTTTGGCATGTAAGGTGCGTAAGCGCGAGTGGCGGGCTAACACCCTCCAGATTTCTCAAATAGCGATATACCATAGATGGTTGACAAGGACCTGAGGATGCATTGAACACGCGGTACATATGCGCGCGAGGCCAACCCACCAAAACGGAAAACAGCATTGTATGCCTGCCTCCATTTTTCTTCGAGAAGACGAGCACAAATCGCAGAATCAGGGCAAGTGGTGCACTGAGAAGCATCAGCAAGATAACATTACTCCGACGGCGACTTACGCATTGATATTCCTTCGCAAGTGGGGTCAATCCCAGTTTAAGCACCCGCTCAAGGAACCAGTTTCTCCTGTGAATAGCACCATAAGATCAGGTGTGCACGATGATATCGTCCAAAAGGCCCACCGTTTCTCTAGCTTCAGTAGAGTCTCTTGCGTAAGAGTGCTAAGCTCCTCTTCGGACCATCCACCTGGATTATCGAGTACGAAGCGACTTGACTCGCGGTAGAGCTCTTCTTCTTCAAATAGTTCTGCGATCCGCATGGCCTTTATAGGTTTTCCGGCGGCGTGGGTCAGGAGGAAAGTGAGGCATTCCTGCTGGAGCGTCGGAACACAAAGCTTGTGGGAGATGTTCATGAGGCCTTCTACATTCTTCCAGGTTATAGTGCACTGTAGACTGAGAAAGGATTGGTGTGAACGGTAAATTATGAAGACACCACTACTCACTGAGGGTAGACAAACTTCAGGAAATCATGAAAGGTATTAGCCTATGCGAGATCAGTAACCTGCACGTGTAATCCAAGTCTGAACTTACTTTCTCCTCTTTGAGTACTATGACAGCGTCATGACAATTGGTACGCCGGCGCCGCTTGACGGTTGCATGTGCTGTCTGAGACCCTCGCCTGATCGACGGTCTATCGTCCGTTCTCTGCTTGCTTTTCATGTCGCGACTTGATAAAGTCTCTCGACTCTTGGTTGCACCCTGCAGCTTCGCAAGACTGTTGTCGCGAGCATTGGCTTTGCCGTCAGCTTCGCCATCCTCACTGCTGCTTTGGCCACTGTCGGTATCACTCCTCGGGGGGTTTTCAATTTCTACAGGAGACTCCGTATCAGATGAATCCTCGCGTGTGAATGTCATCTCTGTGGGCGTCTCGATAATGCCTTTCTCCCCTGGAATGGGGGGAGGCTGCGAGATAGTGATGACAGAGGACATTGACTGCGGTCTTCCCGTTTCGGCCCAACTGCCACTCAACGCAGCTTCAAAGAAGGGTGATGCAAAGATAAGGACCTCTTTATGTGCCCTAAATTCGTAAATGAATATTTGCGCGTAGGTTGCAGTATTTTATGCCACTCACCAGAAAGTGGTACTTTCGACCACAATCTTGACGGTTCCGGGGAACCTTCCTTTGCGAGTAAACGTTTCATCGATTTCTATACCTTCCTCAGAGTCATACAAGCTCAATTCAGTGACCAGATCGTCGGTCTCGCATTCTTCGAGCAACCACGGAGGTGACCCTGAGGAACGGAATATACCTGACGCTGCTGCATGGGTTTCGGTAGGTGAACTGAGAGAGGCCGACGGATTGATATTGTTTGGCCCTCGTGAATTTCGCGCGATTAAGATGTGTGAAGGGTTCGTGGTCATCGCAGTTGGTACAGAGCTGCACAGCAAGCACAGTGACAGAGGTCGTCGGCTCTGGTCGGCTAATGTATTCATGCTCCGGCTGTGGAGTCTTTTCCTTTTTGGTTGACTCATCATCCATACTTCCAACTATTTCCTTTCCATCTTTCCACGAGAGACCTAACCTAGGCCTGAACTGATTATGCACGAGGCCTGAGGCCTGATTTTGGAACCCACCTGCAACAGCCTCGGAATGTGAGCCTTCGTTACGCTAGTTCATGCTAAAGTAAGTACTTCTACTAATAATTAATTATATCCAATTCATTGTTTCACTTCAGCAAGTACTAGTATTTGCGCGTCCGGATTACCAATACAAGAAGCTCTTGAGCTCTTTGTTCCGAATATTTTTGAATGACTGAATTTCGGACCGACTCCATGATAGAATACCTAACAAACCAAAGCTGATTGTATCCACAGATTATCTATATCGCCTGTGTGTATGCAACGTAACTCGACGCATACGTTCCTGGTATGATCCCCACGTCCCCCTGTTCCTGGCAACATATATAATTCTATTTAGCTGTCGGACCAAAGGAAATTTCAGCGTCATACCAAATCCAGTGACTGCTACCAGCTACTACCCCTGGATGATTCGGAGGTGGGCAGTCCTGCATCTCACATTGGTAATATCCTTGGATAGAACAGCCTGTCCTGGCTGTCCATGTCATTGTACTTGGTCCTATGGAAGATACGTTCTTTGTGACCTAAACAATACGTCGTGCTTACCCCCCGGTACTGCCCATCCGCGAGCTCAATTCGTTTGGGGCGCGCGGATCTTATCGTTAAACTGAGGAAACCATGACCGGCTCAGAATACTTCGTATCAAGGGGCACGTCAGTGTCAAAGCGGCGTCAGTGTAGCTGCCAGCTCAAGGCTCTATGTTACGCTGTTCACTCAATGCAGACCTATGCAGACCCGTGATACCAAGTTTGCGATCAA
Organism: Suillus clintonianus; assembly: GCF_016758775.1. Taxonomy (NCBI): domain Eukaryota; kingdom Fungi; phylum Basidiomycota; class Agaricomycetes; order Boletales; family Suillaceae; genus Suillus; species Suillus clintonianus. Next base: position 225,046 of record NW_024539265.1, on the reverse strand, counting down.
ATCTTCAAATTCCAAGTGACCACGGAGTTCTTGACTCTTCAAATCAAATCACGGAGCGCCCGGAATACCGTCGGGACATGTACCAAGATCTACCAGCGGTCATGATCTATGCTGCGTAGCCAAGGGAATAGTTTGGCCGTTTGTCCATTCAGGTCTCAATCATCATTTATTTCCACTGATCCTGGACATCCGCAGTCGCGTTGTCCGTCACAGTTGTTTATGATTGCGGTCAGTTTGTATTTCCTCAGGGGTCACTACATGAAATCAGCCAGGTCGGCCTCATTAGGTATGCTTCCAGGACGATGACTCTTGCACAGGAGAAACCAAAGTCTCTCGTGTCTGTATTCTTCAGCAGCGGATCGAATACCCCCCGCCCGCCCCCGGCGTCACAGGTGATGACGGTTTTATTGTTTCCACTGCTCGCAATTCGCGTGTCATTTGGTGATACGGGCGAATGACCACAGCCAGTCATTGTGTCCATCAAATACCCTCAGAGTGGGCAACAATATTTGCCTCGTCCGCTTCTGGACGAGCTCGTCGACGGAGATGGCAGCTGTACATAGCGAATCTGGTCGAGGCCGGTGTTGCGATCATTCCTTCGTGTCTCCAGGCGGCAAATCAGCACTGTCACCCTACTTGGTCTCGCGCACTTCCAGCATCGGGAGCATAGCACACTACCGCGACGAGGGTTATGTACGTTCAAGTTGTGACAAGATCTGGTCCGTTTCTGTGTGGCCCGATATAAAGAGCTGTCAGTCGAATGCCCACTCGACCAGCCGGTTTACAAGGAGCTACAAGAGCCGACTAAGAAGAACTACTCCCATTCCCTCGAGGTATGGAATGTCGTACTGATCTTCCGTGCACCCAAGCGTGTTTTTCTGTCTGTCGTTCTGCAAACTCTGAAGCCACGACCCTGAGGCCCAAAAAGTACTACTGGCGGCTTGCAACCCCTGAGCAGCAGCTTGGAGCGCGCGAGCGTACTTCTGGCCCCCGGTTGAGCGTCGACTCTTCAAGCATACAGTCACCACACTCGCTCTGCATCGATCAGCACGCGCGCCAGACACGGCTGCAGCATTATGCTTTTATTCTACCTTGTGTACGGTGTTGTATAGAAATGCTACGATCTATAGATTACAAATGGTGCCATGCGCAACAGCTAGCGCGAAGGATCACAAACAAGTGCGATCGGAAATAAAGATGTGTTTGGGAAGCCGGAAGACGGCCGCGTCGACGGACTCCTCTAGATACAAGAAGTTTCCTACTAACATTACTTCTCTTCTACGGGGAACAAGACGGGAAGGGCTGGTGAAAGAGTGGAGGTTCTTACGGGAGGCCGGCGGGCCATAAATACAGCAGACAAAATACAACAACCGCGGAATATCTAGCTCGATTCATTACATGTATTCCTCTTCGTCCATGTCGTCCAAGGGCCAGTGCGCCGCGATTTGAGCCCGTTCCTCCTCCGACTCAGCCGCTGCCAATCCGTCTTCCTTCAGCTTCTTGCTGATGGCCATGGCCTCTTCGTAGTGCTCGACGGGCACCCAGCCCTCCGGCCCGAAGCCAATCACGTTCCGGCACGCCTCTAGAGACTCATCCGCTTCTTTCTGTTCTGCATCCAGCTTCATTGTCTCGCGTGCATCATCGGGATCAAACACCACAGGACACGGCGGGCCTCCCCCCGTGAGCGTCTTCCAGTTCTTCGTTGCTTGTATCAGAGCAACCTTCAGCGCGAGACTTTCGCCCTCCCATGGGTCACTGGCGTGGCAGAAGAGGCGGCGGCGGAGCACGCCCATGGAATCCGTCAATGCCGCGTAATGAAGCCCGTTGTACTCCTCCGTGTTTTTGACGTAGTGGTAATGGACGAGGCGGCGACGGTAAAGTTCCATCTCTCCACTTCGCTGAATTTCGTCCAAGTCATCCAATTTCTCCGGTAGCGAAGGCCGCGTCATAGATTGCGAGCCAATATCATCGTAGTTCTGTAGTTGTTGTGGTATACCGGTAAGGAGAAACAGGGGTAGGATCGAGGTGTGTTGCCAGTCGATCAGGCCGACGACGTGCAAGTTAGAGTCGGGCGACCTAGAAACGATGATATTGCTCGGCTGGAGGTCGGGATGGCGGATGCGGAAATGACCTAGGGCCTGGTTCCTGGGGATGAGTGACGACGCGATGAGGAGATAGTGGTCCAGGTTCTCGACGTGATCTGACGGCGGCCGCTCCTGGTACTTGTAAGCTTCCCTCCTTACGCGCTGAAACGGCAGCAGCGGTCGACCGAACCGCCGTAAATAAGCTAGTTCCTTTTCTGCCCCCCTTACGAGGGCTGCTTCGGCGCTTTCGTCTATAGTTATCAGTTGGTTTAAGGGAGCAATAAAGAAAAGGCAGGGAGCGGCCCACATGGTCCTCGATCTAAGTCGAGCTGTGATCTCCTGCCATACCATAGACGCAGACTTGTATCTGGGCCGACGCAGAAACGCTGGTCCTCTAGTGTGATTCCCGGCCTAGTTGGCCAAGAGGCGCTCCCGGCTGCAATCTCCAAGTCTTCAGTATAGTAAAGGCTTCCGCCAGCCGGGAAAGTAATCGACATCATCTTCGACTCGAGTTCAGCAAGTTGGCGTGAGATTGAAATGATCTCTCCTTCCCCTAGGTCAAACCATATGTCGCTCAAGTTGGTGCCTTGTACGAATTCCAAGAAGATATACTCGGTCCCTGCCGCGTTGTCCGGCGTAGGTGAGTATCCGTATACCTCAGGTACAGGCAGCCCAGAGGAACGGAGTAAGGCCATAGTAGCCACTTCACTAGCGACAGCAAAGTACTTGGGAATCGTAGCCGGGTACGGGATACGCGCCACCATTCGGAAGCCACAGCGCATCGTGATGAGGAAGGTACGGTTGAACCCACCCTCGGCTAGTTTTTCCAGGCGGACGATATCATCAGGACTCCGATTAACGGCCTCCGCTGCAAGTCGACTTAGCTCGTCGACCTTGAAGACACGTCTGCGCTCTGCGTGGCGAAGGTCATCGTTGAAGCTGAACATATTAGATTACGAGTTAGACATATACCCCATAGAATAACATGTATGAGACTTACATCCACCGCCCTGACGTGTATTCAAAAAAGTCGCTACGAAGATGCGCCATGATAGAGAACTCACGACGTGGCGGCCAACGGGTCGGGGTGGCGATGGAGCTAGAGTAGGAAACGCGAAATGAACGCGGTGAGGAGCGAGGTCGGCGCAGAGACGGCCAGACTGAAACTGCCGGGAAGTCGAAGACGACCCTCGCGCTCCCAAGACAGGGCATGCCAATATACGTGGAGGGGCGGCAGATGCAATCTAGTTCATCGCAATGCTGTGTGGCAACATTGGATGATTCGGTGCCTTGCTTAAGTGACTTACGCCTGGCTATCTATGCGTCTTACATAACTACGCGCACTACGTCAGCGTGACTACAACATCTATGTACCATGAGGCGGGCAAGCTCGACAACAGCAATATATAATATATATCCGCGGAAACGGTTATGGACAGGGACGTTAGATCATTGTGTCAAGTCGTCTCAACATTGTGCCATCTACGTGCTCCGGTCGTTATGTGCTGCCGGGGCAATGGAGCAAGCAAGGTGTTTGTCGGCACCACCCGACCCCAGCCTCGGTTGAACCAACCTCAAAAATCCTGTTTATTTTTAGCTCCAGACCCAGGGCAGGGAGAAAAGCTGTGGAATAGGAGGTTCGAGGGCGACTGCGGATGGAACACGAAGAGCGCATTCCTGCCGATCATATACATAGGCCGTCCTATTCTCAAACCCGGAACTATGTTCCTGGATTTTTCCAACTTGGTGATCGCCAACCCCATTAATCCTTTGGCATATGTCAACTGGACTTGCGAATCCCTGCAAGATCACTCATCGCCTTTTGTATTTCCAGTTTCTCCATCACCGCTCGGTGTAAACTAGATTTATTTTTGTTCTTGACTTTTGTTTGTGACGTCTCTTCAGAAGGGCTGGAAGAAGATAGCTCTTGTTGCGGAGCATCAGTCTTGGGGTCTTTTGTCGCGGTTGTAATGTGTGACGGAACTATAATTGGGGTCTGGCGTGGAGGTGGAGGCCACTAGATTCCGTGTGAGTGAACGTCTGAAATATTTGGCAAAAGAAAAACATACACCGCGATTTGGCTGATTAAAATGTAAAGCAGCCCACGGCGGGTAATCCTTCTCGAGCTGCATGATATGGTCCTCAAGCAGTCGGAGACGGGACAGAAGCGTTCGTGGTGGAGCAGGGACTGCATCTCTCTTTAGAATGTGACATTCATACAATGATTCTTTACTTACCATAGCGGACTGCAAGATGCTCTTCGATATTGTTCACCCTTTGATCTGTTGCAGGTTGCTGGTCGCCTTCTGCGTCATCATGTAGCGCGAGAAGCTCTGCCTGCCTGCCCTTGTCACTGGTTACACCTTTCATGGTTCGTCGGAGAGGTCCATCTTCATTCTTTGCAATGTCATATTTCATCTGCACGTCACGGTCGAGGTGCTTTGCATCTGTTCGTGCGCAGGACGGTATGTGCTCGGTACTGTCTGGATCAAGATTTAGTCGCCGTCTCTTTTGAGCGAGAGATTCAAGAAACTCTGTGCGGTTAGAGGCGTCATTCCTCGCGCGATTTTGCGCGAGAAATTGGGATATTGATTTTGTTATCTGGAAAGGGTGAGAGGCTGCGACGAAAGTCAAATAGACAGAAAACTCACCGACGTCTGAGACTGGGGCTCAGCACCGCTAGAGAGATGCAGATAATCGAGCTTTCGTTCTTCCAGTGGTCGTTCTGGGAGTGTTTCGTTGGATTTCGATTTTCCCAAGTTCTGAGAAGGGGAATGTTAGGGTGAAAACATAGCAAATAAACGAGGTGCACACCATAAGATCCTTCATTAAATCCCCAATAGCACCAGGAACCTTCTGCCTTTCCCAATCTGCATTCATAACTACCATATCATCCTCGAACCCCTTCAAAGCCTGATTCATCCCAACTTTCTTCAAAAACGACCGTATGACCTCATCCCAATGGCGATGTAATTCAGGCTCTGGTGTCGGCGAACGCGGTCTTGGTGCAACCTTATTCCTTTGGCGCGGCTGGTAGGTCACAGCCGCAGGAGGTTGATATTGAGCATAGGGAACCTGAGTGTAGTGTGTCTGCTGGCCTGGTACACTACCGGAAGCCATGTACGGGTAAGAGGGGACTTGCCACGCGTTTTGCCACCCACCGGGTGTGTAGCTCATCGCGTAGTATCCTTGAGGATTTTGTCCTTGAGTCGCTGGTCCATACTGTACAGACTGAAGCTGCGAGGTAGGGTTTACTGTTGCACTCTGTTGCAAAGTCGTGGTAGATGCTGGAACAGGGACTACGTGAGCTGGCTGTTGTACTGACGTTTCAGATGGGTTGGACTGGAATTGTGAGGGACCTGCTTGGGAGGGTGGGGGACCGTTTGTCATGGTGTTGTAGGTTCTTCTGTCCGATGTACAGTCACGGTTCTACCTGTTCTGCAAGTCAGTGCCAAGTGTTAACAACTAATGACTTCTGGTCAATACCGCAGGGATGACTGAAGTTGTGGTTATATCACAGGTTTACTGGTCACTAAACTAGTTATAGGTAGTCTGTAGGATGTACACTTCGTCATATTGCTGCTAGCGCTGCAATGGTGCTCCTCGCAAGAACAACCTGCCCTTCAGCATACTGTCCAACTGATCAGCTCATTCAATTATACTGAACAGTTCGAACGAACTGGCAAAATATGATGAGTCAGCGTATTACGTAAGTAGTACCTACCTATATATGGGCGAGGGACTGTCACTCAGGCTCCCTTTCGGTAGAACTTATGGCGGCCGCTTCATTTTCCTTGGTTTGCGACTGCACTATCTCCCGGAGCTCGCGACATCTACCCCTGAGGCCTGAGCGCTGAGCCCCCGGTCGCAGCGTTGAGATCACCCTAGTCCTACAGAGTCTTGCCCGGAGTCCGGACGGGGACCGGCTGACAACCATCGTAAGAGCCTTAAAGCACATTCGTTTTCTTGTGTTCGGGAATACCAATACGCTTTAATGTTCGTACGACTCTGAGTGCTGGGGCAGTCAGTTTTCTGGCCATCCTTAAAAGGTCTGGGATCGGTGACAGCGTCGAGGCTGGTCCTTCAGTGGCGTGGTATCGGAGGTAGGCCGCGGCCCAGTCTCCAGATACATGGTACAAATGTGACTGGAGCCCTGCAGAAAAGACATGTTAAGGAAGGCGAGCATGGCGTAGTTCCCAATTGGAATAACAACAAGTACTATTGGGTACCATAGCAGTTTTTTATTTCAATCCTAGTCATATGCATGCAGTTTGTCAACGCCATGGGTCTGATTGGGCTTGCATCATTTTAGCTCAGTATTACGAACAAAGCATGTACTTACAGTTTGACCGCCATGCCTACTACCAGCTGCTCCCCGCATCGTCATCGTGTGGCATGTACGTCCGGTAATACGGTTTTGGTCTCAACTTCCTCTGTTTCTGACCCGAAGCTTCACACAATTGTTATTCCTCGAGCTTATTTGCCGTCTCTTATAGGATGTTTTTCTCATTCCCAGAGTCACGAGGGGTCAAAGTTACCTTTTATGGTAATTGTCGCAAGTCATTGAACAAGGACGAGAGAACCAGCAAAGATCTTCAAATTTCGCGACTGGTTAGATGTTCGGGGGACCAAGCCGTTTCATACTCACACGGCGTGATGTCCTCGTGCTTCTACCGCCACTAATTAATGACGGCTGTATTGCTCCTGTCTCCAAGTCATCGCCTCATCGAATAAGTACTGTTTTGGAAGATGTTTCATCGATTAGACAGGTAGATTAGTACCATACCAACAGTCATACTTTGGAAAGTACGTATACCAATATATCTTTGACTGTTTCCCGCTCCCAAACGGTATCTGCATCATGCACATCAGTGGACCCCTCTTCCCAGTCTTCTGAATTCAGTCCTTTTGGCATGAACCCCGGTCGACTCACAGCCCCGCAAACTGCGCTACTCAAAATTTCATCCACAGGCGAGTCTCTCACCCTGACACGATGTGACACCACCCGAGGGAAAATCCTCGCCACATCCGCTTCGGACACATCCAGTTCTAGCAGCTCTTCATCTTCAATGGGCGCACTCCGCATACTGCGGTGAGTATGGAGACTAGTCACTTCAGGGATATCGTATGGCAGTGCGGAGCCATCGATAAGTGCCTCAAAGCTCTGGGTGTTCGTGCTAGAATGGGGATATCCGCGTTCGGTGAGGCTGTCCTCATCAATACGCTCGGGAGCACCGATCGCCACTTCCTTAATCAGCTCTGCCCCTGTTTGATCGACCCCGAGCAACCGAGCGGCCCGCGCGAGGACCTCCGCGTCTTGTCGCGCACGCGCAGTGAGCATTATAGCATCTAGTGCACCAAAATGCCGCGTGGCGGTAAATAAATCTGCGAGGTATATTTCTAGCGGCGGGCGCATGTGAACTTCGGTAGCACACAAGCTTTTTAGCCTTGCCAAGAACGTGGCAGGTACTACGGACGTGGAGCTGTTTGGTGGAGGAGGGGTTGGCGGGCCTGACATAATGACGTTTGGGAATGGGTACCCTGGAATTGAGGGCGATGATAGGGCTGTGGATGGTGTTGAAGAGCGGTGAGGTTGATAATGATGCATCGCGGTTCGCGTGGATAGCTGAACAGTGATAGGCGTACTCATAGCAAACCAGTCGAGCTGGAACATATAAGATGGCACATGACACCACGTAGAATGTACATACCAGGCTAGTGTATATAGGAGGTCTCTCATGTGGATCTAAGCGACATACATAGACCATGATAAAGTCGTCTGGCAGATCAAGCAGCAATTCTGGCTCGTTGTCTGAGTGGTTGTCCGCCACGACGAGCTTCTTCTCTGCAAGAGTCCGTAAGACAGCACGCTGCGCAGGTAGACTAGCATGTTCTAATCCAGAGACGACAATTGCAGATGGTATCTTAGGCACGTCTGGGCTGACATGTGATGCATGACGGGCATTGATCGTGGTATTGCCACTTGAACCAAAATTGGGCACGGAGGGCTCAGTTTGGAGGCTCAGGCGCGTTGACATCGAGCGTGTTTCTGTGAAGGGTCCGCCATCAGTACCGGCAGTCAGATCATCAGAGGCTAGTTGCGAGGTACGCTGAATGGACCGCGCGATGTCGCTTGAAAAAGAGCTTGACATCGGAAAAGAAGACTTCCTGCTGTGCACTGTCGTGGATGAACGATGGTGCCTATGCGGGGATGATATCGAGCCATCGGTGGCGATGGCAGCTGGGGGTGGGAGAAAGAGAGATCGCAGAAATTTAGCGGGTGTCTGAGACTTGGCATCAACATGACATCTAAGTTTGTGGGTGATGTAACCGAAGACAGATGTGAGTGACTTAATGGGCAGGTTATTATTGAGATGGCCGGTTCGTAAAGCTTCTGCATGCTCACAATAGTCGCAAGTCTGGACACAAGACCGATATCCTCTTCACGGGTCCGCAGGATTAGATTTCTATCCCCTGAAACGATACAAAGAAGTAAAACCTGGATGATGATGGGTTCAAGCGGTAGACCAGGAGCAGCAGCACGTATATGGGCAAGCAAGGACGGCAGGAATAATGTAGAACCAGGATTTGGCAGATTGTCGGTATCAATGATTGTCACCATCAGAGTGTTCGCGACGTGCACGGATACACACTATCACAGGATAGGCTGCCGCTGGCTGCCGGAAGACTCGGAGGTCAAGTGACTTGGTTGTTGATATGGTGATTGCTCCGTATACAAGCAAATATTGTCTGCTGGTAGGTCTCTCTCACACACTAGTAGTAGTGCTCATCTGTAAGCTTCCGGCTATATGTCATTATTTTAAGTAGCCCGGGTTTCATGAATGTGTCCATCATGACACTCGCACGGCGTTTTATCATCGAACCTCGAGGCAGAATTTGCAGCCGAATGGTCACCGAGCGTCTTCAGGTCCTGCTGTTCCTCAGCGCCATTTTCTTCTTATAACTGACACTCTTCGCACACCTTGTTTCCCTTTCCGTCTCCCCCTCATCGTAGCTCTGCCACTCACGGTCATATGAATGGCAGGTAACATATCCCAGTTCTACGTTGAGGACGATTCACCGGAGATCGTCTACTACCCATTCGTGGACACAAGCCTCAGCCCGAATGCTTCTGCGGGCTGGGAACAGTTCTACTCACATTCAGGCGCTGCTTCTTCTCCAGGTCAGGTTGGTCTAGGATACAGTCTACACTCTACCAACCTCAATGATGCAAGTTTTATGATTAAATGGAACGGTGAGCACAGCTCTCGCCAATCATCATCAAAACCGTAAACTAGGTTGCTCATCGTTTACCCAGGCACTGGTATCGATCTCCTGGGCAATACTCTCAATGCATCCTATCAAATAAATTTGGATGGAATTAACATCTCTCCCAACACATCTGACCCACAATTCGTCCTTGCTTCCTTTCACGATTTAAACAACACAAATCATACTTTGTTGTTGACGACTCTCACGAATCAAACTACTTCAGACTCGTTTGTAGCTTTCGACAAGGCGCTCATAACCTATACAGCCCCCCTTGGCATCGTCAAGTGAGCTCTCACCGCCATAGCTAAAGTGCTGATCTACGTTCCTGATTTGCTGATATATTACTTTTTCAGCTCAACGGCTAACTCAACGACCATCGATGATGACAATGACATCGCATTCGTGGGCCGCTGGAGTTATGTCACTGACAGCACGGGAAATTATATGCATGTATCCAATACTGCCGGCGACCGTGCTCAGACCACGTTCATAGGCAAGTCTCACTTCTATTCTTTGCTTTGTAGTCATATTGTACTTATTTTGTTCCTGATCCCGTTCCGAAGGATCGGCCTTAACTGTCTACGGCCTCGTGTCTTCGTATTCTGGGAACTATTCTGTCACAATCGATAACATCACCACTAGCTTCTCCGCTCTATCTTCTTATAATAATTCAAACGCGCTGCTCTTGTTCGCTACCGATTTGTCCCAAGATACCCCTCACACAGTCGTCCTCACCAACACTCAGAACACAACATTTGCTCTGAGAGTTGGCGGGATGAACGTTACCGCCTTCGGCAATGCCACTATGTGCGTCGTGTTCCTCTTCAGAGTGTTATTTCAGATGCTGACCAATTCATTAGAACTACCATCTTGTCCTCGTCAAGCGGCTCAAATTACCGCGGGACCATTGCTGCTATTGTACTCGGTGCTGCTCTGTTGGTCCTCCTAGTGTGTATCTTCATGTACTGGCTATTCGTTCTTCGCCCGCGTGCTCGTAGGAGGCAGAAACGGAGCCCCGCCCGCTCCAGGAAAGTGGTGGACGCAGAACGTGTCATTGACATCAGCCCTCCTCCAGGCGAGGAAGATACCGAAGTGGAGAGCTTCAGTACCAGCAAAGGGTACGGATTCGGACTCGGCCTACAACGTGCCTTCCCCTTTGTCCGCAAAACGAAAAACGGGGGCAGCAGCAGCGGCCATGTTGACAACACACGCTCACGTTCCGTGTCCCACGTTGCAATTCCTCACGAGGAGCGAGACGACGACAAGCGCTTCTCGACCAACACCCTCACCATGGAATTCACTGCCTTGGGTTTTCCACCAGAATCCGAGAAACTAGCGCCAGGTTGGACTAATCCTGTCGCACGCACATCGTTTGGCTCTATGGGGAAAGGACACACACGATTAGGAAGCCACAGATTGGCGCTTCCGGAATTACGTTTGGAAGAGGTGGGCGCTGAGGACGTGTTTGATGATGATGATGATGCGGATGCCAAGACCCTCACGTCACGGCAGGATGAAACACTTGCCGCGACGCTTTCCCTTAGCCCGCGGACGTCAGAAGCGCCAGGCCTACTCGTTTCCACTATGCGCTCAATTGCGGGGATAGACGGCACCGTGATGGAGAATGATGAAAGGGAGTCCACCGTGTCGTCTCGGCCGGGCTCACGGTTTCTGGAAGTGAGAGAGACGAGCCCATTCAGGGTAGACGTGGGAGCTATTCTCGGTAGGGGACGTCAGGACTCGCGACGGACGAGCGGGAGCGGGAGTAGTAGCTGGTCTCGGGTGTGTGCTAGACTTTACCGAAAAGCTCACAGAGACGACGGGAAGCAGAGCATCCACGAGGACAAGCCTGAGAACCACAGTCCTGAGTCGGTCCCGGTTGTAATGCTCCAATCAGAATCAGACCCGCCTTCAAGCGAGGACGCGCCTGCCTCAGGCACTTACTCCTTCCTCGACTTCACCTCTTCGCACTCATCATTACGTCGGCAATCGAAAACAAACACGCTAAGCTCAGCCGCAGCCGAATTGGGGCACAGCGGAGTCCGTACGCCATGGAGCGATAACATGTCCATGCGGATGGTGCGCATTGAACGCGATACACCTGGTGAAGCAATGCGTGCTGGACCTGATGCACCTTCCAATGTGTCTCAGGGATCTCCTACAGATAGTCCCTCAGATAAATCCAATACTCATTCTTCGCCGTCTGCACATGCTACACACACTACTCACGGATCCTCATTCCCTTTCCCTATCACGATTCCGCCTTCATCACATATGCCACACCCCTTCAATATCGACTACCAGCGCGAAAGCGAACGCGAGGAGCCCCAATCCTTCTCACCCCCTCGTCCACCATCACCCCCCGTACCCCAGCAAACGCCCGCTCGCCCAGAACCCCGACATTCAAATCTTCTAGAGGACGCGAACTCTCCCACAGAGAGCGTACCTTTCTCTGTATCCGATGTTTACTTCCGACATAGTTACTCCGATTACACCGACATTGACTCGCGGAGAGAGAGCGCAGTCTCCACCCTACCTCCACATCCGCCTCTCCCTAGCTCACAGCCAAACACTCCACCACCATACATTGTACAACGTGTGCTCGGAATGACGCCAGTCACTCCGCACTTTCCTGCGGCCCGTCTTGCGGCAGGTCCTGCAACCCAATCGTCATCAACAATTGCAGAACGGGTATTGCGTCCTGGAACATCCCCTACTACGGGATCTTCCTCCAGAGCTCCTTATCGGATGGGCTCGCTGATTGGTCCTAGACCTCGGCCTTCGACTCAATCTGGGTCGCCAAATTTGCAACTACCTCTACAAGGCTCGTGGAATCGTGGACAGCGAAGTGGTGATCAGTGAGCCCATGATGGGTTGCTGTCTTCTCAGACATAATGATGACGATTTCTTGGACGATATCTCTGATGTTCTCTCATTTACCCATTGGTTTTCGGGGATACCCCATTTTGCATGATCAGTGCTCTGGTCTCAGACCGAGCTCGTTGTCGCTCCCTTGGGTCATCATTCACGCATCTGTACCCTACTGCATTTTTTTTCACTTATCACATTTTGTTTTCCGTGGTGATGTGTATATTTCCGCCGGCCCGAGTACACAGTGTATGAAGAAGTGAGGAAGTTAGGAATTTGGTAAGGTCTCCGATCGCCGCAAACCGAAAGTGACAAATCTCCTTATGTCAGAGAAGACTTCTCGCTTCTGTCCCGGTTCCAGACCCCTGGAAGTGCTTCCGTCGGTGCTGGATCCCGTGGGCGGTCCACTTAAAGGTGGAGACCCAAGAGACCCAAATATGCTATCCGCTCCAGCGCCCGCTCCACTTGGCGTGATTGACAACGGCAGGGTGACTCTGCTGGAGCCTGGGCTGCCGAATGTCGCACCGAGTGTCAAGGGAGGATCCATATCGAGGGCAGAAAGAAATGATGTACTGTCGAGATCTGTCTTGGTGCTCGTAATGGTGAGGAATGAATCAAGAAGGCTGTTCTGCTCGGTCTTCGGTGTACCTTTCAGATCGAGGATCTAGTAAAAGCAGAGAAAGTGAAGACGTTAATTAACGAAACGTTGCCAAGAGAATGGAGGTGGGTCCGCATCAATGAATCCTAACCTTTTGAAAATTTGAAAACGAAGCATCGCCAATGAGGACAGTATAGTTTAAAATAAAACCTTCCGGAGGGTTCTGATATATTGTGAGTGACAGAACAAAGGGTGGGAGAAAAGGTATTTACCACCGGTGTCACAATGACCTTGAGCAGAGCCTCGAGCCTCATTGTGCTCTTCGTAAGGCTGCGGGTATATCTATGCAACAAAGTGATCTAACCAACCTTTCTCAAGAAACAGGGGGCCATCCTTACCCCTGCGTTACTAGTGCTTCTCCTGGCAGTCTCATTAGGTAAGATTTGATAACGCCTAGGTCGATCAGTAACTGGAGCATTTTAGGTTAGATCGATGGAGAGGAAATCAATCAGAAGCTTCAAAGCACCTGCTCTCCACCGATTTCTCTCAAAGGTCGGCTCTTCACCACTGCATTCGTAAACTTCGTTAGGATAAGACTGTTGCCCGTTTATCAGCATCTCTCCCCATACAAAGACACGAGACCGACCTGCATGCCTTGTCAAAGAAATTCCTCAAGTACTTCTTTTGTTCAATTAACGGCTTAATAGTGTCGCAAAAGCTCTCGACAGCCCGGGCAAGATCATCCACGTATGAAGACTGTCCAGTGACCTGGTTCAGCTTCTCCCACGACATACGGGACATCGTGGTGAAAGCACCCTCGCAAGCAGCCTCCAATTCCCGCAAAAGTGTCATGATAGAGACGGAAATAGCACTGGCTTCGCGTTAGCGATCAGAGATAGACCAGCAAAATAACAGGAATACTTCATGAACAAGTCACGTTCTGCCTGCAATGTTACTCTCTCCTTGAAGCCGTCCTGGATCTTCTCTTTGATATTGTCCTCGAGCTATATCCGGGCAATGCTCAGTAGTGCTCAATAAAAGTTCCACGAGCTGCGATAGACTGACCTCCAGAGCCGTGGTTTGACAGTAGTCCGCTGTATTGATTAACAGGCCAGCCTGTTGCAAATCCGCAACATCAAAACGAGAGTCTGTGGACCTTCGTGTTTGTGTTGGCGGCCTGCAAATACGTCAGACGCTTGATGCAATAGTCTTTGGCTACACATCACAAACCGCTTTGACCGTGGTGCAAGGACATCCTCTATATTGTGCATCAGAAACATGACTGTGATAGATACCTAGGTCATCTCACCGGCGTATTTGCGCAGCCATTTCTTGTGTACCGTGCACAGATCAAACAGCGTCTGTCCTGTCGAGAGCTTGGCGCATTGCTCAAGACTCTGGCCATAAAAATAAAATAGTTCTGTTGACGAAGAGAGTACCGTCTGTGGAGGAGCCGCATCTGCATCTGTAGAGGCAGAAGTGCGTGAGGTGGTATCAAGGGACGTTCGTGGTTTTGAACTCGATGCTCGGTGAGTGGCAAGCATGTCAGCAAGAGCTCTGGCAATCAGTAAATATGGTGAATATGGATATTTTAAAAAAAACAGACTTGTCTTGAGCATCAACAAAGACACCAAGATGTGGCTCAAAGGCAGACGACATCGACTGAATTGTCGCTGAAGATAGAGGTGAGCTTGCTTCTAATATCTCATGAAGCTGTTCAAGGGTCTAGCATTAACAAGGAAGCGATAGGTAAGCTTGAGATTGACATACTGGCGTTAACCACTTCTTTGCCATGGACGACTCGAATTCTACTGTTTGCTGTAGGGCTTCGAGCAAGGCTTTGATTGTCAAAGAGGAGCCCGCTTTAGAAAGTAATGCTGCAAGATCATCTCTGAGGAAATAAAGATATCAATTAAAAGCGCATGTGCTATGGCGTGACGAACCTTGTGATAGCTACGAATTTCGTGAAAAGCGCCCATCCAACCTTCCACTCTGAAGGGAATACACGACCCAATTCCAACTCATGTGTCCCAAGCACACGTCTAAACCATGCATACCTCCGGCTTATATTATCTAGATGTCCCGCCTCATCTGTGGCACGGAAGATGCGCCGATACTCCTTAAGTTCGAGTGCAACGTAACGGTCAATCAAGTGTCTCCGAACGTCAAGGCCTAAAACATCAGCGACAGCACAAGCATCTATGATTTGAGCAGGTCTTGGTGATTTAGCGGGGTCCTGGAGGTAGCTAAACAGAATCACAATTCGAGGACTCGGCAGACTCAGAAAGTAACTTACAATGCGTCGAACTCTGCTTCGAGTTGAGTGCGAATCTCACCCTGAATTTGCTGTACCCGTCTCCAGACCTGGTTGATCCGGTGGACAGATGTGTAAGGTTTAAAGGAGGCAGATATCTGTTTCACAGCCTGCGGACGAGTCAAGAGAGCTACTGTAAAATGAAAGACGGAAACGAACTGCAAGAGTCTGTGAAATGTCTCCGTATCTCTTCTCTTTCGCTTGGTCTTCCAATTGTGTCAGAGCATTGACTTTAAAGCATTAGTGGAAACATTTGCGACAGCGATGTCAAGGAACATACCTAGCATTTGCAAGCGTTTGAGTGTCGTCATACTGAGGATGAGGTTCTTCTTCGCCAGGTCAAGAGCCTGGATATCTTTCGTGATATCGCGCACGACAGCCTCGGATTCCGTCGCTTTCTCCCGAATGCGTGACATTTGCCCAAGGAGGTCCTGTTCATAACACTTCAATGAGGACTCCAGCAGTTGGACAGTAGGCATACCGAAATCATTTCCTGGATCATCTGCATGCGGTTGGGATCCTGGTCACGTCTTAGCTCTTCCTTAAGTGCATCAATTTCGCCTTGCAAGTCGCGTTCATTTTGAGATAGTCTCGCTTGAACTGTTTCTAGCTGGCTCAGTGAGGCCTCTGCAGTACCTTGTTCAGTTGGCGCAATTTACACCTCTATACGCGACATACCATCTGGGAAAAGCTGGTTCAGCATATCTATTGGATCAAACTCATTAGACAGGACATCAAGAGGATCGTTCTCGTTCTCTGGATTGAGCTCGAGGATGCGTTGCATTGCAACAATGACCTCTTCAGGAAGTTCAGCACGTCCATGGCGTCCATGCGTCGAACGTGTGGACATGCGAGGTGATAACCGAGCTGCTGAGAGCAAGTGTTCCGCGTAATTAATGTTGTCAACAATGTCGAGCAGAGTAGCAATAACGCGGCAAGCCAATTGCTTCCGGTCAAGCAGGGTTTACCCAATTCAGCGACTTGAGCTTGAACTCCTGTGATACCTTTCTTCCTCCAAGATGGGACTTGACACCAATGGCTTCCAGCATGAGCCCCAATGCTGACACCCGCAGCCATGTTATATCTACCTACCACGACCATCCCAGATTCATTTGTGCGAGTTGTTCAGCGGTACTGGTGCGTGATGATATTGAAAAGGCTTAACCCATACATTTATGATGCATCTTCAGGCGTTGCAGGACGAACTTATTAGCAAGTCTTTCTCAGGCAGGGAAGGAAGGGGCTTGTCAGTAACACGTATTCACTTCATTACTGAAATGTGTAACGTGATTTCTCGCAATCCAGCCTCATGCACTCAGCAACCAATGTGAAGCTGGGAAAGAAGGAGGATCGCCCACTTCTGTGAGCGTGCAACCCTTACTGTCTGTCCCTTTTGATCAGCCCTAATTTTTTTTCTAGCACAGGTGTCCACACCGTTGCTGACGTCTTCTGCATGGGGTGCAATGACCGTGTTGGATGGTACTATCATAAAGCAGCCGATTTATCTCAGAAATATAAAGAAGGCAAGTCCTTGTATAGATCGTGGCTTAATACTATCTTATGTGCTATAGGAAAGTACCTTCTTGAGCGCGAGAAAATTGTGAAGGAGAATAACTGGAAATTGGATGAATGATCCGCGACCCATTGCAGTTCTACCAGAGGTAGAGTTTGTATAACGTGCCATGCTAATATACTCAATTATCATGATAACGTACTCTAAACATCAAGCAGGAGTAGCTGGCGGCTCAGTGTATTTTGCTGCACATTTCACCAGGCAAACGTCGCGGTGACAAGGAATTACCATTTAGGATTTCAGTGGTTGCACTGTCGTCCGCGCAGTTCTTGCATATTTTAGCTCAAGGAAACTACGGGTTATCCCCCAATACATTATGGGCGTTCGCTGTTATTGTCCAGCTAGCTTCAAGTTATCAAAGCTTGCCGTGACCCGTCAGGCAAAGACCTTGTCGTATAGGACACTATGCTATCCCTCGAAGGTGAACTCAACGATGATCACACGCCAATTGACGCGCTTTGACAAACTCTAGGTATCCGACTCGCCGTTCTCACAAGCAAGGCATCCCTCACAGCCAGTCATGGGTCCCGGCTCTACACATCGCATCCTTTCTGCGTTACATTTTCCGTCCGTCCCCCTCCTTCTTTCGAGCTGTTTTCCACCTTTATTCTGCTGCGACCATTCCCTTCGAACCCGTCTCAGTAGGCGTCGCTAGACAATGGCTCGCGGCTATGCAACCTGGCATGTTGTCCTTCATACCAATGGCCACCATGCGTTAAGTGGTCTCTGTGGGGCCTCCCATGATGAGGTTCTGTCAGGTGTTGGTAGATTCGATAGCTTGCACAACTCACGAGTCACCGGTAAGTCCTCAGGTAGGACCTTGCGACTGTACGCACTTGCGATCTTCCATTCGCCGAGACTGTCCGATCTGGTGAAGTGCAGGGGCAAAACCCGTGGACCAGGCTTACCTGGCGCTGCGGGATCGTGTTGTAGTTGTACCCGCATGCACGGATGACCCATTTCTCGTGGTCGATCTGGTGTGGTCTGCCACATGATCGAACATCGGGCGCTCATAGGAGGACCCTAGAAGTTGTGCGTCATCTCGGCCGATGTCTCGTATGAAGCCTACATCATGAGGCTGGCTTCGAACAAATAGCTTTGTAACACCTCGGCATCATGTCGTCATGGGTTCGTCTTGGCTGGCTGCGTGATCAGAAATTTCGTCACGGGTGAGAGACGATGATACCAGCACCCGAACCAAGATGATGCTCGATCCCACCTCTTCCCAGCTCAAGCACCTGTCGGCAGCTGCTGACCTCTCAATCTAGGGCCAAGATCTGGGTTCGGGATGGTGAGGTGGATCGGTGACATGACAACACCGGGATGGAAGTCCAGGAAACATCACAGGGAATGCTCAAATAAGGTTCTTTGAAGGTTCTTGCTAGCCGTTCATTCATAGTATGTGAACGCATAATTATACCGTGGTCACTCACTTGCAGGCTGTAGCGTAGCCCGATCAGCTCGGTTATCCGAATCTCTCCGTAAGAATACGACGTTAAACCTGTCAACCTCGCGTCAATCTGTCAAAATCTTCAGTGCGTGCGCATGCACGTTGTTCTTAATTAACACGTTGCTTCGAATTCTCAAAACTCAGGACCAGTGGGAGCTGATCCTAGTAGACCCTGGTCGTGATATGGGCGGTATCATATACCTAGATCGATAGTAATACCCTAGGTCCGGCGACGAAGAACACGTGAATTGCGGGCGGGTAAGAAGGTAGCCAGCTTCAATTTGCTTGAGCATTTCAACAATCCTCGGCCTCAACGTTGAACTCGATTATCGAGCCCATCGATGTAATACATGATACTGTATGGACAAGAGATCTATCAGAGGAGGCTAAAATTGTGCCAATCACTAATAAGCGGTCCGACTAATCCGTGGGTTGACGACATCAACGCGTCGCTGCTCATTGGCTGCTTCGATGACACGAGGACCACAAGAGATCAACAAGATCAATTGGAGATCAATCGGAGCTCAGTTTCTTTTTTTTCCTCCTGGAGGCACGCTTCAACGCAGATATAAAAGCTCTCTCCTTGGTTCTACATCCACATACATGGTATCTCGCATCCAACTCCCGCTATACAGTGAGTCTTCTCTTTGATGTCTTTCGTTCAAAGGAGTGACCAGGATGTTTCCAGGTCTTCTCGCCGTCAGTAGATCCAGCTCCGGAAAGAAGGTTTGTGCCCGCTACACAATCTGACTCGTCCAGTGTGCTCATCATACTGTCTACGATGAAGCCTCCGTGATGCCCTCAATAAGCACCATTACAAAGCTCTTGTCCCCTCGCTCCTCCCTTGGAAATCTGGAAAGGCATGGACCTGACATAGCTACTCCAAACATCGAGAGTAAGAAGTCTCCCATTCCGTCACAACCGGTAGCAAGGGAGGAGCAGGAACAGATCATCTGCGCTTCGCTCAGTCGTTTCGCGCAGGTCCCGGTATCGGCTATATTCGTGTATGTCCGACATTTCAACAGCATTTCATTTGTTTTATATCTTCGTTTTCTCCCCCTTCAGATTGGAACCCGGATGGAGCCCCAGCGGCCTTTCTGACGAGCAGGCTTCACTGATGCTCAAAACTCATGGACCTAACACACCGGTAGCGGAACGTCCTCTCGCTGCATTGCAGATGCTTTGGGGGGCCATTGTCAATCCGTTCAACATCCTTTTGACCATCCTCGCGGTCGTCAGTGCTGCCACCCAACAGATTCCTACGTTCGTCGTCATGATTGCAATGGTAATCGCTTCGACCGGCTTAAGGTTTGTGAACCCTGTCTCTGTTAGAAATAGCCTGATGTCGCCCCAGGTATTGGCAAGAACTGAAGTCCATGATTCAAGCAGTCAATTTGATCAAGTCAGTCACGACGAACACCCGCGTTCTTCGTTACCGAAGCTCCGGTTCGGAAGAGCTCGAAATCGATCAACGGGCCGTGGTTCCAGGTGACATCATAGCTGTCACCAGTAGGTTATCGCATTTCTCTTTCTCATCATTGTTAATTTTGTGTTCCATAATAGGCGGTGATGTCTTCCCTGGTGATTGCGTTCTCATTTTGGCCGAGGCTGTTACAATCACACAGGCCTCGCTTACAGGAGAAATGATGCCCATCGAGAAAATCGTGCGCCTTGCTGCCCCCCGACCTGGAGAACAGCTTGATTTACTGCACAATGATAATGTTTGTCTCGCGGGCACATCTGTTGTCACGGGGAACGGACACGCGCTTGTCGTCTCAACTGGCAAGGACACCTACATGGCTTCTATCGCCAGCGAGCTCTCTAAACGACGACCGGAGAATGCTACTCAGATTGGCATCAAGAAAGTCAGTTATGTCTTGATGGCGTTCATGGGCGTGAGTCGATATTTTATCGGATTTTGGTGTATTTATGAATCTGACTCCTCTCAACAGGTTATGGCTCCAATCGTGTTCATTGTTCAGGGTGCTGTTAGTAAAGACTGGAAGGGCGCGGTCATGTTCGCGATCGCTGTCGCAGTCGGCATTACGCCAGAAATGTTGCCAATGATTGTGGTATGTATCAATTGTTTTCTGATGCTGCGGCTCTCAATGACACTTGTAATGCAGACATCTAACCTTGCGCTGTCTGCTGTTCGTGTGGCACGCAAAAAAGTCATTGTGAAGCGTTTTGATGCCATCCAGAACCTTGGCGCAGTTCGGATTCTTTGCTCAGACAAGACAGGGACGCTTACCGCTGACCTCGTGCGCATCTCAATGTCCGCGACGGGCACAGGAGACCTTTCACAACTTCCCATTAAGTTGGCTTACATCAATTCCTCACTGCAAACCGGTTCTCGTAGTCCGATCGACCACGCAATCGTCGACTTCGTCCATGACAGTGAGCAGGACATTTTCACAGGCATTCCCGGAGACGGCTGGGTCAAGCAAGGCGAAGTTCCTTTTGATTCGTCACGCCGCCTTCTGTCGATCTTAGTTTCGCGACCTGGTGGCGATGGCTCTGACGGGCTGTTGATCACGAAGGGCGCAGTAGAAGAAGTGTTGGACCGGTGCGTGTCAACCTACAACCACCAACCATCTCCTTCCTCAGATGCCTCGGAACCGCTTGGTTTGGATCTTTCCCCCTCAATGACGTTAATCCTCACAGCAGATGAGCGGCGAAAGATTCTCGATACCGCCGAGCGTTTGAACGGGGAGGGGTTGCGTCTTGTCGCTGTGGCCTGCCGAGAACAGCTTATCAAGCCATTCATGACCATAACCTGCTCTGACGAGAGCGAACTTACTTTCGTTGGATTCATTGGGCTTCTTGATCCGTTGAAACCTGACGCCGCCAAGGCAATCAAAGATTTGGCCGAATTGAACGTGCAGGTATGTATTTCCTCCACGCTTTCCTTTGATGCAGTTAATTTTTTTTCCATTTATAACAGGTTCGAATCCTCACTGGTGATGCTCCTGCGGTGGCTGCAAAGGTGGCTCGTGACCTCGGGCTTATCCCATCTCGTCAGCATTCATCGATTGCCGAGGATGAGAAGGATGTAGAGGCTTCTCCCTCTTATAAGGGCGACGAAGGGCTCATCCTCACTGGCACCCAGCTTGCGGCGCTTGCCGATGATCAAGATGCCTACAAGGATGCCATTGATCGCTGCATCATCTTTGCGAAACTCTCGCCTTACCAGAAACTTGAGGTCGTGAAAGCTCTACGCGCGGGTCATGGTGGCAGAGCAGTCGCCTTCTTGGGAGACGGCGTCAACGATGCTCTTGCTATACGCGGCGCCGACGTCGGGATCTCGGTGGATTCAGGAACCGATATTGCGAAGGAAGCGGCAGATGTGATCTTACTTGAGAAGAGTCTTGGTGTCGTCGCTGACGGTGTGATCGAGGGGAGGATTACGTTGGTACATTTGAAGCGAGCTTTTGCGCAGAACGCTGAATGAGAAGCGCAGGCTCATTAACACTCTCAAGTACATCAAGATGGCGACCTCTTCCAACTTCGGCAATATATTTTCGGTCTTGGGTATGTGTTTGCTGTTGGTCTTTAATGCCGACGTCCATTGATGCGATATGGTTTTGAAGTTGCTTCTGCTTGGCTTCCATACCAGCCTATGCTCCCGCTGCAGCTCCTCGTCCAGAACCTGCTGTACGATTTCTCCCAGGCTTCGATTCCCTGGTATGCATCATCACATCTAGTCGAACGTATGACGCTGAACAGAATATATCAGGGACAATGTTGACCCCGAGTACTTGGTGGCACCTAAGACATGGGGAGCGAAGTCGATCATCCGTTTCATGGTTTGCATGGGTCCCTTCTCAAGCCCTTTTGATATCACCACATTCTGTATCAACTGGTGAGTAAATCTGTGCACGATCAATAATCGTACGTTACCGGGCGGCTCTAGGTTCCACTACGACATTCGTACGCTCGACAACCCACTCGTCCCCCGCGCACAAACGGATTGGTTTCTCGAGGGGTCCCTGACGCAGGTACGATCCTGATTAAGTTCCACAGATGCGACATAGATACTGACGATCATGGGATAGCTGTTCATTATCCACTTCCTGCGAACGGGCAAGCTCCCCTTCATCCAGTCCCGCGCATCGGCCCCAGTGGTGTGCACCACCTTCGGTATCGCTGCTATTGCTATTGCAATCCCATACATGCCGAAGGTAAACACAGCCCTGCATTTAACTCCGCCTGAGCCCGTCTTCTTCGCATACCTAGCAGCGATGATCACCGGTTATGCTTTGGTCGTGCATGTTGCCAAGACGCTTTATCAACTTGCGTTCAAGGAATGGCTTTAGAGAATAACCGTTTGTTGTCGGCAACCTCGTAGGGTTCAAGGGGTTGCGTTGGTGGAATTTTAAAGCCTCGATGTCTTTTTTTCCCGTTAATTCTAGACTTCTTCGAATTTGAAGGATATAGATATACTTCAATGCAATCTTATGTTTCATTCTGAATAGAACAGCTAAGCGATGAGCAAACGAACAAGTACCGCGAAGTATCGCGCTGAGAAGACATCCATAGGGTTGAATTGCAATATGACTATTACTGTAGTCTTGGAAGCATGCTTTGTCCTTCTCACTAGATCGACGATTGAGCGTGATGATGAGCTCAAGCGGGATTCACAATTAGGAGGTATTTTTCCCAAAAGGTAATTCGCTCAGGGTGTAAAATTTGGTGCAAACCAATTTGCGCAACGATCACTGATCAAGTGCACACCTCCTGCCAGTGTACCGCGCCCTAACGATGACGCGGATCACAAATTTTGGTCGAAAGCGCACGTATGTGCAAGCAGGCTTTCCTGACGATTCCGAGCCTGTGGAAGAACCAACAGAGCCACAAGCTTCGACATCCACTTTACCATCCGAGAGCCAACCACACGATCAAGTTCCTCCAAAAAAGAAAAGAAAGCGGACAAAAAAACCAAAAGAAACTGGTGACGATGGCGGCGAAAGAACTGGACCAAGTGAGGACAAGGCACAGGACGCGGGTGATTCTGAAAAAGCGAAAGTTGTACCCAAGAAGAAACTGAAGGAGAAACGGAAGCCTAAAGGTAGATCTTTCGTTGCGAGAAAGTATTTCCTCATCATTACTAAACGCTTGCAGCTCGGCCAGATCCTGCCCAACGGTCTGAATCGAGACGCCAGAAACGTATTGCGGAGAAATACGCAGACACTACTTGTTTTGCATGTCGGCAAAAAGGGCACGCTGCAAGAGACTGTCCAACCACACGTAGTGAAGCCCGTGGTAGTGGTGGTGCAGCGAGAAGTGTTGGAATATGTTATCGGTGCGTCCTCTTTCTACTTTGTCTCTTGGATCGACATAACAGACTCGGTTTCGTTAGTTGCGGTTCAAATCAGCATATTCTCTCGCGATGCAAGGCCCCAGAAGACCCTCATCACGCGCTTCCGTTCGCATCATGTTTCGTGTGTTCTGGTAAAGGTCACTTGGCATCATCGTGTCCACAAAACAAGGACAAGGGTGTCTATCCAAACGGAGGCTGCTGCAAACTCTGTGGCGAAACATCTCATCTGGCCAAGGACTGTGGACTGAGAAAACAAGGCATGTATTTTGGGACAAATCTACCGTGATCGACTGAGTAACACGTATGTGATGTAGCTCTATCTGGAACCGCAACTTTCTTGGGGACAGGGGAAAGCGCCGGTGCAGATGAAGATGACTTCCACACTTTCAAGCGGCGGAATGCAGACGTAGACCGGGATATAAAGAAAGATGAGAGAGCAAAGAAAAAGGCCGATGTAAAGTTTGGAACATACACAGGGACGGTGAAAGCCTTTGGCACGCCTGTCGGAAACTCTGCGAAGGTGAAGGTCGTTCACTTTTGAGTACTTGGATCCCCTAGGTCACGATATAGACCAACTATCGAGCTCTCACTGGCTTTTGATTCTTGTCTTGTGATAACTGCATGAAGCTATCGGCCAGGGGGAATCAGTGTGGAAAGCTGATCTATTATGACGTCGTCACGAGATATTGACACGGAAGAGATGTCGGTAACTTACTTCATAAGT
Source organism: Suillus clintonianus (assembly GCF_016758775.1). Taxonomy (NCBI): domain Eukaryota; kingdom Fungi; phylum Basidiomycota; class Agaricomycetes; order Boletales; family Suillaceae; genus Suillus; species Suillus clintonianus. The sequence goes on along the minus strand of NW_024539265.1, from coordinate 200,843 downwards.
GCGCTCACATGCAAACGCCGCCTTATGAACCCCATACTTCTATTATACCGAGTCCTGCCGGTTCTGCAAGACCGACTCCTCTCATGAATCTAGCGCCAAAATTGATTTATGGGACAGCATGGTGAGCATCCAGCGAGCGAAAATGTGGCATGCTGAATTGGCAAGTAGGAAGGGCGAGAAAACAGCTCACCTTGTCATAAGCGCCTTCCTCCAAGGCTTCCGCGCCGTAGATACAGGTGGGTGTCCAAGTCGGCTGAATTTTGTTCATAGTGAACGATGAACATTGAATAGCATGTCAGCCAAAACACTACAGGTAAGCATTGCATTAAGTACATCATCAGTTCATCTAATGCTAGCCGTGCCACAGGGAAGATCTTGTGGGGGAAGCCTTGGAGGTTCTCCAAGACAAGCATAATATAAAGCGGGAGGATGTCTACATTCAAACAAAGTACGTCCACTCAGTCGGAGGTTTCTTCAGCAGCTTGAAGTGAAGCTTCATTAGATTCACCCCCCTTTCTGGTCAAGACCCAACCAAGCCCCTCCCATATAATCCCCGAGACAGTATCCCTACCCAGATCAAAAGTTCCCTTTCTAAATCACTGGCTAGCTTGCATACTTCATATCTCGATGCTTACCTTCTCCATTCTCCTCTCCGAACTTTGCCCTTAACGATTGAAGCCTGGCGTACGCTTATGACTGCACAAGACGAGGGGACTGTACGCACTATTGGGATCAGCAACGTTTACGACGTTGGAGTACTGAAAGCGCTGGAGAAAGAAAGAAAGGTCCAGATCGTACAAAACAGGTGGTATGAAGGCAATGCTTGGGATAAAGAGGTCTGGGCGTACTGTAAGGAGAATGGAATTATCTACCAGTAAGTTAGTTTCAGCTTGCAAAGTTGTCCAACGGTTGACAGTCAATCAATTAGGTCGTTCTGGACACTGACGGGTTCACCGGCATTACTGACGCATTCGCACACCACTTCTCTTGCCCACAAGCTAGACGTCACAGCCGCACAGGTACTCTTCAAACTCGCCCAACTAAACAACGTCGTCCCCCTCAGTGGAACCACAAGTGAATTGCACATGCAGCAAGATCTCGCCGCAGAGCGGATAGTGTTCAAGGAGGAGGAGCTCGATGATTATAAAAGGATTGTAGATCTGATATGGAGATGAGGAAAACAGTGCATGCTTTCGACCACTTACTTTAATTTGAAGATAAGAACAATGTATAAAACAGAATAGCAACAATAGTTGTGAAGCTCTGTAGTTATGACAATTCCTCGAGAAAGTCGGCCATGATACATGATCATTGTACATCCTCTCGGTTGCTTGACGAAGCGGGATTTCGATGTTAGCTAATGGTCCAATCAACGGTCCTCGTCGTTCTCTTCCTCGATCGCGACATTGGTTGCGACAGTAAATTTGCGTGTGGTTGTAGCGCAGGATGCTTGTTACTAGGACGAAGAGGTAATGAAGCCTATCACGACGTACAGTAACGACTCAGAGTCGCAGAGGGGCAGTATGAAAGAGGCTGGAAGTCAAGGCCCTCGCTCTAATGATCTTCTGGGTGTCTTTTATGTCTACTCGTTTCATGTAATCTTCTTCGTTCTTGACTTAGTTGTGAACCTAGAAATTGAATAAAAGAATTCTTGAGAGGATCCTTAGCACGATGGTTTCGCCGCGCGAATTTTGGCGCAGCCTCTGTAGCTATCTTTCGCTTATCGTTGTCACCTTGGTAATTTTTAACAGCGACCATAGCAGCATTCAATGAGGCCTCACGCTGTAATTCCATCGCATTGCTTGTCGATGTACTTTGACCATCCTCCGTCTTTGCGACGGTCCGCTCTTCGCCATATCTTCGTAGCACTGAATACATAGACTGGTGCTGCAGCACGCCAAGGGCTGCCGGTACGGACTCCGGCGTGCGCCCTTGTTCCTTGAATGTTTCATACAACTCCTCGATCTTGATAGCGAATCGTATATCGCGCCGTGTGAGCCCAGGAACTTTTTCGAGCTTGGAATCCCCATTTTCTACGTGGTGCAAGGTGAACGCTGAATGCGTGTGCGAGATAATGTCGACAGTGTTATACTGGAGCACGATTCGACCGTGATGCTAGTTTGAATATGACAAGTCAATTATCTTGAGAAGATATGGAGAAGTTTTGATACGCGCATTTTCTGTCCCCGAGATATCTGCGACTCCTTGAACAAAGTCCATGACACCGCGGAAGCCCTTGAACTCGTAACGCCTGTTCAAAGTGAGCATTTCATCTTCATCGCGGCCTCTGTAGATAAGACCGATTTTCCACCGGCGCGAAACCAATGGTTGGATATACGTTGTGATATCTTTCGGGGATATGTGGAAGGTTGGTCTAGCGGGAAGAGGTGGTATTTCTGGAAGATCCTGTGCTTCGAGAGGGAACGTCGGCTTTTGGTTTGGGGTGCAGGTGTCTAAACATTATAGATGCTAAATTTCTTCAAAGCTGTCGGAAATCTGGATAATACCTGCTGAAGATAACATTTTCTCTGCAGCTAGTCATGACTCATCAACAACAAACCGAAGAGTCGACCCACTCACCAAGGATCACCTGGTCACTTTCTCGGGAACCTTCATGTTTCTTCTCTTTGTTGTCGATGGATGAATTTGCGTAACTTCGGACACCACGCTGCCGCATGTGCGTCTGGCGCCATGATGTTTTCACTTCGACTGTCGGTTGGGTCCTGCAGTATACACGATGCAATGATCCCTGCGCAGTTAAGAGCATGCGCCGGCCGGGTAATCTGAGAGGACCCTGCATCATAGAGCCCAATTTTGAACGACGACAATGTGCTGGCTGGTCGGTGCCAGGCGGAAGAAAAGTGTGTTTGTCCACATTCGGAGCATATATGATCGGTTTATTGTACGTAAGTACTTGAACAAGCTTGACGTGGATCTTGGGGTGGTGCGTAGTAAGTGACCCCTCTCTCATACTGATATTATTCGTCTGCCTCAGCCAGCAGATGCTGGGCTGTGGACAAAAACAAAACCGCTCGCAATGATCTGCACTAGGTTTGCTTTTACCTGTACTCCCTGCTATTGCATTGACATGTAGATAATCGTGGAAGTTCAGCAGATGCTCCATCGCGGTTTACTGCACAAAATCAGCTCACGCCACGTACGTTCGAACTAAACCCGCGACATAGAGCATAAGGACGACGTAGCATAGCATTGGAACATATGTACCGCATATGTTGTCACGAAGAAATAATGTGTCAAGTGAAAATGTAAAATAGCTTCAACGATGAGCGTGCGAGTGATACAGTTGACGTCGTAGCCTCGATCGTGAGGGGACAAGCCACGTTCGAAAGAAAATATGAAAGGACAAGGACAACGCTTGAATGCATCGAGGAGGCCTATGAGTGTTTCATGCTTCTGTCATCGTAACATCACCCAACGATGTGTCCGCCGCGGAAGGGCCGTTCTCCACCGGAGACGTCTGCGTAATATCGGCTTTCTTTTCTGCAGCATTAGCATCTGCCGGTGCACCGTTGACAGCGCCTTCAACCACATTCTCATTTCCCTTGCTAGCGCCAAGAATAGCGTGCCATTTGTCGACCATAGACTTCGCTCGTACCCGGAACTTGAATTCGTCGTCGCGGGGAACCTTATCCGTGGATAAAGCAGCAATGTGACGCATGACCTTACCGATTTTGGAAAACTGCAGGGAAAATTAGGGAACAGAAGCCATGAGTACACGTTGCAAACATGAACAACGGGATACAGGACGCACTGAAAGGTATTGTATGAGATTGGGATGGTCGTAGTTCTCAATAGTTGAAAAAAGTTGATCAAGAGCAGGCATGTCCTGAAGAAATGTTGATTAACGACTGATTGGCCGATAACAAAGAGAACGTACTTCAGCAGCAGGTAACCCTTTGCTCCCCAGAAGCGCCTTCTGCAATTTATGTCTCCATTCTCGGACTTTCTTAGCTTCGTTATCCCCTTCCAAGGCAGCTGAATGGAGAAATGAGCACAAAGGGCGTGGCGTGGTTGCAAATGGCGAACATACGATCGACATCATCCTCCTTTTCCCGCTTGGGCTTCTTAGATGGGGGAGGCGCCGCCTTAGCACTCGATCCTGCCTCCTCATCCTCTTCAGCCTCGGCTTCTGGCTCGCCATCGTCCTCTGACTCAACCATTTCTTTCGATTTGGTGCCATTCTTCTTCCCTCTAGATGAGGGAGCCTTTTTCTCGCCTTTGGCCTTGGGTTTGGCCTTAGGCTTGGGAGGAGGCGCCTCAGAATCTCGCTTTCGCTTCTTGGGTTTGGCCGGTTTTTTTGCCCCATCTTCCTCATTGTCACTGTCAAGCTGATCAACTGGAGCATTATCCTCCTGCTCTACCGCTGCCAGGTCTGCATTTTCACGTTCCTTTTCCCATTTCGAGGGGTCCAGTGCAATCCGATAGCCTGTTAGAAGGTCGCCAGATTTCTTGTGGGGTTCGTTGATGTATGCTTCGATCTCATGTTGCTTCAATTTGGATATGTCTTTGGACACAAGCCAAGCACTGGATGCCAAAGTTCAACAAAGTTCAACATGAAGAGCAGTACTGACATACTAGTCGCCTGCAGGGAAGAACCTGACACAGTGGAACGTAGTTTTTTTGCCTGCTGGGCGCTCCTTGGACACAGCGGAGGGGACCGTGTCAGGGTTCACTACCTGCACATGCCATTGGCACGAATGTCTTTCAAAGAAGTTCAAAAGACGCGACATACCATGCCTGGCCACGGCGGAAAGCCGCGTACTTTGGCTAGCACGATATCACGTTCTGCATAGCTAGTCTCTGGTTGCTGCGTTTTATTGCCCTTTTTGCTCATCGTCAAGGATGGCGCAGAAATGGAGGAGACAAATGTAAAGTGCGGTCGAGGTTTGCGCGACAGATAAACGATGGTTGAGGAGAACACGAAGGTTCTGCTCGGCTATTTCCACATGCAGCAAAACCCCCGTTTCTTGCCACGAGGGCCCGTGCGCCCTCGTGATCGATCAATGACAAATAAATCAATTCAAATCAGCAAAATAGTTCCGCAAAAACTGCAGTCGAAATCGAAATGCACGCAACAAGCACTCGACGTCAAGGCAAATGCATCGAGCAGTCGTATCCTCTCCATACAATCTTTACTTCGCAGCATTTGCACCGTTATGCGAGAATTCCGTTGAAGCCGTTCGGTCGGATAAACCTTGGAATAATTTAATGGCTTGCCTTATTTGGATAAGGATAAGTGCAATGCGCCAACCTATCGCACATCATGAGAAATCAAGACGACCAGCGGAGCCTTCGTAGAGGGCCCTAGCACTATCGACGACGTGCAGTGATGAATACTCTGGTCATGAAAAAACAGTTCGGTTACTTACCTCAAACCCAAGAAATGACCTCGTGTCGAAAGGAGTGTAGAGACAGAGCTAGCCCTGAGCGCCCATGACCATTCGCAAGGCACTGGCCCGGGAGCAACTGCATAGAAGCCGTAGGACATCACTGGTAGGCACTGGTTGTGGCATGGTGATTGGACGTTCAAGTAGACACAGGAGTGTGCTGAGGACCCCTTGCAGCGATTGCACGACTTCGATGGGGTATCGGAGTAATGCCGCGTTGGATTCCAAATGAACGTTCGATGCATCCAGATCTGTGTTCTGACCGTTGCAATGTATTATACAGCAGCTGCAAATTGGGACGAAAGAAGCCAGCAGATATGATGGCAGAAGCAACAAGAGAATAAACCAACAAATTATTTTTGAATAAAATCGAGTCAACTTCCACACCGTATACAACTTTGGGAACATTTACATGGGAAACTTTTCTCGTCTTAGACCAACATACGGCGTATACGACGTTCTAGCGCACACAGATCAGCTTTTGATTAACGCTGGCGTGGTGGTACCGCACGAAGTTGGAATCCGCATGCCAGAGTCAGGCCTCATGGTTTATCACAAGCCATAATCATGCCTCATACTAACTTCCTGCACAGTTAACGCATCAGCCTGATCTTTACGACATTCTGTGTGCGGCCAGATACGCGTTAAACAACAAGAATTAGGCTCAATGACCGACGAATCGCCAGCACACCGCAGTAAGATTTTGTGCTTAGACTTCAGGATGACGAGATCGAGGTAAAACAAGCCCACAATAAGGAGGCGGTAAAGGGATAGACCGATCGAAGTGTCTGCCGGAAGTATGTACGATAGATCCGGGCGTAGTTCCTCCCTGCGCATCACCTTGAGGTACATGAAGAAATGATGAGTCTGAAGGCACCGGCGTCAAGATAGCATGTTTGTAGAGCCTAGGACACGAGGCCTAGGAATATTGCTACCCCCGAGATGGAATGGATAAATTTCGTTAGCTCATCATGTTCTCACGCTTCCTCGGTCAGGGTAACCGAACTCAACACGTTCTCTCAACGTTCTCTTTCAAATGTTTGAACCAATTCGGGGAGGAACTCGAGGAGGCCAGGCAGAATTCAAATGGACCGATGTCTCTGCAGACAAAGACAGAGAGGTTCGTCAACTGTTACGCGTTTTATTCCAATGGTATTGAATTGTCAAATAGAACTATCTGGGTCACAGTATTAATGCCCCGACCGGGAGATGGCAGAAGAACAAAGATGTTCACTGGTACAACAGAGATAACAAGGGTGACTCTGAGAGGGAAGAAGAGATAAGAAAGATCAAGGAAGCAGAAGCAGAGGCCCTTGCTGCAGCACTGTGAGTGTCGTCCTTAACGTGTTACCGCCCGGTATTAAATGACTTCCCCAGTGGGTTTGGCTCCGCGCCGTCTGGTACCGTTCCTGTTGCAAAGGCCCCCTCAAGCGTTCTCTCAGGGCCAAATGCCATTGCTGTAGATGGTGGACAGCATGCTTCAGAGAAAGAGGAAAAGCGCCGCAAGAGAGCCGAACGGAAGGAAGAAAAGAAAGCTCGCAAAGAGGCACATCGAGAGTCTCGCCATACTGATTACGAACGGCGTTCCCGTAGAGATCGGACCCGTTCGCGCTCACCTCGACCCAGCAAAGTCGATGATAACGAGAGGCGTCGTTACCCGCGGCGCAGTCGTTCGCCTCCACCAGCCAGTCGTTCACCTCATGCTACTCGACGTGTGAAGGACTATGATGAAATCGCACGCGAAAGAGACCGCGGAAGAGACCGGCAGCGATGGGACTTGAACTCAAGGGACAGGCAGAGTGCCCGTTATGAGCGAGATTAACTCGGTCGAGTCTTCTTCAAGAAGTATGTCATGCCTCAGCAGACTGCCATATGTTCATATATTTACGCACTTAGAACCTCGCACTGCATCTGCCCCGCACTAACTCATCAAATTTCGCCTTCTCGTGGAAGAATCATGGCACCGGCCGCTAATGGCCGCGCAGTTATTGGAACTTTTAATGCCGTAACAAAAGACGAAACTTCCAGGTACTGTCAACTGCAGTACATGGGGTGGACGTCAATACCTGTGCACTGAAGCCACACCATTTCAGCATGGGACCGCCAATCAAAGGCATTGAGTTGCGCCTTGATCCATGCACCTCTTGATGCCGGATTTGGTGTGTATTGGCGGTCTGCCTAAGAGATTCTTGGCTTTAGATCTGTATGCGATTTCGAGATATTCCCCATGCGATAATCACACCCGTATCACTCGTCCCGGTTGATGCCTCACCTGACTCTGCCTCGTTGCCTGTCTCAGCGCCTGTCAAACGTGTGGTGATACTAGTGCTCAAAACGCGTTAGGCCCCTGCCGTTTTGTATGAACCAAGGATGAAGTAAAGCCACGCCGGTCGCATGCTTTCAGTTTTATCGACCATGAATGACGTGGACCTGATGAAATTTAGGCTTTGCCTGTAGTGAACATTGAGAGTCTGTCCTCCCTGGTACGTCATCACAGGTACGAACGTTGTTAATTTCGTTCATCAGGTCTTCGCGAATGGCGTACATGACGAATACCTTGCCTGATCCTTGATCTACGCTTCCTCTTTCGCATGGCTTCCTCTACTTCTGGCTCAATCAGTCAGTCCGAGTTCGCGCGCCCGAATTCAACGTGCCCTCTCAGACTTACCGCTTAACGGTCTTTTTTTTTTATCTCGGCTATTCACCAGTATGAATTTCTCCTATCTACCGCCCGGATACCATGAAGGTCTCCTGACATGTCGTGGCTGCCGAAATAGGCTGGCCATTTGCCATGTCTTGGTCGCAGAAATACCTGAGATGTAGCTGAATTTCTCCTTCATCATCCCCTCGCCGAAATCTTTCATCTTATCACTCCTTTGAGTCCCATCATGACAAGCTATGGAATGCCATACCTCTTGGAGGACAAGACTGGCAAGCTGACAGGGTCGCACTTCGTGGACATCAATGATCGTTTGCGCTTCACACTTCGATGCACCAGTTGGGGATCTACACACGCAACATACATAATATACAACATGACATCCGGGACGGATCCAGTCGCGACCCTAACCTTCGGTTCTAACAACTCCCTCGGAACAATAGCCTTTGGATCAGGGCCGCAGGTACCCATGAGTAGCTTCCTCGAATCACTTCCCATTGGAAGGTTAGTCCCGATCGCGCGTAGTTTTCTTCCGAGCTTATCGATCATCCAGCGCGAAGTCGAGGAGGTTCATTGGGTCCGATGGCCAACAGTACCGATGGAGTTGGCGAACCGCCCAAGGGGAGGAGTGGACGGTAGGTGCTAATTCTCACGCGTGTTTTCAAAATCTTATGCATAATCCCTAGTGCACAAACGCAAGCAACCGTCATATTGCGTCTTATTCATTGAAAGTACCTGGAGAGCCAGAATACGCCCAGTCCTCTGGGTGCGTGCTTACCATTGAGGAGGCGTATCCCCACCTTGCAGCTGGTATGCCCAATTTTTCAATTATCTAGCGGCAGAATGCTGATTTGGAGTGTACAGAGATGTTAGCGTCTCTGACAATTATGAGACATATAGTCGCCCACAACCTTTGATGTACAGTACGTTGATGTGACAAACGCCTGGAATTTTGGAGTTGTACTACTACATTTATTATTTTATTCTTTACTGTAGCATATCATCTTCAGTTGTGCATATCTGATACCAAATTCGCTGTAACACGTTCATGGAGTTTACGCAGTTAATCTCGGACGCCTTGCTGAGGGGGGAAGTCGTCTTGGAGTAAATTTAAGTCGTCGTCGGCAAGAACTTTACGAGTCTAAAGGCTGTACACATTGAAACTCCGACGCACATGCCAAAATGGGTACCGCATACCCCTATGGCGTGCTTTGCAAGCGTCGCGTCACAGGCACTAGGATTGTTGGCAGGTTCTTATAGGTTCTTATGGGCAGAACGTCAAACACAGCTGTGAGGCATCGGTTCTGGTGCACTGCCCACAAACGCATATGGACCATAAAATGGTCTTCTTGATTATTATGAATTACTTCAGACAATCATCGATTGTACATGTAGGTCTGTAAAAATTAGATTATAGACTCACGAGTACGCCCACGCCGGCCAGACGTCCTACAGGACCTGCCCTTTATTATTAATTATTTTAACGCAGTAACGACAACTCTGGGCGCTACTGCTGGTCCTGCTAGGAGAGGCCAATGTTACTTGGGAACCACTACCTCAACAACGATTTCGCCGGTCCGGAATCTATATGGGGATCGACCTACCATCCGCTATACCGGAGTGCAAGAAGCAATGGAGCAAATGCTAATCGATGGAATGAGGCGTTGCAATACGAGGTTTTACTATATTTTTTGGGAATTTGAGTGTATTGGCCAAGGATTTTGTAACCATAATCTGTCGACGATAAGAGCGCAGTGGCAGTCCCGCTTCCCCTCCCCATAATGGATAATGTGGAGATGTGGATGTCGTCATGTTGTCAGATAGTGTTTGCCGCACGGTTCTTCCGGCAGAATTGACAAGATTCTTGCCCCTACGTCAGTCGTAGCTCGAACGGCACACCCGACGGGTTCCGCGTCACGCCGTAGGTCTTCTCATCCAAGAACACACGATAAGAACCAGTCCGCCTACTGCAACGACATCCTTGAGTAACACCCTCGCTGGCAGACAAGAGATTGGGCTTGTACACGCAAGAAAGGTTATTGCGATGAATTAACGAAGCTTCACTTCAGTGGAAGATGGTACGGACGATAATTCGTGTACGAACCGAAGCTACCAAAAAGATAGCGAAAGACCGGGAACGAAATGAGTTTCGGTGTTATCTGTGGAGCTGAAGTGATAGGATTCAGAGGGATTCAGCGTGTGTGAAATTTCGCTGCGGAATTCGTTACCGTAGGACCTGGAACTGATCATGAGAGGACGTCCACAAGTCAGAGAGTGAAATACATGAGTGAATTCAAACCGTATCTCAGCTTGGCTTGTGGAACTACAGAGAAGTGGGACGAGAGGGCGATAACGGGGTGATACGATCGATAAGAGTGGCTGGATTATGGTAGGACAACAGGGCATCCATTGCGTATGCCGACGGCTAGAAAATGAAATCCGCCGAGTGGTTGGAAAAATCCGAGCCTAGTAGTAATTCGCAAATGAATGATAGGATGTGATTGTTTGCTCATACAATTTGGCTTCGCTCGGAGAGAATCTTGTGGTCCTCCGATCTTTCCAATGAAAAAATGAGATATTTGTGCGTGCTTACTGCTGGAGCCCAAGTACAGCTGGCGGTCTTGGCAGTTCAGGACGATGACAATTTCCGCCAATTATATTGACTTACTAGGACTATTGTACTCTGGACATTTCCCCGAGATTTTGGCCCCTTCAAATCAAAATGAGCATGCATGCATACTAAATAGGTTCTAGAAGGTTGCTCCTGAGCGAATGAAAAATGAGTTTGTCGTTGACAAATTAAATCCTCTCGTACTTCAAGTCGTCATGCCACAAAACCACAAGAAGCGGTGCGTGTAATGCGGAGAGGACGACACCGATAGTAAGGTGTTTCGCAATGGAGTAATAGCCTTCCGTAAAGAGAAGTGCGTCTTGTTGTTGAAAGATAATGAGAAGAATCGAGTCGTTTGGCAACTGTGAATTTCGGTTTCCTCGGGGTGTCAGCCGCTCGTGATGTGATGTGCGATCACTACAATGCACCAGGCCAGCAGTGCTGCTTTTGATGTCGCTGACAAGTCATAATCAAGGAGGAACGTCGGACTGTCCTTCTTTTATATGGTCTGGCCAGCGGGGGATTGCTGACAAGTGCACATCATGGGCTCAGACTGTATGTCCCGTCCTTGTCTAAAGTTGCTGTTCTTCATCTATCACGGATGTGTCAGAGCGCTCATGAATACTTCATATCCCCATAGACTTACCATAAAGACCTTTCCCCGTGACTTGAAGGAGGCTAAAGGGGGCCACGATGTGCACAATGTGCATTAGAGTCTCGGAAGCATGGTTGAGTTTCAATGATTCGTGTCCTAATGAGTTCTTCTAGACACCTTGTCACCCCTCGACAAAGTGGCTGGTTCATGCGACTGCGAGAAATCGTGATCTGAATCTAATTTAATCCACCTGTGTACCATTATGTACCTTACACTCACAGAGACTCAAAATTTCTTCACAAACCCAGGGAGTCAGGGCTCTAATGGACATAACTCTAAACTGTTTCGGCATCCTGCGAGGTTCCCGCTGGACGCGCGCTGCCACGCTCATCTGATAATGTGAGTACACTGCGACATTGTAAGGATAGCAACTCTGTGGCATGAACCGTGGCAACAGACCTTTGTTGGCCATTGAAACGAACGTGGGGATGCCAGGGCTCGAAATCCCCCCATCCCCATACACAAAAACTCAAGTGAACACTCACGTGCTATGCACAGAAGTTGTTTTTTATGGTTCAATGTTTAGGAATGAAGCTAGAGCGAGTGAAGCGAGTGATCCTTGATGAGTCGCAATGATCCGCAAGGTCTGGGCCTGCGGATATTTTTCCTGTGAAGCTCCAGGGTTGGCTGCTGCTGTCCCCTTAACAGCCCTTAAAGCACCTGCGGATCGCGTCATTTTTAGTTCGTCACATCGGGAGAGACACGTATAATACCCAGCGAAGAACGCACCCGAGTTGGCTCTTAATTCCATACGATCGGGCGCCGATGAGAATGAACAGCCGTCCACCGCCCTGCCATTGGGCACGGGCAACAGATGAAATTCCTTCAGCCATTTCTCCTCGGCTTCGCTAAGGTATAACTGAATAGATCACGTCAGAAGGTCAATGGTGGTGAATAATCACTTTTGCAACCCTGGTGTTTTTGTGGATCACATTTGTGACATCATGTGCCAGCGTCTTGTCGGCGCTGCGCCTACCATCAACCATGATTTACTGCCTATTAATGTCGAGGGTTTTGAGCGCAATGCGGGGGACGTACAAGGAAAGCCAAGATTAAGACGCCCATACCAATGCATTACACCAAAGAGGGAATTCATGACCCCACCCTCATATCTGCAGTCGATTTAGTGTATCAGTGTATCGTCCAATCATTCAATCAAAAATAGCCGTGTCGTATGTTCTACGTGGCTCATCCTGGCCTCCGACGACCAATGAATCGGCCCGAAATATTTCGTATGGGCAAACACCAACCAGATGCAGCATCAAATTAGATCCGGCAGATCGACTATGCGGAACAATCCTTGCAGCACCCGGAAATACATGCAAGGGTTATGTACTACCTTACATGGACGACCAAGTTCCGGAATGAACGTGCAGATTTTAGAATAAAATATCGGAGCATTCAGTCCCCCCAGGAACGTGATATGGCACCAGCGTCACGAATCGTGAAATCCTCGGTATGGTTGACATTGGCATCACGGGATGGCTCAGAGGGGTCCTTGTGGGGACGAGTTAGGTCACGTGATGTATACTATAGGTTAAGAGCTCACCGTATCAGACGAATTATTTGGATCCCCACCAGTCTGTGGACGAGGTGTCAGCGCATTACTGTCTTCAGCCACATTTTGGTTTTCTTCGTCGTCCTCGTCAGGGTGAGAAATGTGGTTAGCACTGACAACCGTCGCTCGTCCATGTTCGATCCCACGCCCTGGTCGCCCCCGAGAGATGCCATTAATTGTCCTGTTTGCGCCGTTGCTCACAGGAGTCGATACAAGCCGGACATTTAATATCGGCTTGTACGGATCGCTTCTTCCATCCATGGCGTCATTGCTCTGAGAAGCGGAAGCTTCCGCATCACGGTGTAGTGAAGTGCTCGAATACCTCGTGTGTAGAGAATCACGTGCAGGAGATCGCGATGCCCGCCGACTGCTATCCAGGGTCCCACCTGAGACACTACGAGACGGAGGGTCGCCAAGGGACTGGTTGTGGAGGTTAAATGGGAAGGCAACATTCACATTGACCATTTTTCTGAGTGGATCGTCAGAGCACGCTGTAGGAAAGCATTGTGGAGACAAAGGGAACGCACCCTTCTTTTGAGCGGACTACGGTACCCAAGCGCTCTTTTAGCTTTTGATGGTCGACCACCCGCGGCTGAGGCCTGCACTGACTTTGAGAAAGAGACAGTGAAGAGTGAATTGTGGGACACTTGCGTAGGAGTCTCGCTTGCGGTTGTGGCGGGGATTAGAAAGGTGCGTTCATCGGGAAGCGTCTACTGAATTGTTAGGTATATTGGTTCCATGACCCGTTTTATTGTACACACTGGGTCGCGGCGACGCTGACGAACACAACACGAGAACAAGAAATTGAACATGGATGAGGCAAGACACGAGGACTGCTCTATCCCCGAATACAGAGGATACCTAATACAGCAATTTCGGTGCCAATTGTGATTGGTTAGAATTTATCATAAAGTGACGAAACAAATTGTGAAACAGGTGAACGACGTGTGTTACAGAGAGCTGAGTGCGAGCAAGGTTGGTCACGGATCATGAGCACCCTTGAATTTGAGGTATATGTTTTGGATAAAAGAGCTTAAATTGGCTTATCATGAAGTACCCCATTGCGCCTGATGCCGGCGGCCTGAAGCTAAGGGTGAGCGCACTTGAAATGGAAGGGTCTACCTACTAATAGTACGGATGATCAACATTGTTGTTTTGTTACGGAATTGGCCGCACTCACGGTGAAGTTTTACCGTGTAGCAGGAGGCCACACTTGCATGGGCCTGCGAGGACGGTGATCGCACCTTACAGGATAGGATTTGACGTAAGTAACAAGATTCGGTAACATTATCGATTTGCAGGCAAGGGACTCCACACCAAAATCCCAGAGAATCCCCCGCGCTGACGTGTCTAGCCGCGATCAAAATCAGCCTAAATGAGATGCGATGTGAACGCAATTCTGAATCTGTGTGGGGTATCTAATCCCCTCAATCGCAGATTTACGACGAACAGCGCATAACTTGAAGTGCGGTTTGCGTGCGGTACCTACCAAATTTGGGTCGGCTATTCGGTTAATTTTTAAGTTTTCAAACGTGGCAGGCGTCGCGGGAAGGGGTAACTTGAGGAGGGGGTACTCTCTGGTACTCTTGGGTACTTGCTGGAGGCCGAGATCAGACAAGATATGATTTTTCTGATTAGAAGGATTATCAAAATTTTTGCAATGAGCTAGGTTTTGAGGGAAAATAAATAGAGTTTTGTTCTTCAAACCTGACAACCAGGCACGGGTACACGGTGGTCAAGAAATCAGGCGGCCCCGAAGTTGCGTCGTGGGTATGATTTGATGAAAAAAAGCAAGTTCAACCCAAGACTGAGGCCAACTGAACGATTCGAATGCAATGCTATGCAATGGAGGTCAAGAAATTCCCCTGAAATTCAGTATATAATTTATATGATGATTTCCCATTACCTTGAGAGTTTGCACATATCCAGATTCGGTTGTTTCATAAGCATTCAGCTTGCCGTGGGCATGAGTTCCCCTTAGCACTTTCTCCTTCAAGTCTCGCGTGGCAAACCATCGAAAACCAGTGCCGTATTACCAGTTACCATTTTCCTTCTTTCTGATTCAAACTCTCATCCCCCTTCTTCAAGTACTTATGGTCATCAGCACAGACAGTGATATCTATACTCCGTTTCCCCAGGGCATCATCATGGAGGATGGTCCTCAGTCAAGTGAGGATGGCTCCGGTCTTCACTCTCCCATCTTCGGGGCCCAATTTCCACAGCCGCACGGGGACAGTAAGTCCTATCAAACTCGTAGTCTTTTCGAACTACGTTAATCGTCATTTCACATGTTGTCTACAATAAAGTCCGCTATCACCAAGATCAGCTAGATATACAACATGCAGCGGGCATCCTAGCCTCTCAGTTCGATTACGCCAACATCAACCTACAACCCCACTCTCACCTCCTCGAAACCCCTTTGAATATTCATTCAAATCCTCACCACCACAATTCCTATCACTCTGACTTTCCTCTTCCACAAAGAAATCATCTTGGTCTTGACATCCCCCCCCATGCATACCCTAATACTCGTCTTCCGCCCCCTCCGGTTCAGGGCGGCGCCGTCAATCTCTCCTACCAAGGCCCCCCCAACCGAAGATATTCTGCCGAAGATTTGCGCCACCAATCTTATTCCTCAGGTGGTGGTTCAGCACAACCCCCTGTAATACAATCTCCAGATAGCACTCAGAGATCCTCTGTACCAATGTCAGAGTCAACACCTCAACCACATCCTGCCCAACCAGCAGCATCTACATCTCAGGATACGCCTCGCAGGGAAATTTCCAATCAAGTGATAGCTTGTCGGCAATGGTGCGTCCATTAGATTGATAGACTTCTTCAGGCTGCTAATTCACGTGGTTGCTAAGTCGTGCGAGGAAAATTCGGTGCGACTCCACAAGACCAATTTGTCATAACTGTGTTCGCCGCTCGAATGAATGCCAATACGATGCAGCACCTAAACGGCGAGGGCCTGACAAAAGGCCAGGCACCCGCCAGCGCTCATGTAAGAAACGTCCGACGGATGGCTCATCCCCTCCTACCCTTCCGTCCAAGCGGAAACGCACCTCCGTTAGGAATGACGACCTAGAGCTTCCACGGGAATCTCGTGGAGTTCCCAATGTTCCTGCTTTGCGCCCTGATGGGGATAGAATTCGACTCCAGCCTTCACTTTCACCTGCTGGCGCTGACTTCTCTTCGTCTATGCAATCGCGTGCAGCATCAGACGACAGCTATCCGGTACGTTAATTTCGCCCTGTTGTTTTATCTGTCAAATCATTTTTTGACTTGATAACTTCTCCAGCATCAAGTGGAGAAGTACCGCATCTCATCAACGCCTTCCGTGCAATATGGTCGCAAGGAGTGGTGGGATAATTTGGTTATGAGCTACTCTACTACTCGGGATCAGTCGTACGTCATTGGCATTATCTATCGCATGGATAGACTAATTAAATGACGCATTATTTATTAGTTTAAAAGACATTGCATCAGATCTCTCAACATTGTAGGTCATCGACTAATGACCCAATTGGCTTGATTTAACTTTTTGTCAAGGTTCACCACTAGCGGGTACTGGTTATCATTTGTGAATGTTCCGGACTTTGTCCGCAGCCTGTACAACCCTGAAGAACGTTCTCTTATGCAACCTTCACTTGTTTTTGCGGGGTTAGCTTTAGCGACCCTAATGAAATCGAGTGAGATGGAATTGGGATCCGCGGGTCGCGAGCGCGCCGTTTGGCTTCGTGATAAGGCGCAGGCTTGGCTAGAAGCGTCATGGAATTCCCAATGGATAGACGTGACCCTTGCGAAGGCTGCTCTTGTAAGCATGCTTCCAGCATCTTCTCTCAATTCTTGCTTATGTTCTATTCAGATTATCGCTGTGTATGAATCTTCTGCCCACCCACTCTATACCCCCGAGCGCGCAAGACGCTCTCTGGCCTATCTCGACGGAATTGTCCGCCAATTAGGTTTGACATTCTTGGACGGCAATGAGCCAGACGTGTCGACATTCACCCCTAACGCTGTGCCTATTGCTCACAGACGCCGCACCTTTGATCAAATGTCCAAGGACGGAGTTCGTCCCCCTCATTCAATTCCTCGCAAGTGCGACTGCATCCCCCTGTCACCCAACTCATCTATCGCTACTGAGCAATTTTCGTCCTCATGGTCATTCACGCCACCCTGGGATCCCTCGTGGACCCCTGAGGAGATGCACAAGGAATCTTGCAGGAGGCTATGTTGGAGCGCCCTTAACCTCGTGGCCAGGTACACGTCACATTGCATCGCGTTCCAGAAAGAGCCAAGCGACCTTTTCCTGACTGACCCTTCCAATGTTTGTATCCAATTCCTTGTCTGTGCATTTTGCTCATGCTGACAGTTTGGCAGTTCCGGTTACTGTTCCCTGGTGAAATATCACAACGAGGGTCCAACGAGCACAAGGCGCAGTCTCCGAAAGAATCAATATGGGCACTCTATTGCCGCAGCATGCTCCTTTGGAATTTCTGTACCACTCGTCTCCGGAAAAATGTTTTTAGCGGCGCAGAGACAACCGACCTTGCGATCGAAGCTTGGGCTGAGACCCTTGAAATTCAAGATGCCTTGGATACTCACACTTGCAACCTCGATATGGCCTTGTTGTACATGTGTCGGGAATACGTGTACAAGTACGTCTGTTTCATCTATTCAGTCGTTCCATTGATGGTAATAATTTTCTGCAGCACACAGATCATAATTACTCAGATTTTACGAGCGTAAGTCTCCATTTTTGGTAAATTGACAGAGATAGCTGATAGTGGCGTATCTAGTGGCCATGCAGAGGCGGGAAACTTTCCTCAGTTCAACCGCAAGCAGGCTGAGCAGTGGCGTAAGTGGCTCTAGCTCCGCAGTCTATTAATTGATCGTAATTTTGGCGATGACAGTGTATTACCAGAGCCTTTTCATCCGCAGAGTTAAAATGTCAATTCACCATCTTGGCGATCAGGATGGGCATCTTTTCACCAGGCAACCATTTCAAGTGACTTGGTTTGCAAGCCAAGTAGCAATGTAAGTCTTGGCGTGCATTTAGAGACCCCACTTGCTCAACACGAACACCATACCCGTAGATGTCTTTCTTTGTGGGAGGAGGACAAGTCACTTCTTGATGCTTTGGAAGTTGCCAAAGACGTCATAGTGCCAGTCGACGTGCTGAACACGTTGTGGCCTTGCCCAAGTCAGTGATTAAAGGTTTTCTCATTATCACTGATCTGACAGGGATTCTTAGTGTTATTGAGCAAGTGTGACGACCTACGGAAGCGAGTGACTGAGGCTTGCCACACCGTCAATATCGCTGTGCCGTTACCACCCAATTGTTCGCTCCCTCCACTCCTACGGGGCGGCCCATGAACATCCTCGGATTCAACATCTTCATACCCAATGTCTCTTCCCCTACTATCCTTCGCAAATAGTGTCCCCCGTTAGTGTACGCCAATGCTATGTCAATATTGTTTCGCTTTCTGCAGCCTTGGTTATTACTGTATTCGATCTTCCTTACTCTTCTTTCTCCGTAATTTGTTCAAGCTTCGCGATAATTTACCTCACCTGGTCGTTTTGAAACTTGTATTGTACTACTTCCGATACCCTGTCGACTGTCGAATTAGCTTGTTGTGCGCCTGTCCCTCAATACTATTATTGCCGACTTTTCGCCCGGGATCAGGCAAACTTTTTACCTTTTTGCGAGTTGAATGGTGCCGAAATGTTCGGGAGGCTTCTTGATTTTGACGTGGTGATAGGATTTACCACTACGAGGGCGATCAGGGGATTAGAAGCCCATGGTGGCAGTTGTATTTTCCACTTGAGGTTACGGACACGGCATGGTACTCCACACCACTGGAGAGATAACGATTGTAATGCTGTACAGACATCATCCTAGTGTAATCAAGTACATAGGAGTATGTTTGTATGTAACAGCGTTAATGATTGTACATGTGCTTCGTTGCATAATGATAATGAATTGTTCGATTTGTGTCCAGTAAGATCCAAGTCCTTTATGAATGCCGGTTTAACCTCCGACCCCTGGACCAAACCCCTCTGGAGTCGGGTCTACGGGTTGCGAATATCCTTGAGCGTGCGCGGGTTGTGTTTTGGCGGTATGAACTGACCAGTGAGTATGGTGGGTTGGGAAGCGCCAGACTGTGAGATCCATGAGACTCGGAGCGGTTTACGACGCGCTCCTCCAGCACGACAAGTTGTCTGTTTGTATAGTCAAGAATAGGTTCCAGCAGCGCGTCCCTGTACCGCTGCCAATCCTCAGGAGTGTAATCCTCGTATCTTTCTTGATCAAGCCAGACGAGCGCGTCAAACTTGATCATGAATGCGTTGAAGATTAGCTCTCGCTCTGGCAGCAGGACATCAAAGACTGTGCGAAGGCGCCTTTCCTGCATTGTTTCGTGCCATTCTGCACTGGGCTGAGGCGGGTTCTCCCTTTGAAAATCATAGGCCATGACGAGGGCCTCAAGCCGCGATGCCACGAGGGCTTTATTATTCTCTACGAGGCTGCTAACGAGAGCATTGCATATAACTCTGTATTCCCGCTCGATGGTGTTCAAGTGGGGCGCGTGAGGGGGCACTAGTTTTGCTGTGTCTAGCAAGTAATGCTGGGTGTCCAGCGGCAGCTGCGGAAAGGTGAGACCAGAGAGAACGTAGGCGGGCGATTCGTATATTGGGATGGAAAATGGAGGAATCATGGTGGTTGGACGGCGTAAGAGAGACGATGATGGATACAGGAAATATACAGGAGTCGCACTGAGCTTGTGAGACGTTGATAGTATGTACCATCATGAATAGACCCGGCTTTATAGTCGAGAAATGTGGACGCTTTTACTGGCATGGTCACAGCACTACCACTATCCAAGCTGCAAAAAGGCGGACAAAAGGGATCCTAGGAGTGGATGTGGGCTTTGGCTTACAACAAGCAAGCGCGGACACAGTGGATCAGGACACAGCGAATTTGAAGCTCCGCAAGTACCCCAGGACAGAGGGGCGGCAAAAGCCGGATGAGTGGTTAGCTTGTCATGTTTTTGGTGGTGGTTTATGGGCTCGTGCTGGCCTTGCCACTTCTATTTCTCGTGCGACGCTCCTTATCGCCATCGCCTCAGCCTCCTCCAGTAGATCCACAACCAGAAGAGAAGAAGTCGTTAAAGACAATCATGCAACCACCCAGAGACGACCTCGACCCCCCGAAGGATGACCCCTTCACCCTTGATCAACTCAAGGAGTTCGACGGCTCCGACAGTTCGAAGCCGATCTATGTGTCCATTAAGGGTACGTCCTTGTGTATGAGGTGATGATCCTCCTGCTCACTTCTCGTAGGCACTGTCTTTGACGTCACACGTAAAAGCGACGTGTACGGTCCCGGAAAATCATACAACATCTTTGCCGGGAAGGACGGCTCAAAGGGACTTGGAAAGTCCAGTTTGAACCTAGAGGACGCTGTACCAGATTACAGCGACCTACCAGAGAACGAGAAGAACGTTCTCAACGACTGGTTCTCTTTTTTCCAGTACGTCCCGCATAACCCCGCTTAGACCGACGTGTCACGGCGCTTATCTTCATTTACCAGGAAACGCTACAACATTGTCGGACGCGTTACAGATATGCCTGCTTCAGTTTCTAATCTTGCTAATCTATAGCTTTCGCCCAAATTGATCAATCTCTATCGCCGTCCTATCAATTTTCATTAATCGTTGTTCAAACGCACTGTACCATTGCATCACGACCCTATCTTTGCACGAATACCTTTTTGAATGGAAATATGATCCAGTCCGACCAGTCGTTCGCCAGCAAGTTATTGGATCGCTATCCTAGTTACAGTATCATTACCTGCTATGTGTGGGTATGATTCTGTTCGCCAGCTGTGTGGCGTTCCATACCCCCGAGTGGTATCTACGTTTTGGAACTATCAGCAGACCCATTCATGGTCTGGAACAGGAATGGATGCTCTACTATGCTTGAAAGGTATTTAAACTTCTGCCAGACCTGTGCAAAGCGCTTAAGCTGTCCGTTGATGATGGGCGCCTGCCTAAATCTTATACCTCCTCGGGAAAGGTGCTTACGGCGTCCGCACGCCATCCGTCGCCATCCACTGCTACTTCAAGAG
This sequence comes from Suillus clintonianus, assembly GCF_016758775.1. Classification (NCBI taxonomy): domain Eukaryota; kingdom Fungi; phylum Basidiomycota; class Agaricomycetes; order Boletales; family Suillaceae; genus Suillus; species Suillus clintonianus. The sequence goes on along the minus strand of NW_024539265.1, from coordinate 179,821 downwards.
TGCTGCGCCATTAATATCAACAGGAGATCCCATGACAGCTACTTATCAAATTGGGGTTATACTTGGAATCCGTTGGTGTAAGCCTGGTATGGAAGGGCATCGCTCTTGTGATAACTCAATCATTACAGAGCCCAACATGATGCGGTCGCTGGATCCAGCACCACTGCGCCGAGCGCGTGTTGTGTGGACGCATGATCAGACTGATGGGGTTCTAAGTGGCTTGGGTGAACCATGTGTTCGATCACCAGTGTCTTACAAAAATATCCCAAACTTCGCATCATTCACACCTCTAATATAATTCACCCATGGCCGGAACTCCCGATGCGTTGCCTGAAATTTGATAGATTCAATCCCAAAGAATTAACGAGCGGTCAAGATAAGGTCTCCATTACATAGGAATCGTAGTAAAAAGGGTATACTAGGTTTTAGTCACTCCACGTCTTGGTAGAAGGAAATGAGAGGGAAAGGAGGAAAATGACACAACGATATAAAACACTCCTACGAACCCATGTGTGTACGTTCAGAAGAGCGGACATAACAATGATAGACGTGGGGACCTCAAAATAAGAGAGATGGATAGACAAGATGTAGAGGGTGTGAATGTCTGATGCGATGAAAGCTGGTAGAGCGAACTGCATGTGCGAGAGGCAGATGATGCATGGGATAAAAGCAGACCAAAAGGAGAAGAGTGGCTTTACGGTGCGATCACAGCAGGCCACACTCACGAAGATGGATCTGTAGCAGAATATCTTGAATAGCACTCAACACGACTATAAAGGGCGGGCAGGGTCAGCCTGTGTGAAACGCGGGCGAGGGGAGGATTCTTACATCTGATTTGCTGGGTGTCCGTTGCGCAAGTATAATGAGCGTATATTTGTTTGGTTGCCGCATTCTGATTGAGCGCTACGAATCGGTGGAGCAAATAATCGCAAGCGGCGTCGTAGTTTTCACCACCAGTGTAGTCTGGGAAGTAGTCACCGAGTGGTGAATGTGGGAGTTTCTCTGCGAACAGGTCGATTTTGTTCAAGAACAAAATCTGGGCCAGAAATAAGTATGTAATACGCCACGGGTAAGAAGAGTACGTACAATGGACGTCTTGACAAACCACCGCGAATTGCATATTGAATCGAAGAGAGTCAAAGCCTCTTGCATACGGTTCTGTGGACGCAATCAATCTGAAAGGAGATACGCAAATAAGGCGCTGTGGACTTACAACACTCTCATCTTCATACAACATCTGATCATACTCGCTCAAGGACACGAGAAATACCAACGCTGTGACGTTCTCGAAGCAGTGAATCCACTTCTTACGTTCACTTCGCTGACCTCCGACATCAAAGAGTTTGTACGTAAGTTCGCCGACCTTGAATGTGGTTTCAGTGATACCAGTCGTCTTCACTCTACTCCGCAGGATATCTTGGTCTGTGGGCATGTACCCTGGTCCGCACATGCGATCGATTGCGTTGAAGTAGTAGACGGCAGAGTCGTTCAACTGGAACTCTCGTGACCGACGAACTGCCTCCTTGACACCCGAGTCTCGCCAAAGTCCCCGAATGGCATCAGCAATATCTCTTGGGAGCACATCACCCTCAATCTGGCCAGGAATAGCGAGAATGACAGCCCGACGAGCATCATTCTGTGGCGACAGAGATATATCGAGTTGAGGCATAGCCTCAAGGATAGCGCTAGAAGACCATTCAGGGCTACAATCAAGTTTGACCCGACTAGTACGCACCGCATGGACTGAATCGTGTTCGAGTAAATAATTTCCTTGTAGGAATCTCGTTCAGAGTCGTTATAGCCGCCATGATGGATTAGTTTCATCTGCTTGAGGACGGTGGACTGCAAAAACGTCGTCAGCGCTGCATGCGGATTGGTCAGTATGTGACTGACCTTTCCTGACTCTCCTGCTCCCAACAGCAACATTTTAATCTCATTCTTGGCCATCATTCGATCTCGCCTGAGTTGGTTTTCAATCTCATCGTTGCCTGCAAAAGACGAGTTAAATTCAAGTTTCGCTCGGATGTGGGGCGGACAATAAGGCAAAGAAGTACGCACGAGCTTTGGCCTCGCTGTCGACACCGGTAGATTGAACGCAACCCATGTTTCTGGGAGGAAGAGAGAGAGAATGCCGCGCGTGAGCAGAAAGAAAGGAAGAAGGCAGACACAAGAAGTCGAAAGACAGAGATCAAAAGTTTCGAAGGAGCGGGTGATCCAACAATAATTAGCGGATGTGGGAAGGTCAGCAAGCAAAAAGAAGAAACCGCTAACATTGGTCGCCGTACCCATATTTATTATATTTGCATAATTATTTTTCTCGGCACCCTACTTCGGCATCCCGTGACAGCTTCTCACTTTTTTCTAATATTAAATTAATGTTGATCCCTTAGGTACAAAGAGTCTCCCTTCGCCATGCCCAACGACTCTACCCAATGACTTATTTCTCGAAGGCAGTTAATCCAGAGCATTCGAGAGTATCTACAAGTTCTTTATGGTCTTTTGCTAAAATAGAAAACGTCAAGCATCGCCAGTGGGAATGTACCTGGTAGCTCGGTGGTTGTATACTCATCTGCTAGCCATTGAAATTGGAAGACTCTTTGCACCGACCTGGGCCAATGGCATTTGGACTGCTGTAATGATGTAGTACTTATAGATCTGTGATATAACATATATGTAGAAGCTGTTCTGTATCCTTGCCAGTCAGTGGAGCCAATCCCGCGAGCGTTCGTCGGGAAAAAAGTCGATCCGAGCCCTGGTAACTGCCCCTCTACCGCTGTTCAAGCTGACGGGACTCCGCCCACAATTGACAGCAAGTGACGAAGAGCGAGCCCTCAAAATTATGTAATATTGTAAAGTTGTATGCTAGCATAAGCGTTTGTCATAACTCTATTACTATTAGATCACGTGCATAACCACGACCCTTCCTCGACCAAAGGATGTCCCGAGGGATGTCCGCAGAGGAATCCAACGCTGGTTCTGTAATTCCAGACGTAGACCCTCCAGCAGCTTCAGTTTACGATCCACCACCTCCATACCCATCACAAGAACGCCGCTCACGCACGACTCGACATAGTCGGAGGCATCGCTTACCAGCGCCATTATCTCCCCAACCGCCATCAGATTTAGATCGTGCTGCAGGATATGTGTCCCCTCAATTATTAGTCTCAACTCATTCGTTTCCACGCACGGAAGATGCCACAGAGCAGACACCACTTCTTGGTGATTCCCTGCTAGGCTCCATCCAGCGTGCGTCGGGACGTCAAAGGACAAATTCGCAGTCGAGCACAATTGTTTCATCGAATTCGTTTGCGCCCTCTCTAGCGCAAACAGTGCTTTCTCTGCTCCATTCCGACCCTGATGACGAGTCTGACGTGGACACATATGAGGCGCTCGGGGATGACCGTGACAACCCGTGTGCACACAATGGTCCTCAGAGGCGTCGCCAAAATGCTGGCACCTCCATAGAATCACATTCGGGAAGCTCGCATCGGTGGCCGCTGTTTTCTCGGCGCTGCTGGTCTCGTTACTTCCGACCCATGACTCGCAGAGCATATCATGCGGCTGCATTCCATCTTCTTGCGCTCAACTTTCCCTATGCCCTTCTTGCGTGGGTTTACCTTTTTGTATTCACTTTGGTGAGTGTTCAAACCTCGCAATTTGCTGGTCTCTTGAGATCAGCTTGGAATTTGGACATGGGATTCATTCGTCTGCATCTCTGCTAACCGTTCTTTATAGACTGGTACAACATTATTAATAACCTTACCTTTGGGTGCTCTTCTATGTTTTCTTGATTTGCTTGGTGCCAGGGCGTTTGCGAGGGGAGAAGTACGTCTCGTTTCCATATTCTTATCTTATATTTCAAATTGAATATGACACCGGATCGCTCATAGCTCGCTCTCCAAACAACGTTCCATGGGCCTCTTGCTTACCCACCTCCCTATCCGCCCCGACCTATCTTCCAGCGGGTGCGACCGCCACTGTCATCTGACGTAGAGTCTGGATCACCATACCACGAATCTTCATTCTACAAAAACACGTACGCCATGGTGTGTTTAATCCTCTTTCCCCCTCTAGCCAAAAGCCCTCTTACCTCCGTTGTTCGGCCGCCCATTATTATAGTTCACGGACTGGACATCCTATCAGGCGTTATTTTACTTCTTGGTTATCAAACCAAGTATCACGCTGTTCCTAACTATCTTTCTGCTGGTAGTGGTCCCCGTGTCGTATGTGCTGGTGGTTCCCGCGCCAATGGTTCTCAGAATTGTTCGGAAGCTGGGCATATGGCAGGCCAATGTTGCTGTAGAAGGATTATACTTAGCGGTGTCGTGATTCTTAATTCAGTTTGCTAATGAGTGTACATGTATCTACAGTCTACTGCACGTAGATGTTACCTTTTCTCAGACAAGTTGGCAAGCTGTGAACCATGCTGTGAATCTTAGCGGTGGCGTGACCAAGTTGGGCGCTTAATTTTGGGAGTACCCACGTTCTGCTGACGCGGCTCTTGACTTGCTTCCTCCTCGTGCTGTAGAGTCAGAAAGGGTCTGCAGTGACAAGTACTACAGTCCTCAACTTATTTTGTTACCTGGCTATTTGTTTGTCCATTTCCTAGACGCTAATAAGCCTAAAACTAACTTGTTTGCTTAGGTATAGCCTCTTGCTCCAGACACAGACACAGCTTTATATATCAGCTTACAGCGTTTATTAGATACCATCCTCCTCTTGTCCTCACACACCCACCTTGTTACCTACATTCCCACTATTTACACTCAAAGTGTCCCTCTTCGCAGCGTTGGCTTGTCCATACACCTTGAGACATCACCATGGACGCTCTCAAGTCGCTCGTACAACCCCTCGTCGGAGGCGCAGGAGGTTCCTCAGTCATTGATGGCATGAAGCTCGTCGTCCTGGGAGGAACAGTCGAGACAGCCAGAAGGGCCTCTAGCTCAGCTTGGTACGTCCTTAATTCATTGCCATGCACCTGCTTGCTGACGACAACCCACCTCAAAAGGTCTCATTTCCTCAACTGTAAGGAGTCGCTTGTCATTTGACGATTTTTTTCTGACTCGCTACCGCGTGACACAGCATTCTTCCTCACTGCGCATTTCTCGGAAGAGGACTATCCTTATGATTGGCTCATGCTGTGGCTCTCACGCCGCCCTGAGTGGCAGCGCTCTAGGGAGTTCGAGACTACTACTCGCACCACAACTCCCGGCTTCTCAGGCTCTCGTCAAGCAGACAATTCATTTGGTGACGACGAAGAAGAGGAGGGTGACGAAGACTCACCCCCCGGCAAAGTCAAGACACGTGTCGTATTCCAGCCAACATTTGACACTACACATACTATCTATTACAAGGGTCACTGGCTCAGGGTCCGTCGCAGTAAAAAGCAAGACGGCAGCGGCTGCGAAGTCTTGTCAATAAGGTGATTTACAAATTACCCTTCTGACTCATTTTTTGGCCTCGTGGCTGATGTATGATGGCATCACAGCGTGGTCGCGCGGAATAACACCATCCTCAAGCAGCTTGTCTTGCAGGCCAAGAAAGAATATGAGGCCGAGGCAATCCACCGTATACAGATCTACTTCGCAGACTCACATGGCAGCTGGCGCTGGACTGACTCTCGTCATAAGCGCCCTATGTCGTCCATTGTTCTCAACCCCGGAGTAAAGGAGATGCTTCTGAACGACACCCGTGACTTTTTGAAGTCCGAGAAGGTAATTTCGGTATTTTATCAGAACCGTGCTTCATTGCTAATACCTCCACAGTGGTATGCGGATCGCGGCATTCCATTCCGCCGCGGCTACTTGCTGCATGGTGTACCTGGGTCTGGAAAGAGTTCCCTTATCCATGCCATTGCAGGCGAGCTCATGCTTGACATTTACGTTGTGTCTTTGTCTTCTTCGTGGATCAGCGATAGTACGTTGACCACCCTGATGGGTCGTGTCCCAGCTCGCTGCATCGTGCTTCTCGAGGATCTCGATGCGGCGTTTACGCGCAGCGTCACGCGTGATAAGAGTTCCAATGGCACTCCAGACTCTTCGAGCAACAGCTCTGAAGAGGGCGCTCCGGAACAGCCGGTGACGAGCAGTAGCTCGAGGCACAGACGTCACAAGGACCACATCTCCGACGTGAACACATTGAGTTTGAGCGGCCTGCTGAACGCCTTGGACGGTGTCGCTGCTGCCGAAGGTCGGATCCTTTTCGCGTAAGTCCGAAATCCTTCTTCGCTTTAGATGACGCCCTGACATGCACCTATAGCACCACCAATCATTTGGAGCGTCTAGACCCTGCGCTCTCACGTCCAGGCCGTATGGACGTTTGGGTGGAGTTCAAGAACTCTTCGAAGTGGCAAGCGGAGGCTCTGTTCCGCAACTTCTTCCCGTCCACGGATCAAGACAATGAGGTCATAGAGGGAGACATAGAGGGGATTGAACTACCCACGACACCCACACCTCAGTCGCCCTCATCATCGTCTTCGCAGTCGTCGACTTTGTGGTCGCTTTCTCCTTCGTTCTCGTCTTCGACGTCATCTCTGGCGTCCGCCAAGGATTCTTCGCCCTCAAAGCCTTCGCGAGACGCCTTTGGTTCCAAAAACCAAGCGTACTTGCCGCCTCCGGTCGAGGAGCATCTTACTGCATGCCAGCATTCCGCCAAGCCTTTGGATGGTGCCAGGCTCGGTCAGCTCGCGAAGATGTTTGCAGACTCGATCCCAGATGACGAGTTCAGCGTTGCGGCGCTGCAAGGCTGTGAGTTTCTTCTAATGTTATCGCCCCTTGTGCTTTGATGTCCCTTTCCATCGTGGTTTACTTGGTCTACTGTGGGCGGGGTGGTGAGTGAGGTGAAATCATTTGCTGACACATTTTTCCACAACTGTAGATTTGCTCAAGAACAAGTCTCAACCTGAGGCCGCCGCCAACGGAGCTGCTGCCTGGGTGATTAGCGAAAGGGAGCTCAGGGAACGCTTGAGAAAGGAAAAGGAGGCTCGTGAACTGAAGGAAAAGCTCGATGTGAGTATTCGGGATGTAGTCAACACCGCTGGGCATCACCTATTCACCTGCTTATCCGACTGAACTAACGTACTCTACCTAGCGCGAGAAACGGCGCAAGGAACTCCTGGAAAAGGAGAAGGAGAAGGCTGAGCTTGAGAAGAAAGAACTCGAGCTCACCAAGCTCAGACAGCAGCTCCAGGAACAAGAGACCAAAGACAAGGCCGAAGCTGACAAGAAGGACGAGGTTGTACCTATTCCAGATCTTTCCGTCGACGATAGCAAGGGTGACCCATCTACCGATGACGACAGCGACGAGGAAAACGTCCCACCTCCCTCCACTCCTCCTGAAGCGGTTTGGATCCAAGTTGCCGATTCGAGTTGACTCTCTGCAGATGGTCCCGTTGCGGTGAATGCACCTGATCCTGATGCTTCCATCGTAGAGCCGACTGCGGCATTCCTGGATGAGGATCTGCTTGCACGGGAAGTTACACAAACGACAGCGCAAACCATCGTTACCAGACCCGCTCAAATGGCCAACATTCTAACGCTGCGCCATGCTGGAGGCTTCACGTTAGTGTATTATATGCTCCATTTCTATTTCATTCATCTCTACGCAATGCTCTTGCATCTCAATCCTGTTGGGCGGAGGAGGCAGGCTTAAAAGTTTTAGAATGACTTGCGAAGCCTCGTTTCTTTTTGTCTTGACACTCACACATTCAACTATTCCAAATTCCATTGCATGTCTACAACCGATATTGTCTTTTCTTCCCGGCTCATTGTATATCTTGCTCACCTCCTCCTTTGCACCGGTCGTCCCTCCACTCGCATCTAATTTCCCTGCAGTGCTGTTATCTTGTTTGGTAGTCTGGTCAATGTATATTCGCACGTTGGACTCTTATCTCGCTTGCTAGAAATTTTTCAATGTGCCTACAAGGACCTCCGGAGGAAATCGAAGGGTTGTAAGGTCAATGGGAAATGTGGATATGTTGGAAGGGGCTAGTATGGACAAGCGTGTCGTCAGTGCCTCGTGAATCGTACTAGGAGGCTGGACATGAATCTTCTTTCCCAAATATAAATTCAGGGTTGCAATGGCCTAAGTAGAAGACATTCCAACTTGATTCTAAGTAAAGTTCAACGTCCACCCAGTTGCAAATTGAGGATTCCTTGATTCGGTTTAGCGGGGGTAATATCTAGTTTACGGATCTGCTCTTCTCAAGCTCAATATGCGCTGACTTGCTTTGGGAGGCCGTTTGGGAAGTATTGGTTGAAAAGGTCAGGGTAGTGGCGTTGCGCAACGTCAGGGTGACTTCTGATGGAGGAGACTTATTTAAACATCACTGCCCCAGATAATCAATTGGAGAACTCACTTCACCCGCCCGATGAGGTTCACCTTTCCCGATGGCTCGCGGTCAAACTCTGAGAAATTGACAGCTGTAAAACATTTAAATGCTGCAAAAGGCGAGAGCGGACGAAGAAAAACATACAATCGGTCTGAACAGGATCTCCTCGAAGTTGTTTGAGCTGAAGAATCTCAGGTGGGACTGTAAATTTCAAACGATGACATCAAGGTATGTAAAGCAAATTTTTCGAGGGCACTAACAGTCTAAGACTTCGTCAACGAGGCGAGCGTTCAGGCTGATATTCTGGAAGAACGGAACAGAATAACGGGGTGTCGAACCCACAGAGGGAGATAAGACGCGGTGCGAAGTAGCTCTTGCCAATCCGCGGGTAACAAACTCGAGCGCTATACCGTCGGACAAGAAGTCAGAATTGAAATTAAATGCGTGGTGGCAGCTTTCAACCCACCCTTTCCAATGTTCACAACGAACGTTCCCGGAATAGGAGGAACGTCGATCCATTGTCCAGAAAGGTTCTGTACCTGCAGACCACGATGCGGTGATGCGATGAGAAGGAAGGTCAGGAAGCCAGCGTCATAGTGGGGGCCAACGCCTTGATCAGTCAGAGAACCATCATTAGCGGGATATTTGACGACCTGAAACCAGGTGAATCCCGATCTCCGTGGAATACATAGACCTTCGTTTAATATTCACCTTCCCGCGGTGTTGCATCAATTCATCGGTATCATAAAATTTGTTCAATGCATCGGAAGGAAGGCCAAAAGCCTCCGCGAGTAAGCTGATGAATTGGTAGCTCAGAGCCTGGACTTGCTGGAGGTATATCTCTGTTGTGTGTTTGAACCCTGGGATAAGATCCTCATCTGGCCACTAAGTGAATTCGGTTCAATTCGCACAGCTTGAAATGATTGAATACAGAGCCCTCTCACCTGGGAAGGTCCCCACAGGCGCAGATGCTCCGGGGCGCCGGGTTTCCACTGCGTCTCATGAGGTGTCGCGAAGTCGAATTGCTCCCTATAATCTGTCTTCCCTTTGGTAAACTCCGCACCTAGCTTGGAGTACCCAAGGAAATGTGGCGAATTCGCCATAAAGATCTTGTTCTTAGCCTCCTGGGGAAGGCCAAAAAGACGGGGGATATAGTCAATTAAATCATTGGTAACTTTCTGTGAGACAGTGTGGTTGTTGAGATACAAGAATCCGACATTGATCAAAGCATGTCGGAGCTGCGCGATAAACTCTGGTTTCGTGGCATTATCGGACACGAGAGCAAAATCGAGGACTGGGACACTAGAGAAGTTAGCTGCCATCGCAAGTCGTTAGCAAGTCAAAGGGAAAAGCGGAGGCTCCGTCAGCATGAATCAGCAATGCCATGATCAGGAGGTGCAGTGGCGCCATCATGCATGACCATGATTCGAATTCGCAAGGATGCTTCCCTCTTTGGCGATTTTTAGCGCCGTATCTCACCGTTGCACTCCGGATCCTGCCAATCACCGCGAGGATGCGAAACACGTATATACAACAACTGACTTTGAACCAGTAAGAAATCTATATGACTATGAATCCAAATCGATTAACGACAAGTTTTACAACAATGCAGCAATAAATTGAAAAGTTATTGTAACGAAGAAACCCCTGGAATAACCAAGGTTAAACAAATAAAAGAATGCGGAAGCGTCGACGTTTCCTTGTGTGCAAGTCCCGTCATTGGGATCCAGCATCTCGGAGGCTGGCAGTCTTGTAGTAAGGAATCGCACGACACAAAGAGGTGTGGTGACTATTGTGCCACGGAGGAGAAAGAGATATCGGTAGTGAATTAGTTTGACTCCAACTTGACTTTGATCTTGGCTTGACGCCTGCGTCTTTCCATAAGAAGATAGCTCACTAACGAAGATACCCAGTCAGCGAGGTTCAACGCTTCAATGGCTGAGGAAATGAATCACCGATGATCTTGTCCAAAGCGGCTGAAGCTTCAGGCTTGACTTCGAGGAAAGCCCGCTGCGACATGCGCCAGACACCAAAGTGTCGTTTATGAGGGTGATATTCTGCAACGGGAACCTTGTCCTCGTCATCTGACTTAACGAGCTGCAGCTTGGCTAGTTAGACAGAGAAAACATGAATTGGAAAAAGGGCTAACTTGTAAATAGCGATTGTGTGTTTTCCAGCGGTACTCAGTGCCGTCTTCCTGGGTGAACGTACCTCCACTGCCATTGACCGTTAAAAATTGTTGACCACTGGCCTATAAAGACTAAAAACTCACACTGCTGTACCGTCATTCTTGATAAAGTCGCAAGCTCTCATCCACTCTCCCTCCTCCTCAGCAGAGTTGAAGCGGACTTTCACATCCTTCTTGGGGGGATCTTCAATCTCTGCGACGCAGTTGACCACACGAGCCTCATAGTCGTATTTGTTTATTTTTGTAAGGTGAGGGTGCCAGAAGCGAGTAACGATCTCATAGTAGAACTTGTTGTTGTCCTCGGCGAACGTAGTGTTGCGCACGCTGTTGGTGGCAAAGGTAAGTTTGTGTGGTGGGGGAGGCTTGGGTGCGCCGCGAGACATTAGGTGAAGTAGAGCGGAGGACGGTTAGAAAGGGAAGTGCGACAAGAAGAGAATTATGGAGACACAGGCTGGGTGGAGCAGCAAGCTATTAAGCCTATGAGCTGGCAGAGGGCCGCCGATACGTGACCGAGTATTGTGCGAATGGAAATGCTGGTTTCATACAACTATCGCATGATATCGCGTGTCAGGAAATGAGATAGCAGTGCGAGACTGACCGGTCGTCACGAAAGCGTGGAGCAGACACGATCATCCCGGATGAATATCAAATCGGGGAGGAGGAGATTCTAAACATATTCCCATACACAGCTGCGATCTGCCCCTGATGGCGGTTAGTCCTTCTCACACCCACGAAAATCTATGCGGATCGTGAACGAAGGACCAAGAGGTTTGAGCCTTGATCCCAGAGCTCTACATGAAAGTCTGTGTGACTGTGAGCTTCTTAACGTGTGTTCAAAAAAACAGCAACGACATAGAAGAGAACTGAGAACAAGTTGTAGCGGCGATTGCCACATATCAGGTAATTCATTATCGCCGGCACAGCGAGAGTCAAGATCATCGGCTTGGTAGTATATTGAGCGTTATCGAGTAATGCATGAAATCTAATTCCGGAGGCCAAGAGGTGGGATCTGAAGCGGTTGCGAGGAATGTTTGCCGGTAACTGAAGAAAGGCGACGCTAGCAGGCGAAGTTACGGGAATTTACTGGGGCTTCATTTAGACTCTGTCGGATATTAATGAATCAACACGGAAAGGACAGCCTATAATGTGTTTACCGTCCGGTTCCTTGTGAGAGAGAGTGCTAACGACGACGTCAAAATTCTCTATCCTTGACTCGGGATAAGAAACAAAGATCCACATCCTCCTTACAGTACTAGTAGAGTGAGTGACGCAACAAGGCTGGACAGCCAGGGCTCAGCGCTCAGGCCTCAGGGCGCGCCGACACCTGTCCCACGTATGGCACGGAATTCTTGCTGTACATTGGACGACGGAGCAGTGAATACTGCGGCTTGCCAAAGTCTCCCAGACCGGTGGCCGTGGTGAAAAAGAAACTAGCTATAGCCTTGAGCGACGGTAATACTGAACCGAGCTTACCTAATAATAACGGTATTGTTCGTTTGTCGTCTTGAATTCTGGGATATAATTGAGTCATTGCTGCTCTCCTTCATGTTATCAAATATGACGTTTGGATCGCCCACACAATCGCGTTATTCATCAGTCAAAGAGCCTCATCCCTCTCCAACTTCTGCCATATTTGCAGGCATAGACGATGAGCTCCGCGATGCCTGGCGTGTTCACTCTCATGGCCAGGAAGAAGATCTCAGATATGCCCTTGATCGTGTAATCAAGAGAGTGGAAGAGCTAGTGCGTGGACAGGTCTGCTTCACTGTGGCAGTAATCAATCAATCATGATTCGCTAGTCGTCCTTGCTCAAGATCGCGTACAAGACTCAGGCAGAACTCGAGACATCACTGAGCGTCGCAAAATCTAATTTACAATTGATGATGTCCAACAATGAGATGCTTGAGGAAGCTCTCAAACGTGAAACCCCCTGCAGTGCGAAAGATGTAGGGTGGCGGCGTTGGAGTGCGCGGGAAGCGCAGAACATGCAACGTGTTTCAGAGGAAGAACATCGAAGGAGCCTCGATTATGGCCCTTTGAATGAGTCGGGCACACCATCCCACCCCGCGGGTGCTCCATCAATTGTTGTCAATGATAAAGAGCCATCTCCAACTACCCCTTCTCCGGCAACGTCATCTACAACTTCCCAGAATAACCAGGAGGGTCGTTTCTTCAGATTCAGATTCAACAGTGGTAGGGTTCATTTGTTCTCGTAAAATTCACTCGTCATCTACATCTTGATACAGGATCAAAGCCCGCTATTCATCCTAATCAACCACTCGCTTCTCATTTAACATCGCCTTCCTTGCCAACTCTTGTAGCAAGTACGAGAGAGAAAGAACTTCTGGAGCTTCAAGAGCAGCTTGAACGGGAACGCCTTGCACATACATTAGCAGCTGCAGAGAAGGTCGCTATCGAAGCTGAGCTCGAGTCCTTATCACAAGCACTCTTCGAAGAGGTATAGCTTTTACTCGTCACAAATTAGTCGGCACACTTATATATACCCTCTAGGCAAACAAGATGGTCGCGGCTGAGCGCATTAAGCGCGTTGAGACAGAGGAAGAACTACAAGAAGTTCGGTTAGAAAAAGATGCACTACAGGAAGCGCTGCGGTTGATTGAAGGCGAAAATGGTCGACTCCGGGGTGCGCAGCTCTCTGCAGGAGGGGTATCGGATAAAACTCCACAACTGTCATCATCACATTCTCGAAGTTCTTCGCGAGATGCAATCAAGTCTCTGCCGACATCTCCTTCACCCTCATCTCCGACTGTTGACGATATTACCGTGTCCTTGGCAAGTGCTGCCTCGTTTACGTCAGACAATCCGGAGCATCATACGGATTTTACCCTTGAGCAAGCACCGAAACCTCCATTTGCAGCGTCACACCGGAAAACGCAACCAATCGAGAAAGCGACCTCCAACCTTCCAGACGTTTCTCCTCCCCTTGGTTTGGGTTTCGGTAGCCCTACGTCGGTGTCCTTTATTCCTGATGAACCATCCCCTTGGGGCTGATGTCAGTACCACCGTGAATTTAATTTTTGGGTAGGTACATATCCAGAAGCCTGTTGATTTTATTTACTTTTGATGATTGTAGCCATAGGAATTTCATTTAGGTATTCGTCTCATCACAGCAATCCAAAAAGAAGGATGACGAATTGCTGAAGCGCCATGTGAGGGAAGGGTATCAAATGATAGTACAGTCTGAACAGCTGGAATGCATAAATCAAACAATTACGGATCATAACGCAGCTTGAAAATGGGAAAAACCGCAACCTGCTAAGTTCTTTGTGCTATGCAACTGGATATATGATTTCGTCGATCCATTTAGCTGGGACGGAGCGTGATGCAGAAATAGTAAAGTAATATTAGGGAGTACTGGCAAAATCTCGGGATCTGGAAGGCTGGAATGCTGGGCTGGACTTGACAATTTAACACAGAAAGTCGTCGGCGTCAAGAGAATCGCAGTCCACGTGCATAGCATTGGCTGAAAACAACAGAGTCGGTTCACGTCGGAGAGGAGTAAACCAAATATCCTGAGGATGCGTAAGGGTACCAGCATGAGGAGCAGTGAAATACTTGGAGAACTCCACAGCTGACAGAACAGCAGCACAGGCGTTAACACTTCAAGTTGAGGCGATGGAGGAAGGAGTAGCATCAGAACCGGATACAATATCACGGATGCGAGATAGAGCAGTGCGTCTTTGTTCGGTTTGTAGGAAGGACAATACAGATGGTTGTCTGCATTGGATGGAATCCGCCAAACACTTCGCCAGTGGGGTCGGATCTGGTCAGACTGTGCTGCTGTCCTTTGGAGTGCATTCCACACAGGACTGGATGGTTGGTACTGCGTTTGGCTGGATATTTCGCGATGAACTAAGGAGTCTCGTCCTCAATAATAATTAATAATTAGTTTAAACTTTAGTCCTGCAGAATTCTCTGTGATCTGTCTAAACGATGCCGACCTTTTGGCATAACGATACAATGTCTTGCTGAATTCCAAATGATGGTTAGCGCGCTTTACGAAATGTTGGGGGAGTCGATCTCGTCCACAATGAAACTAAAGGACTCAGTCGTGTAGTCCAAATTGTGTGAGAGAGAGATATGATTTCGCCGGTCCATCCAGGTGAGCTGGTGTTCCATGGTAAAGGCAAGAAATATCTTGCCTGAGCATAACGATATCATGATTTACCACCAGCCGCAAACGTGCGGGATTCGGAATGCGGCCTAGTTGAAGACTTAAATTCGAGACAAGATTTTGCTCGTTGTGGTAGAAAACAGAGACTCAGAGCACTGAAGCTCAGTATGAAACCCCGAATAGGAAGTAGTCATTCTGCGCTTATACTTACTACCGTAGCAATATTTGAGCTCGACGTCATGTTCTGGTGAGAATAAGCGTTATGTCCAAGGCACCTGCACCCCACCGCCGCGCAGGCATTCCTGCCGCATCGACACCACGGCCCAAGCCACAGCTCACCATCGAGGAATGGGAAGCCAAAGCACCGCTCAGTGACCTGGCACTCAAGAGCGTCGCGGCGGTCAAAGCTGCCAGCGAGAAAACACCTCTCCCGCTCAAAGTACAGTCAAAATCATTAACTGCAGCGCTTATTGCTGAGTATACCTAAGTTTAGCGTCGATGAGGACGAGTCTTCACGTCCATCTACACCCAATCTACGAGGGAAACACGCATCGGTGTCACGTCCCTCAACACCGGTGCCAGCATTTACTCGCCAGTTCGCCAGTCACGCGCTCCATCCGAAGCAGCCCGTACAAACGCCCCAACAGTTCTATGACTGGTTTGCGCAGATCGATAGGTCTGTAGCACATAGCCAGGAAGCGCACTTCCGCGCTCATGTCGCGGTGGTATCGGAACACCTGAACACAGCGGATACACTTATTGAGCGTATAGATGAGGTTGATAGGGAGGTTGGTGGGTTGCTTGAAGGCTGGCGAAGCGTGGAGGAGGGCGGAAAGAATCTGAAGGACGCATGCGAGCGGCTGCTGGAGGAAAGAGTAAGAAACTAGGCGCTGGAATATCCAAGTCACTGATTATTTTGCACTAGGACAGGCTCATTGAACTCACGGAGGAAATCGGAGCCAGGATCGAGTACTTCCAAGAACTAGAACACGCAACGCGCATGCTCAATCATCCTGGAGAGTCCCTTGTCCTTCAAACCGACTTCTTGTACATGGTAGAACGTGTAGATATCTGCATAGATTATCTCAAGGCTCATGTGAGTCGTTATATTAGTAGCCAAGATGCCAAACTGACAGAATACTTCCAGCGATATTACAGAGAAGCGGAGGTATACCTACTCCGCTTTCAGCAGTGTATGACGAGAGCCATGACGCTCATCAGGATGTTTTTCGTTGGGTCGTTAAGGGCATTGACTTCTGATGTTTCCAGAAGACTGGCAGAGAAGGAAAGCTTGTTTGTTGCTTATACTTCGTCTCTTAACACTGCTTTTTTTCAGGATGTGTCTTCGACAGCACAGATGCATTTGCTCTACACCAGGTTCCGTAGTGTCACTTCTCAGCTTGCTCCTTTGCTCAGCGAGTTAGAGCGTCGCGCCGAGGCTCACCCAGATGACTTGTCGGCTCTGCTATCAGAATGTCATTCTGCTTATTTTGCAGCGCGCAAGGGTTTGTTGGTGGGACGCTTGATGGAAGAAATACGTGGGCTCGACCCAGCACATACTGAACTAGTTGAATTAGTGAGTTGCCCGCGGTTGTGCTTGGCGATTCACTCATCCAAGAACAGACGAATTCCGGTTGCAGTTACCTAAAACACCTCTGCACAGATGAGTTCAATCTTTACCGAGAGTTCTTCAACTCTGGCGAGGACCAGCTCTAGTTAGTAACACTTTTTTTTTTGTCTCTGCTTTCGCTCATCGGTGGCTTCAAGCACTTATCTTGAGAACTTATGCGACTACCTTTACGATGACTTGCGTCCCCGGATATTGCATGAGACTCGCCTCACCACTCTCTGCGAAGTATGCACGGTACTTCAAGCTCTGATGGTCCTCGATGTGGCGGAGTTCCCAGAGGAACCGTCTGAAGGCAACTTAGTTGTTGATTTTGATCAGCCAAAGCCCAAAGGTCTAGGGCAACTGCATATCAGTCACCTTCTGCAGATGGTCCTCCAGGATGCACAAACTCGGTTGTTCTTCAAAGCGCAGTCAGTAATTCAGGCAGATATTCGATATTACACACCGAAACCAGAAGATCTGGCTTATCCTGATAAGCTTGTTGGTGAGTGTATTGATCTGAGGCAGCTCTAGGCACTGTCTGACACACATTATTAGCTGCACGGAAGCCTGTTTCTCAGTACGAAATCATGGAAAAGGAAAGTGTGAGCCGACTCTTCCAGTTGCCTTCCTTAGACAAGAAAGAAACGTGGTTTCCGACCTTGCAAAAGACGGTATGGGTATTATCTCAACTGCATGACTTCGTCAAGGTAGCTGCTTCTCCTGTACGTCTCGACTGGATGCTGAGTTCACGCAGCCCGCTATTTTTGAAGATATTGCGCACGAGGCCGTGAGCCTTTGCCGTCAATCGCTAGTCACTTCGTCCAACTTTGTTGAACAGAGAAGTTCTACCGGCGTGCTAGATGGCCAACTATTTCTCGTTCGGCATCTCCTCATTTTGAAGGAGGTTGCGAACAATTTGGATTATACCCCGAAAGATACAGAGCCGAGGTCTGATATAGGCAGTATGACAGGTAGGTGTTTGTTCATGACAATAGATCATCCTGTTGACTTTCTCCATTACAGATACCTTGGCATCGGTTCTGAATCGCACGACTGCATTGCTACCAGATGCTCTTTTCGCTTCATTGGGAATGCCCCGAGGACATGATACCCTTTCGGACTCTCGACATGTAAACCATATATTTCTTGCGCCGCCTCCGCATCCTTACTGATATTAACTGCCGATATAGGACATAGACCAAGATCTGAAACGTGCCTGCCAGGAAGTCATCTCGTTTTGTGCAAGATTGCCCTGTGAGCCTCTGCGAGAGTGGGTGGACCGCGTGCGAACATTCAACGACACCCGCGTAGCCTTCTCGGCAGGGCAACAGGCTCCACTCCTCACGGAGCAAGACTGGGCAAAGCAAGCCATCGCAGAGAATCTTCATCAAGTTTTCGTGGAGGCTTGCGAACGGGATCTGCGGTCATTCGTGACGAAGCTGCGGCTGTACCTCGAAGATGATCGGACGGTGTCGGTGCTGGTCACACATATAGAGGAGTCGATCATTGATGATTACATCAAGTTCCGAAATGAGGTATGGAACATGTATGCGGGGGCGATGAAGACTATCGTGTTTTCGCAGGATGGCCTGCGGGATTATTTGAAGAGTATATGTAATTAACGTCCGCCGTACTGTGTAGAGCGAAAGTTGTCCGTATCTGACCTTGACCATCAAGATATGTAGTGTCCAAGGGTTGTAAGTCGAGAATCTAAAGACGATCTGAAGAACAATCTAAAGTTGAGAAGGGATATGACCTCCACTCCGACAATGCGAAGTAGGCAGTATATCGCGAGAGCTATCGTCATAAGCTTGCTGAACATCCATATGACAGAATGGCGGGCTTCTGGACCTGAAACGAAGGCTCCTGTCAGATCTGAATTGAAACATGACTGAAATTTACTAGCACTCACCCGTGTTCCAGCTAACGCTTCTGTCGCGAGTGCATCATGATGGTCGTACCGATAAGGGTTCGTGGCGTGGCGTGGTCCAGACTGCTCACGAGCCTAGGAAGAAATGATAATGTGGGCTCAACATTGGCTCAACCCAACACAAACTGAATAGTTAAATTGGTGAGCTGCACACGGATTATTTGAAAAGTATGTGTAGTAAGCGTACGCTGTACTTTGCTTCAACCTAGGATGAATCTTTCCGTATTGGCTTTCTCATTCTCGGAAGTGCCTACGCACATCGCTTCTTAGCCCCACAGCTTCGACAGGTATGCTGCAATCTGATGAATCGCGCATTTCCTCATGTCCTGGCGTCCGTCTACACAGCGTTTACAGAACTCCTGTACTTGTACCCTTTTCGAAGAACATAGCACTCGACTCCGTTAAACGATATTGCAGCGCCGAAGTACGAGATATGAAATGTTCCTTCGTATCTTTCATGCCAGGTCCTAGGTGCACGCATATCTTGATAGTTTTATGAGTTCTGATGTATCAAGAGTGACGCGAAAGAATTCACCTCTCCGCTCACTGCACCGCTTCGCCCGCTGGCTAAAGGCCTGACCTCGATATGGTAGGTGCACAGTTGAAGCAAGTGCTGCAAGAGCGCGTCTGGCTCTGGTGGAGTGACGATGTGATGTCTGACGACCAATGCTGCATCCATCTATGTTTTGGTTGTAAAGTAGCTATGGCTCGAAGGTGACATTATCTTACCTTGACGCAGAGGGTCCTTAGAGCACGGGAAAACCGGGACAGGTCAAGCAGCGAAACCCCGAGCCATTCAAGTGATGTGATATCATCCAGGATTACCAGTGGAATTTGGCCATTGATTCGGGAGTCTGACAACTTGACTGATAGTAGATCGTAGATGCTCTTTAGAGAGAGATCATTCGTATTTCCCTCTCCATGTGGATGCTGGTCGAAGATATCTATGAATTGAAAAGATTCGTTCTGGGCTACATTGATGTTCTGTGGAGAAGTCATTGAGTATTAGATCAACGCGATGGCAAAGACTGGACATACTGCCTTTGAAGCTACTGATTTCCAGCGCTCGAGACTTTCTGAGACAGCGAGAACAATGCAATTTGCGATTTTGCTTTGCTTCAGGTGCAAGTGAAGAAATCGATGCAGTAAAAAGTCAGCTGGAGCTGGAAGTTGGTCTGTGATCAGAAGCAGACGACGAGAGGAAACTAGGTCTGGGGCAGGAAACTGCATGATCAAGAAACCGTTTGACTATCGAATCGTCTATGTATTATTACATGTGTTGCTCTCCAGGGAGTTATCATGGGGGAAAGAAGTGTCGGCTACAGACACAAACAACGCTCTCATTCATTCCGTACTAGCTATAGTAGAATCCGTACCACTCATTGCTCGGCGAGGACCACCGGTTATCAAACACACTAGTATGATTTCACTTTGAGCCTGGACCCGAATATTGATCGCTCATCTTAGCAAGGACCGCTGCCAGACGTGACTCGCCATGTCCGTGCCCAGCTTCGAGGAGCTCTTCGGGTCTTGCACTCTGGAAGTGATAGCCCCAGATACCTCCATAGCATTTCCAGAACCAGGAGCTGCAGATGACTGGTTACTCGCGCTCAAATCATCTGGTATTGAAAGAAAACAAGCGTTCTTCGGTAAGGTACAAGATTTCACCGAACATGTCAGCGTCGATGCTCATCGAATGGTTGATTCAGATGAGCAACTACACCTTCTCTTGATTGCACAGATACCCTGTTTATCTGCGGACGCGGACCCCAAGGATCCACCTACATCCCTTCTCGACTTTCTTGCCCATGTGCAGATTTCGCTTGAAGCCACTTACATCTCGCAAACACCTACAACTCTCCCTGAAACTCCCCAGACCCCCCACAGTGCTCGAGTGCTTGCCCCACCTCGCACTTCATCCATAGCTAAACCTCGGCCTACATCACTTCATCCTTCCTTGTTTCCTCCCCACACACCAAATCCTACACCGTCTTCTACGGAGAGGGACCGCAAGTACGCGCAATCGGAAGGAACTCTTCTGCTTGCTAGCATATGGGGTCACAAGCCCGCGAATTTGTCCAAAGAGAAGTTCTCTCTCTTGTATTCCGAGGCAAAGAAGGCTTGGTTGGCGGTATATGAACTCTCCTTGACAGTATGTGAGTGCGCGCAAGTAATGTGTCTGCGACTTCTCCTTAACATTCTTCTAGCGTTTCTTCGCCTCTCCTTCTTGGATCCTCTGCTGTCCCTGACCGTGTCAACCACATTACGAGACAAGTCGGTATCACTGTCACAAGCAAACCATCCACTTGTGATATTTCTGTCGGAAAGCGGCATTCTTGCCAAGCTTTCTGCTTCTGGCATAAGCTCATTCTCCGAGCAACAGAACCAGGAGATAGACAATGGCGAGGAGGACGATCAGACCGGGCTTGAAGAAGTCAATTTACTAGAAGGACTTTCAGCAGGTAGTCTTTCATGCCATCCCATTGTTGCGGGATCATTTACGCGTCTTCTAGGATCCAACGTTGCGCTCAACTCAGAACCACTCTGGCTTCCATCCACTCGCCTGGGGAATGTCACGCGTCGAGAGATATTCTCCCTCCCACCCGTACAATCTTCATCTACCCAACCACTTACGTTAAGCTCTAAGCGTCCACCTAATGCCACTTTACGGAAATCATTTCGCAAAATTCTCCAGACAGTCTCTGGTTTTCGGGTGCGGATGCGAACCGTCTTTATTCCCCACATCCTCTTGCCGGAGATGAATTCAGGGACTGGTTTTAACGACGATGACAGTGATGCACAGGAACGAGAGGCAGGGAACAATGAACGCACCGTCGTTCTCTGTGTTGAAGTTGAGAACTCTGGAGAATCAGGCCCAGGTGTTGGTTTCTCAGTGGAAAGGGTGGTTGTGAAAATCGGTGGCGAAGGTGCATCCGCCAAACTGATCGGTTGGGGAGAGGGTGCGTTTGAGTCCGATGTGGAGACGAACACCTTCCCGCTTCTGATCGGGTCCATGGAACAGTACAATTTATTATACGCTGTTTCATTCCTCAAGCCTTCTGCAGATAGTGATATCTCGCTGGTCGGTCGGCGGTCTAGTGGCGTCTCTGCAAACTCAGATCTGCAGCGGGCGGTAGCGATCAATATCTATGGCAAACCTTATATGTCGAAGGCAGGTGATGAGCATGACTCTGAGGACGGTGATGGTCCTGCCCTGACCTACCCCACACATACCTTTTCCTCTCGGTGGAATTGTATCCTGGATCTTTCATCGAAACCACCGGAGGAACCTCCTGACTTCTTAGACCCTTCTGTTGGTGCTCGTAGTGTGTTACCAGAGCCTGCATCTCCCTTCCCAGGGCAAGCGGCCCTGGTATCTGCGATCCCGAAAGTGCAATCCATTGCCGGGAACAAACGACACACCCTTCCCAACAATATCACAGCTATTCGTGCGGTCAATCCGAACGCTAATTTCCGCCCGATGCCATACCGTGACCAATCTTCCGCCTCACCCATCCTCTCTAACAAGCAATACACTCCTCCCTCCGTCACTGTGCAAAGTTTTTTAAAGTCTCCGCCCACTACATTCGGCATTCAACCGCCGAACACGCCCCTGTTAGGCGTCAGTATACCCAACGGCGGCCCATATGGCCCACCAGAAGCTCAAACATTTGTGACGCCGCCAACTCCTGCCTATCCTGCATTCCCACCAGCCACTGTTCCAACCACGTCTCACTTTCAAACACCCTTGATTAACCATCAAGGAGCCTCCGGGCCAAGTGTTGAAATCCGCAGGGAGCGCGGTCTCGGAATGACAGCAGGTATACCGCAAACTCCTGGACCAACCATCGTCGGCGGCGTGTTCGATTCTGCTCAAGATACCCCAGTCACCGGTGGACAGCCCATCGTCGTCTCCGTTGGCTTGCTTCCCCCTGCTTCAGGTTCCTCCTCATCCAGAAAATTATATCCATGCGATCAGTTCACCCTTGATATCTTTGTGTTTAATCAGAGCTCGTGGACTAGAAGGTTCGAAATTAGCTGCCCGGATCCAGATCGTCGACGCAGACGAAAGATCGAGCAGGAGAAAGCTGCGCGGGGTGGCAAGACGACCATCGAGGAGCTGAAGAGTGTGATGACGCCTCCTGGGATACTCCCGGTGCAAAACCGCGTGCGCGTCGGGTGAGTAGTATGTTGGGGTGATTTGTTGTGATGATGTTCAATGAGGCTTTTTGGGATTACAGGCCGCTGCGCCCATCTACCTGCCAGTCAGTTAGGATGGACTTCCTTGCAATGACTCCTGGCGTGCATTCGGTTGAGATTCTTAGTCTCACAGATATTGAAACTGGTTTCTCCATGGATCTGCGGTAAGAGAACGTTGATTGTCCCTTCTCATTATCGCACTGAGCTCTTGCGGTAGATCTGTCCTAGATATTGTCGTTCACGAGCATCATCAGATGTAGCCCCTTCCATTCTACACCGCGTGATCGGCAGATATAAAGTGAATCTAAAAATTGATAGCGAAACAGAACATAAAACAAACAGCGTAAAATATACAAGAAGAGTATGGCAGAAGGGGTACAGAATGTATGTCAGGGTGTCTTGTGAGGTGATCACGATAAGTATGACGTAGGTGGGTTACACCCACTGAGACTTATCCCAGGCCGGATCCTGCATAAATGCACAGAGAACCTTACTACCGGTCTGAAAAGGCCATCAGATTATTTGCACGGTTTTTCTTATCTAGCCGCTTACCTGCAGGAGTGGGTGACCAGCAACGATGCTTAAGAATCGTTCCAGTCCTTCCCTTCGACTCTCGATGACTTCATCGGAGAATCTGTTGGTGAAGACTTTGCCAGGGAGTGGAGGGATATTCACACGAGTTGATTCGCGCTCCAGAATATCGCGGAATGCCTCGAAGTCGGAATAGCGGCGCCGGACAAGGGAATGGCGCAGCTTAAAAGCGGGAATGTTGGTCTACAGAAAATATGGATGGTGGAAGATAAGCACTCGGCTGATTAGAACTGCAGTAGCAGCATATATCACCTTGCACACGATCTCATAGTCGGTATACATCTTTCTACCAAAACCTATTCGATGGTAAGGAGATGGGATCCCATCGAACAAATTTTGAATCACTCACCATGTGTTTGAGGATTGCGAACTTCAATTTCTAAGAAGCTCTCAGGAACGCTGTACATTTCTTCAATCTGGG
This sequence comes from Suillus clintonianus, assembly GCF_016758775.1. NCBI lineage: Eukaryota > Fungi > Basidiomycota > Agaricomycetes > Boletales > Suillaceae > Suillus > Suillus clintonianus. Next base: position 156,415 of record NW_024539265.1, on the reverse strand, counting down.
AAGCGCTTCCTCGTGTTTATGCAGCAGAAATGGGATGATGGAGGCAAGATGGGCTTACGGTCTGTTCGCGCCCGCCGAGGCGGGGCTCGTCGAACGCGCTGCTGCGAGCGAATGGCGACACAGTTGTCATGTCGTCGTTAACGTTGGTACAGTCTCAGTTGTAGCGAACGTGAACACAGCAATAGGACTTTTGTCACCCACGCAGCTGTCACAAGTAGTCACACAGGTACATGTCACACACTCTTCGTCTTCATACCAAGCGGCCAAGACTTAAAAACGCTGTTTGTCGTGGTTATACAGCCTCATCGATCGAGAACAAATATTTAATATCACTTTATATACGACCGGACCAGCTACAGTGCTCATATTTCCTCATCACGATACAATCTCTTCGAATTCTCTCGGTAATCCAATTTCACTTTAGTATGCGCATTTCTATGCTCTCTGCACGGCAAAGTATAAACATCTGACCTCAACCACGTCATGAGATCATGCTCACCCTCTAATTCGCCCAGGCACGAGCACTCTGGAAAAGCCTGAACCACGGACTTGAGCCGTCCCAAGACTCCGCAAACCCGAGTGGATACCAGCTGCAACTCTCCAAAGCTACGACACGTTCTGGATGTGGCATGAGACCTAATATTCTGCCGTCGATGGTCTGAACGCCAGTAATCCCACCGGGACTGCCATTCGGGTTCAACGGGTAAACCTCCGTGGGTTCACCCGCAGAATCGATGTACTGCAGTGCGACGAGTCCTGCTTTCCGCAGGGCATCTGCTTGTGTGTCGTCCGAGAATGACACCCTTCCCTCTCCGTGAGCAACAGCAACAGGTAGCTTGGACCCGATCATGTCTCGCAAGAAGACAGAGGCCTTTGTCACTTCGTTAGAGGTGACTTCGACCATGGATACACGGCCCTCGAAGCGTTCAGAAGCATTCTGCTTGAAGTCGGGCCAGTGGTCTGCACCAGGAATGATCTCTCTCAAATGACTGAGCCATTGGCAGCCATTGCAGACGCCAAGAGTGAACGTATTTTTGTCTGCGAAGAAGCGGGTAAACTCCTTCCTCGCTATGTCGTTCAAAAGCACTGAGTGAGCCCAGCCTTTCCCAGCGCCAAGAACGTCTCCATAGGAAAAGCCACCACAAGCTGCTAGCCCGCGGAAGCTCGAAAGTGACAGTTCTCCAGATAGAATGTCAGACATGTGTACGTCCACGGCATCAAAACCTGCCGCCGTGAATGCCCAAGCCATTTCCACATGTCCGTTAACACCTTGCTCACGCAAGATGGCAACCTTCGGACGCGATGAGAGACTTCGTGAGGGGGATGGTGCGTACTCAAATGCGAGATCATAAAATAAACCCTTGTGAGTGTGATCCTTGATGAGGTCGAACTCCTGCCGTGCTCCAATAGGGTTGTCGCGCAAAGATTGCATACGGAACGAAGTCTCGGCCCAGGCCTGTTGAAGCTCATGGCGTGTGCTCGAAAATAGCACTTTGGATTCGTGATTGATGGCGAATAGTTGGTCAGAAGGGTCGATGTTGACTCGCCCAATGACGTGGATGGATGTGGAAGGGAAACCGACGTCGACAAACTCGCTCATGAGCTTGCTCAAGTGGGACTCGCGTACTTGAACGACAGCTCCTAGCTCTTCATTGAACAGGGTCGCCACTGGGTCAGAAGCACTGTGGAGAGTGTCAAGGGAAATTACAGCCCCTACCCGACCAGCGAAGCACATCTCCGACACAGTTGTGAAGAGACCTCCATCCGAGCGGTCGTGATATGCAAGAACCAAATCAGGTTGGCTCTTCTTGATCTTCTGACACCCATCGAAGAACGTTCGGACTGTGAGAGGATTCTCGACGTCTGGTGCCTCCGACCCAATCTCCTTGAAAACTTGCGCAAGCGCTGATCCACCCATGCGCGTCTTACCATGAGCAAGATCGAAGAAGACAAGCACAGTCGTTTCTTTCAGGTCTGTGCGCAGCTGAGGCGTCCATGTTTGATCGACATTGTTCACCGGCGCGAACGCCGTAACAATGAGAGACAACGGTGCACTGACTTCTCGCTGCTCCTCTCCTTGCTTCCACTTCATCGACATCGACATTGAATCTTTGCCGACGGGGATGCCAACACCCAGCGCTGGACAAAGTTCCATACCAACAGCGGCCACAGCAGCATACAATCCTGCACCTTCGCCTTCCTTAGATGCGGCGCACATCCAGTTTGCACTGAGCTTGACACGGGAAAGGCTGGAGACAGAAGCTGCAGCTAGGTTGGTGAGTGCCTCGGCGATAGCCATCCGAGCGGATGCAGATGGATTTAGCAGAGCTACAGGTGTTCGTTCACCCATTGCCATAGCTTCGCCACTCAGGACGTCAAAGCCATATGATGACCGGGTAACGGCGACGTCAGCGACTGGGACCTGCCACGGCCCAACCATTTGGTCGCGAGTCACCAAGCCCGTGATGGTTCTGTCTCCGATGGTGATCAGGAAAGACTTTGACCCTACTGATGGAAGACGAAGAACGCGGTCTACTGCAAGAGGCAAGCGGTCGGACAAGGTAGAGTTCGGAAGATATGCGGAAAGGGCAGTGTCAAAATCTGTGAAACCAATCTTCCGCGAGGTATCCTTGCGCGACATGCGAGGGGGCTTCCCGAAAAGTGTCGACATTTTGAGGTTAATGACATCTTGCAAAAGGAGGCGGTCGGTGACAATGAGTTCTTCTTCCTGTGTTGCGACGCCGACAATGGAGAATGGACACCGTTCCCTCTTTGCTATTCTCTCGAACTCGCTGGCCTTCTCTGCCGACACAGCGAGGACATAGCGCTCCTGACTTTCGTTACACCATATCTCCATGGGAGACATAGAGCTGTCCGCGACAAGTACGTCTCTGATCTCAAACCTCGCACCAAGTCCTGAGTCATGGACCAGCTCTGGGAGTGCATTGGACAGTCCACCGGCGCCCACATCATGGATGCTCTGAATAGGACTACCCTCTCCCAAGCCAACGCAAGCGTCGATAACTTGCTGGCATCTCCTCTGCATCTCTGCATTGTCTCTCTGTACAGATGCAAAATCCAGTTCCGCAGAGCTAGCACCGGACACCTGACTGGATGCTGCTCCACCGCCCAGACCGATGAGCATACCTGGGCCGCCAAGCACGACGATCTTCGCCCCAGGGGAAATCCGCGTTTTTATCGCGAACTGAGGACGGACATTCCCGTATCCACCAGCGATCATAATTGGCTTGTGATAGCCTCTGATCTCCTGTTTTGATCCGTCCTCTGAGGCAGGGACAGATTCAGAGAATGTGCGGAAGTAGCCTGCAAGGGCTGGACGACCGAATTCATTGTTGAAGGCACTCGCGCCTAGAGGACCTTCAATCATAATGTCGAGAGCTGACGCGATGTGTGAGGGACGGCCAAAATCCGTCTCCCAAGGTTGTTCATAGCCCGGTATGAGAAGGTTGGAGACCGTGAAGCCAGCCAGTCCGGCCTTGGGTTTCGATCCTCGGCCTACTGCTCCCTCATCTCGAATCTCCCCTCCTGAGCCTGTAGCTGCTCCTGGATAAGGAGAGACCGCAGTGGGGTGATTGTGCGTCTCGACTTTGATGAGAATTGGCATGTTCTCGACGGAAGCTTGATAGACATGTTCGGTAGAACGATGTACGCCGAATCGAGGAGCTTGGGCGCCTTCAAGAACAGCTGCGTTATCAGAATATGCGGAGATTGTTCCAAGCGGACTGATTTTTTCTGTATTCCTGATCATCTGGAAAAGCGACCGGTCGAGAAGGGTCTCGTCTATTGTCCACGATGCGTTGAATATTTTGTGCCTGCAATGCTCCGAGTTCACTTGAGCAAACATGAATAGCTCAGCGTCGGTGGGATTACGGTTGATCGGTGACGATCCAGATACAAATGCCTCCACCAGGTAATCCAATTCGTCTGCTGCGAGCGCGAGTCCCAGTGCTTTGTTCGCTGTCGAGAGCTTCTCACGTGCAACACCCGCATCAACTTCCTCTCCTTCACCTCTCAACTCCACAGTCCGCAGGGGGCTTGGGGCGTGATGTTGAAAGATCAAATCCTCGTCAGGTAGAGCCATATGAACGCTCTGCGTCATACGATCGTGAAGCAAATGGGATAACGCAGACAACTCTTCCTTCCCAAGATCTTGGTCGTTTGCCAGCTGGAAGACGAACGCGACCCCGCGTTCGAGACGATCTATGCGTTGTGATAAGTTGCAGATACCAGCGATGTCAGTCGCTTTGCTGGACCACGGTGATATGGAACCGGCTCTTGGAAGAACGTAGAAGACATTGTGCCCGGAATCAAGTGCTGCAGATGTCGATGGAAGTCTGATGTCATCGCCGTAGTCAAGCAATAGATCAATAGCTTGTCTTTGTGGCGACGCTTTGTTAGCTAGGTCATCCTGCAGCGATTGGCTCGGGGACTTGACAAGGTGGATGTAGACTGCATCAACAGAGATTACGTCCGGGTTGATGGCTTTGATGTGCTGAAAAAGCGCCTGGCGCTTCGAAGATGAGAGTGCAGACGAGCCTGGGAGAACGAGCATGCCTGAATGATATCAGCGGGAAATTCACTTTACTGGCTTGCCATCCTCACCGCAGTCAGCTAAATTTCTCAACTGAGCATGGACAGGAAGTAGATCTGAGCGACCTCCTTGCAGGCCCGATCGCAAAATTTCGCAGATCAGTTTATCTAATCTAATCTTATCTTGCCGCAAAGTATGTCGATATTTGGTTTTGTGGTTTGGCCGCCTGCCCGCAACGCGCGTTCATCCTGCCAATGGCTGACAGTACTGAACTAGGTTTTGCCGAACCCGCAGTTGATGCATGATGTGTTTCTACGGCACAATTGTTGGTGACTGCATCAATGCCAAAAGTCATCCTGCCATGACAGTACACCCCAAGAAGATTGGCTGCACCGAGGGCTGGCCTACCGGGTCCGCAGCTGATGGCATCATGCATGATGTGTTCCTACGGCACGATTATTGATGACTGCATCAATGCCAATAGTACTCCGCACATAAAAGGCGGGGCTCGTCAGGAATCCTAGATTCACTTCAAGGTCCGGCGCACTCTGATCATGGGCAAATTTGTCGTATCAGAATTCCTTTGCGAACAGCGCAAAGAGCTTCCAGTAGCCTCCACAGATATCAGTGACAAGTCAATCCTCGTAGTCGGGGCAAATGTGGGCCTGGGCTTTGAGGCATCCGTGCATTTGGCCCAACTTCGGCCCAAGCACTTGCTCGTCACAGCCAGAGATGCCACAAAATGTCAGCAAACAATAGCAGGTGCGCGTGGTGTTTTCAAAGATGCTTTACGTCACGTCCTGACGGAGACAAAGATGTCCAACAGCGGGCAAGCATCGATACGATCGATGCACGGCCCTTAGAACTCGGCTCGTTCGAGTCGGTATCCCAATTTGTGAACCAGTTTGAAGAGGAGGGCTTCCAGATAAACGCCCTAGTTGCTAATGCTGGGATACAAACTACGCGTTACTCAAAGACCGTGGATGGTTGGGAGACGACGTACAGTGATCTTTTCAGTCGATTCTGCATCTCCCTAAAGATTTCTTGTACAGGCTTCAAGTGAATTACTTGTCAACAGCGTTATTGAGCATCCTCATGCTGCCTCATCTCCTTGAGACCTCGACACCTCAGTCTGCGTCGAGACTTATCATAGTTTCAAGCGAGCTCCATTACCTCGCGAACAAACTTTCAGGAGCCGACCGATGGCCGAGCATTCTGGAGAAGCTTAATGACCCAGACTACTGCACCTCCTCGTAGGGACCTATAAATCATGCTGCGTTCCCTGACTGACAACGAGACAGGGTCATGAGCAATAGGTACAACCTCTCAAAAAGTGAGAGCCAGGTTACACGTCTCATTTGCTATTAAAACTGATCCTTCATCTGATTCAAGTGCTAGAAGTGATGTTTGTGCGCGAACTCAGCTCCCGGCTACCTGAGCCAACACCTGTCGCAGTTTCAGCTGTCAACCCAGGGTTTTGTCATTCCCGTTTATCGCGTTCTACCGAAACAAACCCCTTCAAAACATTAGGCGTCGCAACCGTGAAGGCCTTGCTCGCTCGCACCACGGAAATGGGAAGCCGAACGCTTGTCCACCCTGTTGTTGAACCGGGTGAGCTCTCGCGACATGGCCGTTACCTGTCATGTTGTGAGCCGAAGGAGGAGAGCGATTATGTGATTAGTACGGAAGGAAGAGAGGTTTCTAGACGCCTGTGGGTAGGTATCACTCTATTTGATCTAAGCGTTGAGGACCTCACTCATCAAAATTACTATCTAGTTGGAGACGATCGATGTCTTAAGCAAAGCCGATCCTAGGGTTCAGCGTATTGTTGATGAGCACTTGCGATCGCGGTGATGATCTGTCCTGCGGCGCTGTCAAATAGTATGGATCGAGGGTACTATCCACTGATACTATTATCGTATTAGGTTGTGTGTCACGTTGATTTATATCGACATTCCTAGGGCGTGAAGGTCTGTATTACTCTCAATGCTATATCCACATTTCCCCCAGAAGCGTTCAATAGCTGAGGTGGCAGCGTAGATCTTCTTTGAATCTTTGGCGATCGGCACAGCTCCTGAATGTCGGCTGTACACCATCTCGTGGTCTGCCGCGAGGAAAGCTCGAGGCTCTCAGGATAATTGACCTTCAGTCTGCGGTTTGCACCCTGCTCTGCATCTTGTACTCCCCAGTTCTATATCAGCCCCTGCTAACCCTTGCCCATACACAGAATGCCCCATTTCGAGGGAAAGCAATTCAGTTGGGCAAACTGCGAAGATCCTGATATTCTGGCTCTGACTGCTGCGACACAGCTCGTGAGCACCATAGCCACATTCGATACCCGTCGATGACTTATGTACAATAGCCGCCCGACAGGACTGTCAGACATTACAGTGGCATCACAGAGCCGTCATGGCTACCGCGCCAGAATTCCTTCAATTCTGGCCGTTCTCATTGTTCCAGTCACGATGCCTCAGGGTCTTCCATGTTCATGGACGATCACTATCATGCCCACCACGGCCCTGTAGATGTTCCTGATGCCTTAATCAGCTATGTCAGCTTGTGAATTTATCACTATTTTATCAGCCATTTATTAAACATCTCTTCTAGCAACCCGACTTCGAACAGTCTTCTGAAGAGCCCATGACATTGGGACGCTGGTTGCGTCTACTAGGACGACGTGCTCGTCGAGTAAGCGGGTATCTGTGATCGAGTGACAAGGGTGGTAGCGTAGTCTAGGGTTGTTTTCTCTCATCTTCACATTTGTTCCAGCCGTTGTACATGTATGTAGATGTCCTCCACGCAGTTTTCTTGTCGTCTTTTCTTTTGATACCCTACTGACATCGCTGTATTCTTTACACAATTAATACTAAGGCTCCGCATTTGTGCAGTAGTGTATAGACGCAATATTGCATCATGAATTCTAGATCTTCGCATTCTCGCTCTGTCACGCTGAACTCGTTCGTTCTAAGTGATTCCGCCGTTGTTTGACTTCTGGCCTCTTCTGGCTCTGCACTATGCGACTAATAATAAATTATTAGTGGTAGTCAGGTTGAACGATTTTGACGTCCCGTAAGGCTTTCGACGAGCCTCCCTTGGCGATGCAAGTGGATTTGCACTCGCTTTTTCTTTACCTGAAATGCAAACATAATTAGATTCTGTACCACTTGCCTTTGCGTCCGTCGCGGCACCTCGAGTGGTCCTCGTGTTGAGAAAGTAACTGCGATTTCGACATGATTTTCGTTGAATCGCCTTGTAACCGGATTCGCACGGCGCGCGCTGAATCGTTTCTGACTCTGAGAAAATCGTTCACTTTAACTACCATTTATATAAATGATGGATTCAAGTCAAGAATAGTACCCTTGGGACCGCACGAATAGACCTCTCACACTCACCCCCAAGACTGAAGTTGCACAGCTACTAAGGCATAATGGGCAAGCAAAGCTTTTCAGGGTTTCTTCGCGAGCAATGGACAGAACTCCCCATCTCCACTACGGACATCAGCGACCAGTCACTGGTCGTGGTCGGCACTAATGTCGGGCTTGGAAACGAAGCTGCTGTGCATTTGGCTCAGCTGAAACCCAAGAGTCTGTTGATCACCAGCAGAGACGAAGCCAAATGCGAACAGTCAAAAGCAGGTATGCGTGAACACTCTGAAGCTTACCAAGGGATTTTATGACTTGTATAGACGTGGAGACCCGGTCGGGCATGACTGATATCGAATCCTGGCCCCTTGAGCTAAGCTCATTCGACTCAGTCCGTTCTTTTGTGAACAAGTTTGAGGCGAAGGGTTGTACAGCAAATGTTCTGATCGCCAACGCCGGCATGTCGACATTGAAGTACACCAAAACCCCGGATGGCTATGAAACCACGTGAGTGCTTTGCTATTATCGCCATTTGTTTTACCTCGAGAATTCTCATAGATTACAAGTGAATTACTTGTCGACTGCTCTGTTGAGCATATTGATGCTGCCTCACCTCATCAAGACTGGGACTCCTGAACATGCTTCGAGACTAGTTATCGTGTCTAGCGAGGTTCATTATCAAGCCAACAGACTGACAGGGTCAGAGAAATGGCCTAGTATAATCGAAATGATCAACGATGAGGCGTATTGTACCTTTAGGCAAGTTCAATCGATGTATTTTCCTGCAGCAATAATGAACCCGCCGCAGCGTGATGAGGAACCGATACCACCTATCCAAACGTGAGTAATAGAGTACATGCATTATTATGCTTACCACACTGTCATACACAGTCCTCGAAGTGATGTTCGTCCGTGAGCTGTCTTCTCGGCTTTCCAAACCAGCGTTGGTCGCAGTTTCAGCGGTCAATCCCGGTTTTTGCTACTCCCGTCTTGTGCGAGAACTGGAATCGAATCTTTTGATCAAGTTCGTTCTGGGCATTGGAAGGGCATTACTGGCTCGCACGACTGAGATGGGTAGTCGGACACTTGTCCATGCGGCAATTGAGCCAGGTGAAAGGGAACGGCATGGCCACTACCTGTCGAGTTGCGAAGTTACCGAAGAGAGCGATTATACTCTCAGTGCGGAAGGAAGGGAGGTGTCGAAGCGTTTGTGGGTGCGTACCTGCTCATTTTTGATTACCATTGTGCAGGCTGATATCCGACTGAACCAGCATGAGACCCTCAAGATCCTTGGAGACATCGATCCAAGAGTCAATACAATTGTGTCTGAGAACCTCATTCAGGACATAGCATGACTTGACTGTTATCCATTATAGACCGCCGTTTGTGTTCTTATGTGTGGGCGTCGGTGGGACAAAATTGAGGATCTCGAATGTTTATAGGAATTGCTTGAAACAGCGTGTTCATATATTTAAGCAGGTAGTTCCTTGTCACCGTCGTCACTATTTATGTCGTCAAAATTAGCGAGAAAAGTTCCTTCACCTTCGAGGACGATAGCGTGAAAGAATTTATCGTACTGACTTTGATAACGATACAATGATGACAACTGCAGACTGGTCACCCCCCCTCCGAGCCCCTCCATTCACTCGCCCTGTTTGCAACATCGAATGTCATTTGATTGAGTGAAGTCCGAGTACCAGCGGATAACAATGCAGATTCAGTAGAATAGAGCTACATATGTGAAATGAAGTGTGCTATCAGGATCCTCGACATCGGAAAGTAGATGAAGTGCTACAGTTAAGGATATATGAAAAGAGAGGAAGAGCACGACATTAATGCACAGTGAGAGGTATTAACAGTATCTGTGGTGCGTAGCGTACAAAATACAGAGAAAAGCGTCATGTTCGAGTCGTATAGATGAAAGTTGTGTCAGAGCTACAACGCAAAGCCAGCAAAGGGATTCGTAATCCTTTTGATATGCGTCGGAGATACTGCGCGGGCGTCGTCGTCAAAAGGTGTGGAAAATGGGTTTATGGCGTTGCTTGACTGCCGCGCATGAGTGGACGTGAGAAGGCGCGTTACGGGCGTGACGGATTCTGTAGGGGGGGACGGCGCAAGGCCCGGCGGGGGAGGGGCCGCTGGTGGCTTGTTCTTCCCCTTGTACGAGGAGAGGAGCGCAGCTTGCACTTGTGACGGGTAGAGTGTCAATGGGACAGTTGCCTGCTGTGGGGGTGGCCGCTCGAACGCGTGGTGCAGTGGCATAGCGAGCGGGCTTGGTCCCTTGGCCTGCGGAGGAGTGAAGCCAGAGTCCTCGAATGACCCAACGTCAGTAGGCACGCTAGCTTTTCTGCGCTTCTCTGGATGGACCGGTGGTGGAGGGAACGACAAAGGAGCGAGTGTTGACTTCTTGACAGGACCAACCATGTTCTTCGTCCATGGCAGAGAGGGTGGAGTCGGAGAGACAGACCAGGCAGAGGGAGGCTCTTCACGAATCGGAGACTGTTCAATGTGTGGTAGGTCATCCAACTTGAGTGAGGCAGCATGCGCTGTCGAAATTGTCAATTGAGGTCTAGGAGGCCGCGACATCGGCCTATTGACGACAAATTCCTCAGCGGGAACAGCCTTCTTCGCAAAGAGGTTTGTCATGGGCTTGAGCCAGTGCGACTTGGGTTGTTCATCTTCTGCCTTCGGCAAGTCCTCTCTGTCTCCACTGTTCTCATCCTGCTTCCTTTTTCCCAGAGCCATCAAACGCATCGGCCTGCTGATGGTGCGAGAAAGTATCGACGGCTGCTTCTGCTGCTCAACTTTCGGCTCAGATTCCTGGTGGAAAAGGCTATCCCAGCTTTTCTCAAACCGAGGATCGAGCGTTTTCAGCGGGTGATTGGCAGACCGGCCGAATGGATTAAGGCTGAATGCTGAACGTGGCTCAGGAAGAGGCGTAAAGGACCGTAGACCCATGTCGGGCGTCTTCTCGCCCTTCTCCGTATCCTTGCTGATGTGGACGGTGGGCGGTGCATTGGGGAAGGCTGCTATGATATCGTCGATATTGTCGCGTTGCTCCCTGCGCCACTTGCGCTTATTGTATGCTTCAACCCAATTTTTCGCGTAGGAATGCCAGAAAACGACAGCGAGACCCATGAGTACGACAACGCCCCAGAGACCTAGGAACAGGGCAAACATGATGCGCTCCTGCTTCAGGGAGTCGACGTACGTCGCGACAAGCCTTCCGATGACGCCACCTGAGTTATCTTGCCCGCCACCAACCGCGGCGGTTGCAATTGGCTGAGTGATCTCATTGACGTCAGACGACGAGAGTACCAAGACGGTCTCATTGACAGTCGGGAGATCAACAATCAAGTTTTCGTTCAGGAACGTGAGTGCTTCCTCGAGTGCATAGACCTTCGAGCCGATGATACATCGGACGAAGTCCTGCGCAGTGTTCTCCAAGACGGTGCCATTGAACACACTCGTGACGATATTCTGGACATCGGTGTAAAAGTTGTTCAGCGTCGTGTTAAGCGTTGTGGTAGTGCCATTAACCCAGCCGAACAGTCCATTGTTGACAGAGGACTGGACGGTCTCAACACGTGTATTGATGGTGCTAGCGTACGATGAGGACTGGTCGTACATTGAACCATTCACCTGTGCAAAGATCTGGCTGGAGAGATCCTGCACACTCGCAGCTGCTTGTGCACTGTACTTTGCTTCCAAAGGGCCGACGGCGAGGAGCTGCACTTGAACGGAAAGTAGACCAAAGAAACCGATCAAGAAGCAGGCGAGTGCGGGCGCATGGAAAATGTAGTGCAGGAACCAACGCAGGTGAGTGTGCTGTGAAGGGGACATACGCAGTTTGGTTGATAGGGAATTAGCTATGCGAGTAAGTAGTGGATGTTGCGCATCCGTCTGGAGCATGAGGAGATTGTGGTCGGTGAGCGTGACTGAGGGGGCATTAGCGGAGCCGGTGTACACCGTGGTGGGGTCGGAAACCCATGCCTCACGAGTGCGATGGAGGTGGAACTGCAGGCAGCGCCACTTGTACCACTCAAGAGCACAGTGCCCTGCTAGCAGGGCGAAGAGAAGAAGAATCAAAATTATGGTGCCAATCTTCGTGATCGTGAGCAGGTCATTGCCGAGATTGTCAACTGAGGAGGTATCCAAATTGTTGCAAAATGAAACCGCGTTCTGAGCAGGGACAGGAAGGGTTGATACGTCAAAGAAAAGGCCTTGGAACGTGCTGTTGATGTCAGACTTCACGGCCTCGAAAGGTGTGTCGACGCTAATGCGGGTTAGTAGACGCAGATGCACATTTCGGGGCAAGACTTACAGAGATTCGATAGAGTTCTTGATCGACGACACAGTAGGCAGTGAATTGTTGAGCTGAATCAAAGCATTCTCGAAATCCGTTGGGATAGTGATACTGGACAGAGAGTCCAGGCTCGTGACATCGAATTGCGGCGCATTGATGTTCCCAAAAGGATTGACCTTGTTGAGATCGTTGACTATGGTTGTAATTGCAGAGTTGAGCGAAGTGGCATCGTTCTTCAAACCTGACACAATGGTGTTCAAGGTGCTTTGCAAAAAAGAAGTAATCTAAATTACTGTCAACAAGATTCATCGGAAGTTAATTATTCGTACCTCTTGAACAGCAGCAATGAGAAGAGCCAGACCACCTCCAACAATCAGTTCGAGGAAACACAAGAACGTGGAGCGGTAGATGTCAATGAGGAAGTTGATGATCGCTTCCATGACAGTCAATGAGAGAATCAGAGCTGCGCGCGCGTCGTTCATGGTGCCGTTGATAGCATCTGCGATTAACTGATTTGAAGCAATTGCCATATACCGGGGAGCACTGGCAGCAGCCGTGGCAGCTTGCTCTGCTGCTTGGCACGCGGTCAAGAGGTCACCTTTCGCATTAGCTACCGCAGTTTGCGCAGACTGGGATGATAGCTGGAGTCTGAAAATCACAAAGATGAGCGAAATGATTGGATACGCTAGCCAGGCGAGGGAAAGGATGTGTGGGAGTTGAAGGTAAGGTCTGAGAGTCGTGCTCGAAGTCTGTAATGTAGAATGAGCGGCATAAACAGGCGGAGGCGATATTCCTCTTTGAGTGCGAAAAGAGAAGGACATCTTCGACAACGACAACGACGACAACGATGATGATGATATGATGGTCGGCCTGCGACGTCGAATAAAACTCTAGTCGCCAACTGGTGGCGATCGTCAGCAGTGAAGAGAAAAAGACAGAATAATTAGCAAGAAAAAGAGCCCAAGAGAAGGGCTGGAGCAATCCATTCTTTATCCTTTTGAGAGCCAGATTATCATTGTCCCAGCGTGTCCTCCGCTGGCCGCATCTTCATTGTTCTTCAACGGGGATGCAAGCAGACGAAGCACAATAAGCAGTTCCCAATTAGGAAATCTTGTTCGGTCAGTATTATTGTTTCCGTCGGCAAATCCATAAAAGTCTATCCACTTTGTTACATGACCATTGCACAGCTGCTTGTCCACCTTGTCGTCGCATGCAGTCCACAATTGATTCGGACGGACCTTCTGCACAGGATCACAGCATATGTTGTTGTCTCACCAAATACCCGCTTGTCATCGCAGGGTCACTCCTGGAGAAGATTATTGCACAGAAACTTGACAGAAGTCACTACTAGTACCTCTTCGACGAAGCTCAGTTCGTCAGAGTGCATCAGCTTGCAACCTTACTAGTACCGACATTTTACCTAAGGGCGTCGATTTGTCCTGATCCCATGTGAGCGCACGCCGCACATTAAACTCACTCCTTGTAATGGCCAGCCGCTGGCAGGCACTCCTTTTCCCACGAGGAATGCATATCACTGGTCGTCGACGAGTCGTCGAACAGATGCACAACAGTGTTAGTAACGGGACAGAGTCGATAGCAAGTGCCCAAAGGGTTTCCCCCGTTTTTACGGGTGTCGCTTGTGCCCGGCTCACCTATAACTTGAAACTGCATCTTAGGTCAATTGATATTATACCGGATTCACGAAGACTTCCACGCTTGTTCCGTGCACTAGCCGACGTATGAAATTCAGCTCCTTTCTAATGTTCCATGATGATCGGTGGAAGGTGTCCTCCGGCTGCATGCTCCGGAATATTCGTACCACTCTCTTTCACAGTTTGTTACCCAAGTCTAGTTGGATAAGTGAGCGTCATCCAAAGATTTACGTGTCACGTTGTTTTCCTTTTGTCGCTCGCTTCCCTCGAGCTTTCGACAATGTAACTCGCAGCTTTTCGCGCATCCACCTATTACCTTTTCCTCCCTAGGTATCGGCAGGTAACGTACGCGACTCGTAGTTGGTGACATTTCATTACCCCCTATATTCCTCATCATCCGCCTTCACACGAGAAAGAGTAAGGCTGACGATATGCATACCGATACAGCTCCTCCACCACAAGGATCATAACCCTGAGCGCCCTGCACAGCTGATTTCTCATTTTAGAACGAATCCTATAAACGACTTAGTTGCTGCGGCGCATGCACTTTAAATCGACCAAGAATCACAGCCCATCCCTATAGCTTATCTTCATACCACCATGAACGAGAGCCTTGTCTCAAAGTACAAAGACATCGTCACCTCCAGAGGACTGACGTACCATTACCTATCCTTGCCAGCTGTGGGCGACAAGCCCACTCTACTCTTTGTCCATGGCTTTCCCTCTATTTCATACGATTGGTATCATCAAATCAACTACTTCTCTGAGAGGGGATTCGGAGTAGTAGCGCCCGACATGCTCGGATACGGTGGCACGTCCAAACCTACCGATGTGTCCCTCTTTCTGCACACCGCAGTCGCGCAAGACTTGCTTGACATTCTCGATGCCGAGAAAGTCCAAAAAGCCGTAGCCGTTGGACATGATTGGTGAGTGACAATTCGACGCACGCACCGGCTGACTTCACAACTGTCATCAGGGGCGCACCCATAATCTCCGTCCTGTCAATGAAACACTCTGACAGGTTCTTGGGTTTCGCATGGGTTGTCGTCGCATACCAAATATACTCCCCGGTCCCTCCGATTGATGTTATTTTGGAGATGCAAACTAAGACATATGGCCGGCCGCTGATGGGGTACTGGAAGTTTTTTGGCCAAGAAAGTGCCTCTGCGATTATCGAGAAGAACGTGAGTGTTTGACCAACATTTTGATCACTTGTTGTTGATAAGGCGCAAAGCTGGAATCATTGATATCCGTGCTTTATCCGGATGACCCAGATAATTGGCTGACTCTGATGAATCAACCTGGAGAGATACAGGCCTTCATCGAAAACGGAAAGACGACAAAGAGAGCCAGTTATCTCACAGACGAGGTATTTCTCATTGCTGTCGGGCTTGTCAAAATTGACTGTATCCCTGAAATGTAGCACCACTCACGCTTGTTGGAGTCACTGAAGCAAAGTGGCTTAACGAGTGCCCTGAACTGGTACCAATGCATGCTCAAGGGCGTCAATTCCCGCATCATGGAAGGTACGATATTAAGCTCATTCCTCTATATTGCAGTGTCTGATCTCGTTTTGCTGCGGCGACAGAGATGTCAGAAGAAGATCAGTTTATCAGGAAACCCGCGTTCTTCGCGGTCGCGAGGAAAGACCACGTATGCGTGTATGATTATGCCGTGCCACTGATGAAGAAATACGCTACGGGAGGTCTCAAGATGGTAGAGTTCCAAGGAGGGCACTGGGTTCATTTGGAAGAACCAGAGATGTTCAACAGAGAGCTTGAGGGTTGGATTGGCAATACATTACAACAAAGTTGTTGAAGAACGGAGGCTGCCTGCCATCCACGAAAGCTTTTGAATATCAGCTTTGTATCATAAACTGTGAATTAGAGTGATTTCTGGTTGCGCATGAGCGCGAGGGCGATGAGGACAAGACAATGCCCGAATTACTAGCACCGAACTAGCCAAAAACTTGAGTTCATCAAAATGCTCACATTTGCTGAGGAATGAGTTAATGTTGGCTGTTGATGCTGTCGCTGAATCTGTAAATTCGAGAAAAACGATTGTTTCGGCGACGGGCGTAATTTGCACATAGTCAACTGATAGATGAGATGGTGTAATCTAATGATGCAACAAACAACATTAAGTTTGATGCAGATATGTGTAACACAAGAGCTAAGCCAGATGGGCTGCAATGTCAGTGTATCCAAGCTAATACCTGTTGATGTTCAATCCAGAGGTCCGGTTGCAGGTAAACGACGGTATATGGGGAATGTATATGACAGCGCAGTGAAGCGTAGAAAACCGATGGTGAGTTGTTTGTCGATCAGGACCTATCACCGGTCAGCGTACAGTCATTAATACCACGAATCGGACTGGAGGAGAAAGGAGATGCGGAAAGAATAGAATCACGCACATTTTATATTCTACTGTCGTCTCTTCTGACTCTTCTTCCCCATTGACAACTGCATACGAAATGGCAATGTCAAGATCGCGGTTGTTCCGCGCGTTCGGTGCGCAAGTGACTTTGCCAGTGATTCCTTGCCCTTGTTTGACAGTGATTGTAGAGGGGGTGTAGAAAACTGTTTGCCTGTTTTGGGGAAATAAATATCCGAGCAACAGAAACTGGGTTGAAGACGTACTTCCAGTGGGTGTATTGCGCGTGAGGACCAGTTGAGAACTTGACTTTCTTATGTGTGCAATCGAAGACGATGTCGAACCAAGCGAGGAATGCATGAATGTCTATAAAAATGCGTATGAATGCTGCGATTATACCTAATGCGTTACACTCACAGTCATCCCGTGTAGCAACAAGGGAAAAAGGTGTTGTGAAAGTCAGATCCTCCTTCGTCGCTGTCAAGAGGTTGATTTCCTGTATGGAGTCAGACAAGAATTATTGATGACTTGATGGCAACAAACTTTGATAACACGAGGATCGGTTACGACCGCTTTAAGTTCAACGGTATCCACCAAAGGTTCGCGTAGTGCGATGTCTTTGATACACGAGTAGTCAAAGCCATACACGTTATCCCAGACTACAGATACTATTTTCAGCCAAGCGCGCGTACAACTAAAAATATACGTACAATTGATCTTCTCCTCTTTGTAGTCCTGATCTTCAATGGCAGCAAAAAGTAATCTTGCGGTGTCGGGGAATATCAATCCTCCCGGCTTGAGGTATTTGTCTCTTGCAAGCAACACGGTGTCTAACATAGATTCGTAGAGCAGGAAATAACCCATCCACTCGGAAATGATGATGTCGAATTGATCGATAGGAAGTTGGGATTCCTCAAGTTTTCCCTTAACAAGGGTAATGGCTGATGTAATGTTACTACAGACGGTATCAGCAGGATGCAGTCAGACGTACTGTCTTTGAAGCCGTTTGCTTCTATAATTTTTTGAGCTTGATCGATAATATTTGACATGTCGATCTTCAAAGGCATGCAGGAAATGATACGAGCGAGATAGACATGTGGTACTTACACCGACTACATGTGAAGCGCCTGCTTTTGCAGCAAACATACTCAAGATGCCAGTTCCGCAACCAACATCTAGGACTGTTTTACCCTTGAAGAGGTGCGCGTTGTTGACGATCGCACTACGATAGGATCCTGTGCGGACAGTGTCCTTGAGCATTTCCTCGTGAATACCTGACAGAATATGACTGAGTAAACATTGAAACGCGACTAGATATATTAACAAACCAAAATGCGCGTATGAATCCGCATAACTGGAAGAAATAAGCAAAATTAATATTAGAATTTCCCTGAGAAGAGGTGCGCGAATGTGCGAACTAGTCTCTAGAGGTCATCGAGTCCGATGGAACATCGGGAGCGATGTGATGTGTGGATGGTCCTGCACTTTCCGACTGGACATCGGAGGCGATATGGTGGGTGGATGGTCCTGCACTTTCCATCTTGAACCGAAGCAGTTGGGTGAAGCTGTGAAGTGCAAAAGATCGAGTTGTGTTTGCAGATAAAAATTCCCTTCCCACGATCGAAAGAGATCCGGATTCTGTCAGACCTGACCCGTGAGAACAATTCTGATGAACTATACAGTTCGAGACGGCGTCTCGGCTTACTCAGCAACAGAAGGGGGCTGCAGAGTTCCTTAAAGGTCAAATCTGTTCCTCAATTCAGCTAGGTTCTAACAATAGACGCACTGATCGAAATAAACAATGGAAAACAAATACCCCCGCAGCTGACGTGATGGACCGCCCTATCTGCATATTGAGCACTGCAGTGCCCTTCAGCGCCTGAGTCATGTGTCGCAGTGCGCAGCTCCTTCCCTCTTATAAGAGCCACGTAGCAGAACATCGATGATAATTGATTCTCAGTCAAACATGGTGAGTCCCTGTCGCATATATGCAAGTTCGATGACTTTGGTGTTAATGAACCCCTCAGGTGATCAAGCATAGTGCAGATAACCCACCTGCCTACGAATACGTCGCAACTCAGAATGGTTCAAGTCTGTCTTCACATTGTTACCACCCTGAATGTTCAATGATTTACTGTGACCTCAGATGAACAGCCATATCAACCTTCGACGTCCAATGGGGCCGCGAACCCACCCACAATGCCTCCTAATACTGTGACTCCTTTTCACGCTCGTCCTATGCCTAAGATGCAGGATCCTACAATCTACCACTATCAGAATCCCTTGACTGGCGAACAGATCGCCTCACTACTGCCCCCAAACCACCCAGAAATGATATGCTTACAGCAAGGGGGACATACAACTGAAACCAAGTTCGGCATTCTAGGTAAGGATAAGCTCGTGCCAGCAGGCAAGAAGCTGATCCGTACCTTTCTTTAGGTATTTTGCTCGCAATAGTTTGGTTCCCGTTGGGCATTAGTTGTTGCCTTCTTGACCGCAGGGTCATATGCACTCGCTGCGGGAAGGTCATAGATCACGGTATGTGTGGTTAATGCGTATTGCATGCCCTCGGCCTTTCTCCTGTTTATTCTCGCGGACTTGCTCAACGCACGGATGTATTCTTCTTGTTATTCGACAATATTGCCATGCATATATCCCGATTTCCACAGTCACTGCTCCTAACTTGATGTACAGTCCTACTAGTATGTAAAATAATTTACGACGAACACTATAGATTGCAATTATCAATTAACTCGTCCAGGCATCATCAAATTCGGGTGCAGAGTCAACAACCGAATTGTCGCTGCCATTCTTCCGAATTGAGGACCGCTGCATAGCCCCGTGGACCATGGAACAGATCCATCAGAAACGGTCGTCAGACTCGTCACATCATCGTTTGACTAGCTTCCGGACATCGATACTCGCCGTCCTTGCCGCATCAAGATCTTCATGGTCGAGACCCTTCAAACCGCCGAGGTCTCCCACAAGTTCGTCCTCGCCTTTATATCGTTAAACTTGTTAGGTATAAATCTACCCTCCCCGCTTTTCTTCCTTGCGGATGTATGGTAGCACATCATGCTAGTCCAGGGTCGCCGCCTGCAATGTGATGTATCAAATGATTTTTGGCAGCCAATTGCTTGCTGCAAAGTTGCCACAGGCTCTAGTTAGTATGGACAGCATTCACCAACTCTAGCGAGCCAGAAAATGAGTCTGAAATGTCCTGAAACCTGAGACGGATAAGCCCTGAGGTCGACAGTCAAAAGAATGGAGAATGCCAAACGTTAGATTGGGATGGTGAGCAAAAGAAGAAAAAGAAGGGCCTTGCTGGGAATCGAACCCAGGCCACTTGCAATTGTGAATCACCCAAAGCAAGTATCGTACCTCTAGACTACAAGGCCATGGTATAGGTCCCTGTTAATATATATTTGGTGTCACAGGCTGGTTCATTCAGCAATCGAGAGGTTGGGCGATCCGTCAAGCTTACTAAGCTACTGCAACACTTCATTGTCGTCAAAACAGCTTGTACAGCAGTACTTGGTTGAAGCCCGTCCACCAGCAGCCATGGTTCGAATTATTATCAAAGGAGGCAAGTGTGATTCTATCCATGCTTTTGCACGTATCTTAATCGTAACTTTGTTTCCAGGTGTTTGGAAGGTACATTACAACTTCGGTTTGAACATTTCTGGAATCCCAATCTGACACACGTCATCCAGAACACGGAGGACGAAGTTCTCAAGGCTGCGATAGCCAAGTACGGGAAGAATCAATGGTGAGTTTTCATCTCATAGTCAATTGCTCCGCTCTGGTACTAAGTATTACCAGGGCCCGTATTTCGTCGTTGCTGGTCCGGAAGACACCCAAACAATGTAAAGCGCGGTGGTACGAGTGGCTAGATCCGTCTATCAAGAAGACGGAATGGTCAAAGGTGTGTGCCGCAGACCCTGTTTGGATACTAAAACCTATAATTTGCTACCCAGACCGAGGATGAAAAGTTGATGCATCTCGCGAAAATCATGCCCACGCAGTGGCGGACAATAGCTCCCGCAGTTGGTCGTACAGCTACGCAATGTCTTGAACGATATCAGAAGTTACTAGATGAGGCTGAGGCGAAAGAAAACGAGGAGTTGGGACTGACGGGACCAGAGGGAGAGTCGGCGCCGAGTGCAGACGACATCAGGCGCCTGCGGCCAGGAGAGATTGACCCTGACCCTGAAACCAAGCCTGCACGTCCCGATCCTATTGACATGGACGAAGACGGTGCGTTTCCTCCTGTTCAGGAGGCAGGCTTTTATTGATTTTGCATACAGAGAAGGAAATGTTATCCGAAGCCCGTGCTCGTCTCGCAAATACGCAGGGAAAGAAAGCTAAGCGGAAGGCTCGCGAACGTCAGCTCGAGGAAGCAAGACGACTCGCAGTCTTGCAAAAAAAGCGTGAGCTGAAGGCTGCTGGAATCATGTACGTCAATATATTTCCTTCGTTTGGCTACCTTCTTCATGTTATATGCTCCAGTATGCGACACAAAACGAAAAATAAGGGTATGGACTACAATGCTGACATTCCCTTCGAAAAGAAGCCGGCGGCGGGCTTCTACGACACGTCGGAGGAACAGGCGCGCATTACCTCTGCGCCAGTCGGCCAATCTCTCCGCCGTCTGGAAAACAAGCGTAAGCCTGATGAAGAGGAAGCTGAGCGGAGGAAGCGACAGCGTCGTGCAGCAGAGGCTAAAGGCGAGAATGACGGCCACCAAACGAAATTCATTGCCGCTCGTGATGCGCAGATACAGAAGCTGAAAGAGGCTGAGAGCATTGGTCGACGACGGAAGCTCGTGTTGCCGAATGCGCAAGTTGGGGAGGCGGAGCTAGAAGACATTGTCAAGATCGGACAGACGGGGGAAAATGCCAAGGCGTTGGTTGGTGGCGGAAGCGAGGCAACTGCTAAGCTGTTGAGTGACTACGAGGGTCTGGAGGGCGCAAGGATGGCACGAACACCTCGTACTGCACCCCAACGTGAGTCTTCTTTAATACTCGCTTCCATCGCGGCGACTGAGCTTTATCGCAGAGGATAATGTCATGTTGGAAGCACGTAATTTACGGAACATGACCATGGCTCAGACGCCTTTGTTGGGAGATGAGAATACTCCCCTTCATGTTGGGCCAGGGGGAGGAACTGGTTTCGAAAGTGCAACTCCTCGGCATCAAGTTGCCTTTACCCCAAATCCTCTCGCGACTCCTATACATGGCGGCGCAGGTGATGTTTCTGCAACGCCGCGGGATGGTGCATCATGGGGCGCAACCCCGCTGCGGACACCTATGCGCGATACCCTCAGCATCAATCCTGCTACGGGCATGCCAGTTGGCGACACACCACGCGACCTGCGGTTGCGTGCCGACTCCGCCAAGCGTGCTTTGAAGGCTGGATTCATGAGTCTTCCCAAGCCTGAAAACAACTTCGAGCTTTTGGTTCCCGAAGATGAAGATGAAGAGGCTACCACGGGCCCAATGTCAGAGGAAGATGCTGCCGAACGAGATGCACGTTTGCAGCGAATACGCGAAGAGGAGGAGAGAAAAGCTCTGGCAAGACGAACGCAGGTTGTTGCCCGTGGTCTTCCTCGTCCTGCACGGGTTGACGTGCAGCAGCTGATGGGGGACTTGAACCTTGGGGAAGAAGATGACGACATGGCCGAGGTCAGGAGACTCCTCAATGCGGAGATCGCGGATCTCCTGCTGCACGACTCGATAGCGTATCCCCTCCCCGGCACAAATATTCCTGGCGGCACACCGTCAACTTATCAAATACCGCCAGATGAGGACCTCGCTGCTGCTAAGGCTCAGGTTCATCTTGAACTTGCCTCATCAATAGGATTCCCTGATGCCAATGAAGCCCAAGTTAAGGAGGGACTGGCAACGCTGTCGGGCAGCGAAGAGATCGACGAGAGTGTGTCTTGGGCAAGTATTCGCCAACAACTTGCCTTTGATAGCGCCTCGAGAACATGGGTAGAACCTAGCAGCCTGTCCGCTGAAGCCAGAATAGCCGGTTATACCTCACTGCTCGAGGAGTGCCGTGGGGAGATGTCGAAAGAGGCCAGCAAAGCCACCAAGATCGAGAAGAAGCTCGACATCACCCTCGGTGGATATCAAGCACGTTCAAAAGCTCTTACGAAGCGCGTGGTCGAAGCTTTCGATGACCTCGTGAGAACGAAAGTGGACTACGAGAGCTTCGCTCGACTCAGCATCAACGAGGCTGCTGCGGGACCACGGAGATTGGAGGCGCTGAATGAGGAGGTGGACGTTCTATTACGGAGAGAGCGGATGCTACAGGAGCGGTATGCAGAGCTTGACCGCGAGCGTCGGGATGCAGAATCGAGGGTGGCTGCACTGGAGGAGAAAATTATGGAGGAGGCAGAAGCGCTCAATGAAGCCGCTCTTGCTGAGATGGAAGCAAGCTGATAATACATTCTCCAGTGTTTTTTATGCACCTATGTATCATTCTGTCGTTACACTAGTACAGCGGCTCATCCCATTATTCTTTTGAGAGTTGCGAATATTCAGCGTTGTTGTCTCATTTCCTTCCATAAGTACTAGTGCTGAGTTTCTTGGCATGAAGTGTCACGTCACCTGGCTTGTCACACTCTTAGTTCCCCCTATCATGATGATGAATACGACAGGATTCCATGCAAACTTTGCTCTGGGCCAACTGCAGCAACAGTCGTGCGTGTAAGAACTGCCATTATTTCTTTTTGCCTTAACCCAGGGAGTATACTGGGCCCGGTCAGGCAAGATTCTGAACCGAACCACCAGTGGCAGGCGCGCAATCGTCCAGGCTCTCTTTACTCACTCTTCTATCCTTCCTCGTTTCAGAGCAATCCGTGCTATCCATCGTCCACACTTGACGTCCCATCATCTCACACGAACTTTGGTATATTCTTCCTCAATGCAAATGCCCCCAGCTTCATCTGCGGCCACCGCTGAGTCCGCCACACGAGAGGTGACCATGGAAGTAACCGGCGCTGCCGCAGTGCTACAGCCTGGGCGAACTCTTAGGCCAAGAGCTGCGAAGACGCAGAAGATGGTGCCATCTGTTACGAAAACAGAACAAGGCGACGAACCGGATAAAAACACCCTTGAGGAAGAGGAGGAGCACAGAATGAAGACTCCTAAACCTCGTCGTGCGACTGTCCTACGGAACAATAAGAAAGCGGCGCTTAAGAGAAACACGAAAGTCACTTGCCCTGGCTCGGATGAAGATTTTACATTGCTTAAGACAAAGAGACAGTCCAAAGGAACCGGGCCTAGGAATCGAAAAGCTCCTGTAGATGGTGCAGAGTCTTTGGATGAGCAACCTCCAAAGAAGAAACGTAAGCGTGCCTCTAAAGCAGAGCCCGTATATGTCATTCCTGAGGTTGAGACAAAGGAGACCACGTTTCGTGGGCGTCTGGGTAGGTGAACTGGCTTATAAGTTTGGATCCTTTACATCCTTCTCAGGGTACGCTTGCTTGAACACCATTTTGCGCAACAGGAAGCCTGCAGACGAGGCAGTATTCTGCTCACGGACCTGTCGGTAAGCGCATGTAATTTGTTTTTTGACATTTACTTAAAATACAAATCAGCATTGATACAATCAAAAAGAACGGCATAGAGTGGGCCAAGGACCTTGGTCGACGAAATATTGAGGATATGCTCAAAATAATTCAGTGGAACGAAGAAAACGTATGCTCCGCTGTCTTAACATGCCTGTGGTCACTCATTAATCATTAATATGTTCATCCCCAGAATATACGCTTCATGAGACTGTGCATTTCATTCTTGTTGCAGACATATTAGGCGCTGAACCCTTGCCCGCAGATCATCCAACATGTTTCCATTTGCATCACACGAACTTTATGGGTATTCCCTAGACTATTGTGCCCCCGTTCTAGCCCAGGTTGGCGCCCTGGCAAACAAATATGGCCACCGACTCACGGTTCATCCGGGCCAATTCACTCAGTTGGGCTCTCCTAGGGACTCAGTGATCAAAGCCGGCATTCGCGAGCTTGAGTACCACGCGCAGATGCTCAACCTCATGGGCATTGGACCTGACGGCGTCATGATTATCCACGGGGGAGGGGTCTACGGTGACAAAGAGGCAGCGCTGGCTAGGATTCGCAAGACAGTCAAGGAGGACCTTCCTAAAGACGTCAGAGACCGCTTAGTTTTAGAAAATGATGAAGTCAGCCTTACCTTCGTTGTAGATGATGCTTCATTGACTGATTTCTTCTGTCCTCCGCAGCTTTGTTACAATGCTGCAGATCTGCTACCGATATGCGAAGAGTTGGACATCCCACTCGTCTTCGACTATCATCACGATGTGCTCTATCCATCTCCTGATCTCACTCCCTCGGATATTATTACACGTACCAACATGATTTTCGCCAGGCGCGGCATCAAGCCTAAGCAGCACTTGAGCGAACCTCGTGAAGGCGCCGTCACAGTCATGGAACGTAGAGCACATGCGGATAGATGCCAGAGGCTACCTGAGGCCCTGCCAGATGACATGGGTGCGCCTTAACACTTCTAATATTGAGCTATCAAGTTCACGTCAGCACAGATTTGATGATTGAGGCTAAAGACAAGGAGCAAGCTGTCCTTCACCTATATCGCCTATACAATCTACAGCCCGTTATTCATTGTGCGTGCGATGTGAAGTTCATGTTTTGTCATCTTATGGGTGTTTCCTAGCATCACTTCGACCCCCTGCTGACACTCACAGCAAGGAAACCAAAGGCCGCAAGTCTCGCAGGAAGACCCTCTCCGACAAGGATCCTACTGAAGGAGACCGAGCACTAGACGCCGATACTGACGCCCTTGGGACGGGTTTTAGTATAGAAGGAGATGACGAATATGACTGAGGGGTTCCTACGACTCGCGATGATCTCGGGCGAATTCTGTAAAGTGAGGTCAATGTCGATGTGTTGAACATCATCGTTCCATGTTGCAGTTGAGCGTATCACCATCCAGCGTTGACGGCGAGGCTGTCACTATCCTATCGTGCAGTGTGTTGGCATTTAGAATTGCGCATCTCTGTCAGCAGCTTGAGGAGAGTTTTGTCCATCTCTCATGCTGCGCAGTGCTCCACGTCATTGCGTTAATGTGCCAACATTTACACAAGAAGTTGCTGTTATGGAATGTACCGCCAGTCATGCACCGACCGTCTGTAAGGGCACTCCACATAATGTCCCTAGAGTCATGGACGCACTTTGATTCAAGTCACCATTGGATCCACTGGTCGGGCAACATATGGGCATATATTTTATGTCTTATCTATGTCAATCTACATATCATTTCGTCGTACATTCTGGAGCCTCATAGCCAGCAACAAGTTTCGTTATCTGTCAAACAATTGCTCGTATATGAATCGGCTTTTGTCCCGGATTGATTGCGTGTTCCGCTTCTTGGAACGCTTGAATATCTCGGTCCTTGAAGCTCTCCAATGGGTCTGCCTGTGGTTGCGCAGCTCTGGTGCTAAACACAATCGTGTTCTGAAATATAATTATAATTTATACGCAGCTGTTCAAATGACTGGTGCTCACCATATCATAACTCTGAGTACCCGTTCTTGGGGCATTGTCCCGAAGAAGCCACCGACGATTCAACCTGTATGTCATTCGTAAGTTTCGTTGTCGCGTTGATTATTTTTCCGTTCGGCAACTGACGAGGCTAACAAGGTGTTCCCTACGACTGCACGATATGTGGGTCAATATGTTTAATGAGAAATATTCTGTATCATTACCATCAGGCCACAGCAACCATACTCCAATCCACATAACTGCGTCATTTCAGTTGTGGGAGAATACGGGGGTACCAATGAACTCACAGTTCTGCTGCTTCAGGACTAGAAACTAGAAACTAGTTAGAGAAAGCTCCTTTCGGGGAAAGATATCGGTGACGAAGCCCTCACCCACGTTGCCAATGTAAAGGCCATCACACTGACAGATCATTGATAAAAACTTATATGCCCAAAACAAGTCAAATACCTGGTGATTAGACCAGTTTCTGTGAAGAGGTGACATTAGCAAGAGGCAATCATCCGATGAAGGCGCTTCCTAATATCTCACCAATTGTCCATTTAATCAATCGATCAATCATCGTGCTCGTGCTATGGCAGATTAGAAAGGAATGTCAGGCAATATTATGGATGGTCTTACCCTCTGATGTCAGAGACCCGTTGCTTCTTTAGACCCCAGGCAATACCAACGGTGGTGATCAAGTCACAGGCCGCACGTGCGATGAAAGAGACCTCAATCAGCCCCAATTGTTGTTCCCCAAAAGTGACGACGTTCGTCATAGAAATCGCCTTTGCCGTGACAACGAACGTGGAAATTTGTGCGAGCACGGAGAGCATTTGACAAAAAATGGGCAAGAAAACATTTTTAGTTAACCTCCAAAGCCGAAAAGCGTAAAATGACTGATTTTACCCGTAAGCACTAAATACTGAATATACATCTCCAAATAGCTCACCTGCACAACGAATACTGTCAAACCGCTCAACGGAACGGCTAGATCTAAAGCAAGAGGAAGCACGCTGAGTTGATATGGGTCACCATAGGTGCTAACAGTCATCGTCCACAACGTCGATATAACGCAGACAAAGTGGCCCAGCTGAATCAAGCTGTGGAATCTGTGTCAGTGTTATTCAAAGGAACCGAACCAAAGATGAAGCGCACATGACTGCAGATACCTAGCCGTATGAAGCGATCATTAAAAACAACAATGAATTGTGCTGTTGATCGACTCACAGTTGCTTTCAGGGCGATGTGATCGTTTGCGAATCTTGCAAAATACAAGTAGGTCTGGCAGGCAAGGCTGCCGAATAATGCAGCGCTCAAAAGCCCACAGACTTGGACTGGCCCGATCACCACCCTTGCATCGAAAGTGCTCATCGTGCCTATACTGAGTTTTGCAAACCTGTTATAGAAAACAGTTTGATCATTCAAGTTGTGTTCTGACTTGCGAAAGCGTTAATTAATTGGGAACGGGAGAGGCCTGGCGAAATTCGAAAGTTACGTCCACCAGGGCTGCAGAGGGTATAGAAATGCAGCTTCTCCATGGTTGATGGCCTGCGGATACATATACTGCATAGTCATGGTGTGCTACATAGATGCAAACAATTAATATAAACAAAGTTTACGTACAGCCGCACTGAATCTGATTCATCGGGTGGCTTGGATGGCAGTGCGTTGCAAGCGTGGTACCAGTTGTCTTATTTACGGCTTTGCAGGAAATCTAGAATGATTAGTTCGGGCGGCCTCAGCCGCTGGGCGTCGTCACTAGCACGAGGTGCATTATTTGTCCTACAAGGTATATCACCGTAAGGCCCGTTAAAATTGACTGTTAGTTGTTCTCGAACCAATTGTCCAGCCTGCTTGAATCACTTTTGCGATGTTACTTCGAAATCTGTGATTCGTTAGCATGATCATTCTTGCAATTGCATTTTCATATTTTCGGTGCACGTAGCGTGTGTATGATGATCAGAGAACCCTGCATCCATGTGAAAGCGGTCGACAAATTTACCCTGATTGTTAATGCTCAACAATACATTACTTTATGTAAATGCCATTCTGACATCTGTTCACTGGTCCACTGATGTGCAATGTTGTTTAGTACAGCTGCGGACCAATAGCAATTTACGAACAGTCACGACGTGATCGTTTGTTACTCGACCACCACGCACAAGGAAAAAAACCAGACCGAACTATTTCCAAAATGAAACTTAAGTGTAGCAAGGTGGAAAACCAGATAGGAGCCAGGCCTCTGTTTGGAGAAATATGAGCGCTCTCCAACTCAGATCCGAGGGTACTTACAGTGACAAGTTGACGTCCGCTACGACCATAGCCGTTGTGATTTTCTGACTGTACTCCGATGGGTGAATTAACGACCCCGTATCGTCCCGAACGTTCGGAACGACCGTCGGCATGTCTTCGATGCCATAAAGCTCGATGGCAGAGCGATAGTGCCCGTGGGGGTACGGCATATCCTTCAGTGTCCAATCTGTCATGTCAAACGTCATAAACGGTCATTCACATCAAGCATTTGCACGACTTAGGTGGGCCCGCAGCCTCAAGACGTCTGGTGGATCCGCATATTGGATCCAGAAATCGATATCGACGGACCTTAATATACACAATTCTTGCCCAACGCCAACCTATAAAATATGAAGAGCAAATCATCTCATCGTACGTTCGCAATAATCACCAACAAGTTTTGTCATCCGTTAAACACATACTCGCATAAGGACCATTGCAGGCTTGGAATCCGGACTTTGGTCCCGATTAATAGAACGTTCTGCTTCTCGGAACACTTGAACATGAACATCTCGGTTCTCGAAGTTCTCCAGTGAGCTTATTTGTGATTCCGTAGCTCCGGCTCTGAACGCAATCGTATACTGAAACAAAATAGAATTTACACGCAGTCGTTCAAGTGGTGCTCACCAAATTACCATCACAACTCTGGGCATCGCCTCTTGGGGCCCTCCAAGTCTCTCGAAGGAGCGACCGCTGATTGAGCAAACCACAGGTTCAATCTGTATGTCACATCGATAAGTTCGCCGCATTTATTCATTACCTAGTGACTAGAGCAGTTTCTGCGTAGAGTTGACATGTAGAAGGGTTGTGTCTAACTTACCAATGCGTTTATCAGTTGGGGAAACGAAGGGCTTGATGAAACCCATGGTAAGATCGAAAGTCGCGTCCACCTGGGCTGCAGAAAGCACAGAAATGCAGCTCCTCCGTGGCTGCCGTGAATACATAAATCAATGCGCTTGAGTCTCCGTCTTCGGAGGCGAACAATATAAACAAAGTTCATACACAGCCCTCGCGATTGCGATCTGGTGTTCCCGAAGATTGATGCAGAGCTATTTTCAGCTTTCTTGGCAGCACGAATCTAGAAAAATGGGTGTGCTTGACTGGCATTTGGTGCACCACTTTTCGATATCATCGGAGAGGCGCAAATTGTGCAGAATTGGTATGGCTATAATTATCGGTGCACATAACCAGAGGATTTAAGTGGCAGGGTAAAGATATTTGGGGCAATAACAAAGTTTGACCCCTTGATTATTGAAACATTATCCACAAGTCACTGGACCAGTCTTGAAGTGCTTGTACTGTCCACATAACTTGACGAACGTCTTGTATGAGGATCCAGATGGCCAAGCAGCCCGAATCCGAACTGTGTCAATGATAGAAATGATTGGGTATGGTGTTGGGTATGGTTGGCCAGCTGTGCAACACTGCAAGGAGCGGAGTCGTAATGCCAGAGATGCGCACGTGACGCTTTTCTCTGCATTTTGTAGCTACGCGGCCAATACGCGGCATCACAGATACTGTTAATACCTCTCAGTGTGACTGTGCATGTCGTGCTCTTCCTGTCTTTTCATATATTCTTAACTGTAGCATTTCGATGTCGGGGAACACATGTATTTAGCTCTGTTCTACACTCTGCATTGTTATTCGCTGATACTCGGACAATCAAACGCCATTCAATATTCAACGTTGAAAACAGGGCGAGCTCAACTTTGTACCACCGACAGCCACAGATAACTGAGATAAGAATACACCACAGCCGTTATGTCATGCTATCATGCCTTGATGAGGTTCTCAGACACAATTGTGTTGACTCTTGGATCGATGTCTCCAAGAATCTTGAGGGTCTCATGCTGTTCAGTCGGATATCAGTCTGCACAATGGCAGTCAAAAATGAGCAGGTACGCACCCACAAACGCTTCGACACCTCCCTTCCTTCCGCACTGAGAGCATAGTCGCTCTCTTCGGTAACTTCGCAACTCGACAGGTAGCGGCCATGCCGTTCCCTCTCACCTGGCTCGATTGCCGCATGGACAAGTGTCCGACTGCCCATCTCAGTCGTGCGTGCCAGTAACCCTTGGAGAATATTCATAAAAAACTTGGAGAAAGGATCGACATCTCGTGTAAGACGGGAGTGGCAAAGACCAGGATTGACCGCGGAAACTGCGACCAACGTTGGTGTGGAAAGCCGAGAAGACAGCTCACGGATGAACATCACTTCGAGGACTGCGTATGACGGTGTGGTGAGCATAATAATGCATGTACTTTATTACTTACGTTTGGATAGTTGATATCGGTTCATCATCACGCTGCAGCGGGTTCATTATTGCTGCACGAAAATACATCAATGAAACTTGCCTAGAGGTACAATACGCCTCATCGTTGATCATTTCGATGATACTAGGCCATTTCTCTGCTCCTTCTAGCCTGTTGGCTTGAAAATGAGCCACGCTAGACACAATAACTAGTCTTGAAGCATGTTCAGGAGTCCCGGTCTTGATGAGGTGAGGCAGCATCAATATGCTCAACAGAGCGGTTGACAGGTAATTCACTTGCAATCTATGAAAATTCTCGAGGCAAAATAAATGGCAATGATAGCAAGCACTCACGAAGTTTCATAGCCATCCAGAGTTTTCGTGTACTTCGTCGTCGACACGCCTGCGTTGGCGATCACAACATTTGCTGTGCAGCCCTTCGCCTCGAAATTGTTCACAAAAGAACGCACTGAGTCGAATGAGCTTAACTCAAGAGGCCAGGATTCGATATCAGTCATGCCCGACCGGGTCTCCACGTCTATACAAGTCATAAAGTCCCTTAGTAAGCTTCAGAGTGTTCACGCATACCTGCTTTTGATTGTTCGCACTTGACTTCGTCTCTGCTGGTGATCAACAGGCTCTTGGGTTTCAGCTGGGCCAAATACACGGCAGCTTCGTTTCCAAGCCCGACATTAGCACCGACCACGACCAGCGACTGATCGCTGACGTCCGTAGTGGAGATGGGGAGGTCCGTCCATTGCTCGCGAAGAAACCCGAAAGTGGTGAGCTTGCCCATTATGCCTCAGCTGTGCGATTTCAGGCTAGGGGGGCGAGTGTGAAAGCCTGAGCCGAGTGCATGATACCCTGTTATATCACTGGCAGCATACTTCGGCTCGGTTCCCAAACTCACGAAGAACAAGGTACGTACGTGCATTATCTCACTTACAACAGAGGTCAAGACCTCCAGCACGTAAGTAGTATGTTCTAAGCTCGTCCGACTTCATACCAACTTGAAGGATCACCACATCCTGTTGAACAGAGGTGTCGCTGTATAACATGTCAAATGAGGTGGAAAACACGTCTGAGTCATTGCTGCTGTTCACTGGCGTTGGCGAGCGGTAGAAGGTTGTCCCGTAGCTGAGTTGCGAGATGAAGGGCTTATCCTTTAGGAAAGCGAGCTCCACAGTCGTGGTCAAGATATTATTTTGACCGCCGCTGTTCCTAGCGGAGGGCAAGTCAGACTTGCAAGACACTGTGGGAAGTAAAAACACTGAAAATGAATGTATAGAATACTGAATGTCAACGTCCAGAACACTGACTTTCAGGGTTTTGTGTATTTTGACCGCAGTCTACGTTGTAACTAGAACATAGGCTGTGCGAGAATTCAGTACCTAGAATACTGAAAGTGACATTTTTCAGTATCGAAAACACTGAAACGGGATTGGTACACCAAGTAAAAACGCTGAAATTGTGATGTTCGCGGTACTGCAAAACAGTGTTTGAGACATTGCAAATTAAGAGTCTGCAATACTGAATATTCTCTATTCCGTTGGAACACTGCTCAGGACACTGAAAATTCACTGTGCGCAACATTCATAGTGATTGGAATAATGATACATTCACGATGCGGAGTGGGCAAGCATTACATGAGAGTGGGCAAGCATTACATGATTTGGTCCAAGAAAAAAAGAAATAATGATAGCGAGGCATTGAGGGTCCGGCATACCGAATGAGTCCAGAGTGTATCGAACGAGTCCAGAGTGTACCGAACGAGTCCAGAGTGTACCGAACGAGTCCAGAGTGTATCAAATAGCAGGTTGCCAGCAGTCCAAGGTGTATATGGCCACCACTCGCAAGACAAGTCAAGTCGAAGAAAAAAGGTCAGTACTGTCAGTGCCGGGCGCGTTTTCTTCTGACTTCCAGTTTATCCCGAACAACCACTGCCTTAGTTTTGCTCCGTGTCTCCCTGCGTGTATCAGGTCTTGCAGCAGGCGACTGGAAAAGTTTTCAAACATGCAGGCCTGAAACTACTATGCGAATACAAAAGGACTTACTGGTGGCACCGAGGAGAGAGGAGATAGCCGGTTAGAGAGCTCGAGGGCATTGGCATGGCGTGAAGGTCCAGGTTGTGGAGGCGGTGTGGTCTGAATAAATGTATGGTCAGTATATGCTTGTCAAATGAAGTGAAAGTACCTCTGTGCGCCAAGTCCGGTTGCGAAACCTCGGCGGACCATCTTGAGCTTCCTTGTGACGGATGACAATTGTGTTTGACTTGGACCGCTGAATGTTCGACCTGCAGATCTGGTCCAGTTCTTCGTCCGAGTCTAGTGCAGGATGTAGCCGAATCCCAGCCTCTCTGCTTTTCAACAGGATCGTGTGAGCCTCTGCGATACTGACATTGAGTTGATGGGCAATTGCACGAGTAGCAACATATGGAACCAGGAAAGCATGAGTGAACTTTTTGACGTCGAGCGGCCGAATAGCGTCAAGAGGAATGGTGGATGTGTGAAACATGGCTTCTAGGGCGTGCACAATGATGTGCTCGCCCTTTGAGCCGAAACTATTTGGAAGAAAGTTATCAGTAGCCAATCAATAGAAACACAGTACTTACAAGCCAGCGCTCGACAACTCCTTGATGAAAGCCGTCGTAGGTCCCTGTAAGCTTTTTACCTTTAGACTTTCAATTTCCTTCTTGACGCTATCACCATCAACACCACATGTGTCATTACACTTGGCGTCTTCTTTGCTTCTTGACCATACGAGTACTCTCCGCACGTTGTTTCACCGGTCTCGTTAGCTACTGGTATTTAATCTTGCTCGTCTCGCATCACGCACCTCAGTATTGTTCTACGCGACTTACTGAGGTGTGTAGACTTCATCTTGCTCATATCTCACATACTGATTAGCATACCAGCGTGTCTCTCCGCTAGGTACATATCAATGAATAAAGTATTGTTCTACGCGACTTACTGAGCGTGTCTCTCCGCTAGTTTGACTACTTCGTATAGGTTATGAGCCCTGAGCTCATCTAGAGCTCAGACCCACACGAACGCGAACAAACTCGCAGGACTCTACTCAGGTTCATCTAACGGCTGGACCACCACGAACCCTCACGATCGATCAACTCGTTTATCCTCCAGTATGGGTAAATATGATCACATCGTCGAATTGACGGGCGCCGACATCTATCCCAGCTGGCGAAGGTCTGTTGAGCTAGCCTTAGCTGGGGAAGGCCTCTGGAATCATTGCAGCAATGGCACCGACCCCAAAGACGTCGCTGAATTCGCCAGCACCATTCCCTCGGCAGCTACACCCGCACAACCCACTGATGCAGAACTCACCGCCATGAAAACTTGGATAAAAGAGGACGCCCAAGCCAAAGCTATCATTGGCAGACGCCTCTCCATCATCGTTCAGAACATGCTTGGCGAAAAGCTAACGGCTCGTCAACAGTGGGACGCTCTCTCCAAGCGCTTCGGTCGACTCGACGTAACATCTCAATTCGAACTTCGCGATCAACTGTTCTCAGAACGACTCAAGGACGCTGAAGACGCCTCGCGTTACATCAGTGTTTTCGAGAATGGTCGACGAAGATTCGCCGAAATGGGAATTGCATTCACCGACTCCGAAGCAGTCTGGATGTTACTACATGGACTACCAGAAACCCCACAATGGGTCGTATTCCGCAGCCTCACGCTCGGACTCTACAAAGTCCCTACTTCCACTACATCCACATCCACTGCTCCTCCTCCAGTCGCATTCGAAGACGTTGCAGCAGCATTCTCGGAAGAAGCCAACAGGCAACGAGGCCAGCAGAAACTCGCTCGGCCTGGATCCGAGTATGCCAACGCTGTTGCCACCCACTCGCTCGAACGAAAAGTGAACCCCGCGAATGGGATACGGATTCACAAGCACAACCCCAAGGGGGTGAGCTGTGATAATCCTGCCTGCAACGGACTCCCTCGATCTCTTACGCACGATCGAGAGCATTGTATGCAACCGGGAGGAGGTATGGAGGGTAAAGCCCCATGGGGGCAAGCGCGAGGTGATCGAGGAGGTAGAAGGAAGGACACGTCTGCAGCTGCAACGGAAACCAAGCCCGTCGCCAATGCCAACACCTCCACACCCTCCTCAGTTCCGCCTGAGACGACAGCCCTCTCACTCGCACCCACACACAGCCGTGACTGGTCTTGTGCTCTAATCGAGGAGCTCGACTCCAACAGTACTCCTTCAAGCGATGATATGGCTTGCATAGCGAATCAAGCGCTGTCCACAATCCTCGACTCAGGTACAACATCCACCCTTATCACACGCAGAGAGCTCTTCTGGACCTTCAGCGCCAGCACGAACGTAACCGTGAAAACGGCTAATCACGGCTCATTGCAAACTTCGGGCAGGGGTGATTGTGTAGCCGACCTCGTTGTAGAGGGCCGTACTCAGCGCATTCGGTTGAAAGACTGCCTGCATGCACCTGGCGCACTAATCAATCTCATGTCGGTAGGCCGGATGTTGAGTAAAGGCTGGGAGTGCAATTTTAAGCCCTCCCCACCTCGTTGCCAGCTCATCTTTCGCAACAGCACGCTCGGTGATGTTCCTTTGCAAGGAAACCTTGTTTTCCTCGATCTTCGGTTCATTCCACCGCAGAAGCCCTCACCCCATCTCGAATTGACGGCATTCGCTAAAGTACCCTTATCTTGGGATCTCTGGCACGCAAGGTTAGGTCACCCGGGCGGGGATGCAGTTAAGCGACTTCCCCATTTTGCAACAGGCACCAAAGTCGATACAACACACCCGCTTCGCACGTGTGAACCTTGTATTATGGGAAAACACCCACGCAAGCCTTACCCTGCATCCAGCACGCCTCGCGCAGCTCACCTCCTTGACCTTATACATTCAGACCTTTGCGGTCCCTTCCCTGTCAGCACCCCACACGGTAAACTATACTTCATCATCTTTATCGACGACCACAGCAACCTACTGGGCCTTGAGTTGCTCGCGACGAAAGATCAGGCGTTAGAGGCTTGGGAGATGACAAAGAGGCGCTGGGAGAACAAATCAGGGCGTACAGTGAAGATCTTTCGTTCTGACAATGGGGGTGAATTCCTCAATGCAGCATTCACTCAGGCTCTCGTCACTGCAGGGATCGAGCGTCAGCTCTCCGCACCGTATGCCCATCAACAAAATGGCAAGGCAGAACGGGCACTTCGCACTATCGAGGGACGCATGTTTGCGCTATTGGACACCGCGAAACTCCCGCAAACCCTATGGGGCGAGGCGGCACTCACCATATGCTACCTCTGGAACAGAACAGAGTCTTCCACCTTACCTCCAGGCGTCACGCCCTTCCAAATTCTCAACGGACGCAAACCTGACCTTTCTCACCTTCGCGTCTGGGGCGCTCGTTGCTTCGCACGTGTCCCAGCCGAACTGCAAGTGAAATTAGGTCCCCACTCCCGCAGTGCTTACTTCATGGGCTACCCAGATGGCACCAAAGCTTACCGTCTCCGCGACAAGGATACTGGCACGTTCTTCACTGCACGCGACGTTCTCTTTGATGAGAATTTTGCGTCCGTCTCGCACGCTGGTTCCGACAGCGACGACGAGGACCCTCCTCATGTCTCTCAATCGCCATCTGCAACCGTCCATACTCCCGCGTCTCTCCCCACGGCACCTTCCATTCAACCTCCCCCGGCGCAACGACGTTCCACACGCTCCAAGATACCCACCAGAGCAGGTCAACTATACTCAGAGGAACTTGCTGCCTCTAAGGCCCGTCTTTTGTCTCTTCGTGAAGCACGTGCGGGTCGTGCCTTGGGTGAGGGGGTGCCGGATGGCTCACGCGAGGGGGTGCCTGAAGTCGTCTCAGACGTTGCAGAAGTACCCATTGAGGATGTTGAACCCAACCTGGACGTCACCGAGCTCATGGCTAACGTGGTCATAGAAGAACAGGCCCATGTCGCGATCAGAAGTAATCAAAGAAGGAACCCTCATAATCCCGACTACGATCTAAGCATCCCTCCAGCCACTTACGAGGAAGCCATGAAACGACCAGACCACGCTCGCTGGCTCGCCGCAATGAAAGCCGAACTTCAAACGATGAAAGACATGAACGTCTACGAGTTGACAACACTTCCAGCAGGGCGCAAAGCTATAGGGAACAGATGGGTACTAGAATTTAAGGACGACAATAAGGGGGGGGCCGGTTCAGAAGGCGCGTCTAGTGGCGCAAGGATTTTCACAGGTCCCAGGAGTCGACTACGGCGCAACGTTTGCCCCAGTTATCAAAACCGCCTCCGTCAGATTCATCGCAGCACTGGCATGTCGCAACAATTGGGAGCTGGACACGTTCGACGCTCGACGAGCGTTTCTATGGGGCGTATTGAAAGAGGAGATATACATGAGACAACCAAAGGGGTTTGAGGAAGGTGACTGGGCGATGCTTGTCTGGAAGATGCTGAGGACCATCTACGGCCTCAAACAGTCGGCCATGGAATGGTACGAACAGGTGCGCGCCGTCATGACAGAGCTCGGGTTTACACGATGCGCCGTCGACTATGCCGTCTTCATATACGACAAGAACACCACTGGCGAACGAATCTACTGCGTCGTTGGATGGCACGTCGATGATGGTATGGGCACCTCCAACTCTAAATCCTTCCTCCTCCACGTCAAGGGTCGCATCGCCCAACGTTTCGGCATCAAAGACCTCGGTCCCATTCAACGCTTCCTTGGAATTCAGTTCGAACGCAACCGCGCAACACGCCAACTTTGGATGCATCAAGGGGAGTACATCAGCTATCTACTGAACGAGTATGATCTACTCGACTGCAATCCCGTTCAACTGCCTCTGGACGCCCACCATCCCTTCGGCCGCGACTCAGATACCTATGACGACATCCCCAATCTCCCCACGCGCTACAGGAAGATCGTGGGCGAGCTCTTGTACCTCGCAGTATGCACCAGAGCAGATATCGCATTTGCAGTAAACGCCTTAGCCCAGCATAACGCTCAACCCGCCCCACGCTACTACGCAGCGGCCAAACGTCTCCTGCGTTATTTAAGCGGGACCCTAAATCTTCGAGCGCATTTTGGAGGGGAAAGAGCAGATGAGGGCCTGCACGCATTTTGCGATGCAGACTGGGCAAGTTGCGCAGAGGACAGACTCTCCATATCCGGGTATGCCTGGTTCTTTGCAGGAGGATTAATTGCCCACGTCTCCAAGAAGCAAACCACTCACGCACTTTCGTCAACGGAAGCCGAATATATGGCAGTTACTCATGTCTTGCAGGAGGGCCTCTGGCTCAAGTCGTTCATCACCGCACTCCACATCCCACTGCTCTTCCCCATCGCCATCTACATGGACAACACGGGTGCGATCTCGCTGTCCAAGGAAGCCAAAAACCACATACGATCCAAGCACATCGACATCAGATACCATTTCATTCGCGAATGGATCGAGAAAGGAGTCTTTCTCCCGTACTGGCTTCCGTCCCACAAGAACGTCGCCGACATCCTTACGAAAGCACTCGCGCGCCCTCTACTTGCAAAACACGTCGCGGGCCTTCAGTTGGTGTTTCGGTGAGGGGGTGTGTAAGCTTTTTACCTTTAGACTTTCAATTTCCTTCTTGACGCTATCACCATCAACACCACATGTGTCATTACACTTGGCGTCTTCTTTGCTTCTTGACCATACGAGTACTCTCCGCACGTTGTTTCACCGGTCTCGTTAGCTACTGGTATTTAATCTTGCTCGTCTCGCATCACGCACCTCAGTATTGTTCTACGCGACTTACTGAGGTGTGTAGACTTCATCTTGCTCATATCTCACATACTGATTAGCATACCAGCGTGTCTCTCCGCTAGGTACATATCAATGAATAAAGTATTGTTCTACGCGACTTACTGAGCGTGTCTCTCCGCTAGTTTGACTACTTCGTATAGTCCCTTGTCTCTTGCAAAAGCAAGAAGGAACTCCTCCTCTGTAACTCCCTTGTTGCGGTAATGGCGGGAAATGCGATCCAACAAGGTTGTCCAGACGATGTGGCTAGCTCGGGCGCTGTGATCTGAGAGGATCTTAGCAACATCAGCTGTCAATGACCACGTGAAATTGTTGAGGTCAATGAAATTAACTGATACTGGCCAACCGCATTCTGCCACTTGCTGACGTAGTTCTGACAGCTGGTTGTCAGATGCGATATCTGAACAGATGTGAAGTGTGATGCAGAGAACTGTGCGACCATATTCTCCTTCCTTGTGGATGTGTTCTGCGAGACTGCGGAACATATGAATCAGCTGTGGTGATGGTGGAGAGGGAACAAGATCTTCGCAGTCCTCATTCGGACAGGTGTCCGGAATATCCTGTGGTGAGAAGCTGAATGAAGGGCGCGGGAACGGTGGGGGTGATGAAGGCAGCGGGGGTGGTGGGGGTGATCTAGAGTTGT
Organism: Suillus clintonianus; assembly: GCF_016758775.1. NCBI lineage: Eukaryota > Fungi > Basidiomycota > Agaricomycetes > Boletales > Suillaceae > Suillus > Suillus clintonianus. Next base: position 117,641 of record NW_024539265.1, on the reverse strand, counting down.
AGTGAGTCGAAGAGGTAACTTTGGCCTTCTCTTTCTCCAAGTTCTTGCGTGGCACTGGTCGTGGCCGAGGTTTCGTAACTGCCGGTGGTTTGGCCCTCTCGCTATGAACTTGTGTGACAGCGACAGTGGTGATCTTCTTGCTGGAAGTAGTTGCTGTCTGCGACTTCGTGTTAGTGCTCTTCTTTGTCACTTTGGCAGTCTGGCTAGTGCCGGTAGGTGCTGAGGGTTGGGTGACACGTCTTTTGGACTCTGGAACGCAACATTTAGTGCAGGTAACACGCATTGGAGTGCAACCTCACTCAAATAATCATCGACTCGTTTCTTGAAGAGCTCTGCGATATCGGCAGGCAGGCCTCCTTCACTCCCTGGCCCAATCTCCTCGGAGTCGAAGTCTTCATCTGACCCAGGGTCCGTTTCACTACTATCATCTGGCTCAGAGTGAGAGCGAGCTGCGGTAACTGGCAACTTAGCACGGTTAGTGTGAGCACTGCCAACGTGTCTCTTCCCAGACGCCTCGCTTAAGCATTCTGATGAACGAGTCGCACTGCAGGCCGTGGAGTTCTGGACCACCGTATGTGAGGAAGAAATTGAGCTTGCCCACGAGGCACGACATTCTACTACTTGCACTGGAAGATTGCTGATTTTCCCTCAGGTATCCGCACACCAGACGCCTGCCCTTCGACGTTCCCGATTGGGACACACTTGTGTCTTACCTCGCATTCGTTTCCCCCACTCCTGACCCTGTCTCCATCGCAAGGGAATGGGTTGTTTGACGAATCTATCAAGGACCTTCCCCATGAACTCCAGGACCGCGTCAATGCCCTCCCTCAGTCATACAGAGATTCGCCCCAGGCAGCCGCGCTTTTCGAGGCTATGATGGATGAAGCAATGGACGCGACCGCATCGTCACCGCCTCTTAAGATCGCAATGCATACGTCTGGACCCTCTCTCCTGGTCCGCTTACTGGAAAGCTGGTGTGGAAGCCTACCTTGGTACTTCTTCGTATCAACAGAGCCGCTACCTTCGTCTGTTGGAGCCCAAACGATGATACATTTGCAGTCATCAGTGGTGCAAGGTACGTACTATTTTCTTTTCGTTTCTCCACTATTCTTATCGTGTCGCTACCTCCACCTGACCCCCAGACACCCAAGAGTACTGCTCATCCCTTGCGCACAAGATGCTGGACAATCTGTCCGTTCACTCAAGGCCACTGTAGTGCACGCAAAACCGAACCGGAACTGCACGTCCATCCCCGCACATTACTTGCAAAAAATTCCTACACACGTACGTCCGGGACCACGAGAGGTACACGCTATCCACATTTACTGTCCAAACCAATCATGGTGTCTCCCCAGGCTGCTGAATACGACGAGCCACCCGAACTGGAATCAAGTGGTGATGGTGATCTTCCTGATGACAGGCCATCTGATCGTGAGGCTTGGCTGGAGCCTCGTGCACTGACTGGACGTAAATCTCCAGACCGACTTAATAACTAAGAACATATATGAACATGTCGCCACGATTGCAGCTGTCGGCGAGAACTCTATTTCGCATTTGTCGAGAACAATTTTCGTTATTTCGCCTCGAGAACCATTGTGTTGTACTATGTACTTTCGATAAAGCTTATTCGGGGTCACAAGATATATATGATTCGCCACTGCTCCTCGATTACTCCTTGAACATTTCCATGATGGCCAACAAGAAGAGGAAATATTGCCATTGCTCTACTGAATGCAAAGCGCGCGGGCGCCTTCTCAGCTATCGACAGCGACTCCGTCATTACAGAAAGGCAAAGTTGGCCAATATATCACCCTCTGTTTCCCCCACGGAATCATCAGTGGATCTGCAGGCAATGGATCTAGAGCCTGAGATTGGAGTATCCGGTCACAGTGATGCAAGCATGGGTGGCCCAAGTCCAAATCTTTCGGAGCAGAGTGAGTCTGATGAAGAAGACACTGCGAGCAATCGTACGGATGAAGATGTTCTCTACGACGAAGAAGAAGAAAATACTGTAGATGAGTTTGATGTGATAGGTGGTCAGGTAGATGCTGAGGTCGAGGCACTGCATCACTCACTCCGTAAGTTCACTCGCTACTGGAAAGTATTTAAATAATCAAGAAAATATAGGCAATACCTTGTTGACAGAGCAGGATAGAGATAATCTCCGCGCTCACAGTCTCCGCATCAAGAGTCATATGCCACGTGCAACGTTCAACGAACTGCGCGAGAAGTTTAGTCACAAAATGGACATCGACTCTGAGTATAAGATGCTCAAGCGTCTCGAGGGACTCACTACGATCACGCCCATGAAAATAGATTGCTGCATCAACTCCTGCATTGCGTATACTGCAAGGTACAGTCACAGCGATCTATGTGACTTCTGCAGAGAAAGACGTTTTGATGCTCACGGGAAGCCAAGACGTCAATTTTCCTACATGCCCCTGGTCCCTCAATTGCAGGGCCTTTTTGCGCAAGAAGATACAGTGCAAAAACTCTTATATCGCCATCAATATGACCACGGCCCCGGTACTATCAATGACGTGTTCGATGGCGAGATCTACCAGTCTCTCCGGGACGAGTTTGTGCTGGTCGATGGTATTCAGAAAAACTATAAGTACTTCTCTGGACAAAACGACATTGCATTTTCTTTGGCAACTGATGGATATCTACTGTTTGGACGATATCGCAAGGGCCCATCTGCAACACCAATCCTTATCCAGATCTACAACTTTCCCCCCACTATACGCACTCACCACGAACATCTTATTTGCCTTGGAGTCATTCCGGGACCAAAATCACCAAAAGATATCGCATCTTTCCTTGTCCCGTTCGAGAACGAGTGCGCCAAACTTGCCAATGGTGCTCTCACCTTCGATAGCCTTGAGAAGCAGATGTTCTGGCTCCACGCCTACGACATTTTCAAACTCGGCGACATTCTCGCAATAGAAAAACTACTGGAGATTCGTGGCCATAATGGCTTCGCACCATGTCGGTCGTGTCTGATAACAGGTGTTCGAAATAAATCTGAAAACAAGACTAATTACTACGTCCCATTAACCCCCCCTACTCGACCTGATGCTCCGAACCCACATTGGGACCCACTTCATCTCCCCCTTCGCAGTCATGCACATTTCGAACATGTGTTGCAGGAGATAGACGAAGCGGAGACTGCTGCGGAGAAGGAGAGGATCGGCAAGAAAAATGGCCTCCGTGCAGGCCATCTTCATCTCTCCGACAGGTGGCGAGTAGGGTCGATTGACTTCGCCAAGTCCTTTCCATGGGAATGGATGCACGTCTTCCTTGAGAATATTGCCCCGATGCTCGTCAAGCACTGGACTGGCAAATTCAAGGGTATGGATACTGGAAAAGAAGACTATCAGATAGCTGATCATATATGGGCCGAAATTGGAGAGGAAACAGCCGCTGCGGTTGCAAACATTCCCGCTGCATTTGTCCGAGTCCTCGGCAATATTGCAGATGATCACTCGAGCTTCACAGCTGAATCATGGTCATTCTGGATCATTTACCTTGCCCCAACACTCCTGCGCAGTCGCTTTCCGAATGCAAAATACCACAAGCACCTTTGTGAGTTGGTGTGGATCATGAAAAAAACGCTACAGTTTTCGATCACACATGCAGAGATTGATGAATTGGAACGGCGAATTGCAAACTGGGTGGTCAAGTATGAAAAGTAAGTTATTTATTGCGAGACAGGTAATACATGACTGATATTACCACAAGGTACTACTATCAGCACGACGAGTCAAGATTACCAGCCTGCACCCTTCCTGTTCACGGAATGCTTCATATTGCTGATGACATTCGTCGATGCGGACCTGTGTGGACCACGTGGACATTTTTCCTGGAGCGCTATTGTCAAAAATTCAAAACAGCGCTGAAGTCAAGAGTTCAGCCTTGGGGAAACCTCAACAAAGAAGTCTTATATACGGCATACCTTCAGCAAGTGGTCCTTCGGTATGACGTCCAAGAGGAAGTGTCTCTAAGTATCCGACGAGATTGGTCCCAGCTCACAACGCATGAGACTGTTATTAAAGACTGTAAGTCCTCGTCCAATAACTCGAGATAGCACTAAAAACATTCTTACCAGACAACGACTATGTTCTCCGGCCCCCTCGAGTGATGTCATATAGTCCTGACCACAATGAGCGGGCGAAAGTTGCGTTATATATCAAGCAACTCATTGGCGGAAGGCACACGGTAATCCTCGCAAATCTCCCTAATGTTATGGCGCTCTGGAAAAAAGTTCGTATTCAAAACGGCGGAGACAGTATTCGGACGCACATTGCCAACAAGAGGTCCACAAAGCAAAGAACCTCCTCATATGTTCGAGTGAGTTGGTTATGTATATCATATGCCAGATCTGAACTTGATAAGTTGATTAGTACGAACTCGAATACGAAGACCACATAAACGGAACTCTTCAAGTAGTTCGGTTGGTGCAGTATGGTCGTCTCGAGAAGATACTAGTTTGCCCATTGTCAAACAACACTCAGTGGCTAGGGCTCGCTGGCAAGACTCTTCTGCTCGCCCTCATTCGACCATGCCAGACTGGAGGCAGAGATGCTACCAAGGAGGAAACACGTTATTCAAGAAACCTTGCTAGCATTATCACCGACTTGCGAAATGTCAAAGGAGTTGTGGGAAGGGTTGAAAGTCGTGGGGAATGGACTATCATTGACCGCAGAAGCAATTTCGCAAAACCAGCCTTCGATGGTGCTGGGTATATTACAGATGAAAGTGAGGCGGAGTAGATGTACGGCTGCAGCAACAGCATAAGACAAAGGGCCGGTAATGAAATTGTTTCCTTCTACCACTCCGGCTTGGAGGAATATCAGCTGAAGACTGTCAAAACATGACACATTCCTGGAGTCCTCGGTTCAATAGAGGGTCTTGAGGGAGAGGAGTGACGTACCATCATACACCTGGAGATGGACCCTCTCGTACGGGGTACTCAGCTGGGTTGGCCGCCTTATGCGCTAGATATATGATTTCGTCGCGAAGCAATTCCCCATCGCCTGCCAAAATGTACAATGGGCAGAGGTTGCCTAACGAAGCTTGAAGAACCATAGACCGTCGACGCGCACTCATTGCTGGGAAATCATCTCAGCAGGTTCACTGAGTTTGAGACATAAAACTGACCGAATGACCATGCGTCCTTCACTCTTGCCCTTCGCATCTAGACCATAACAGATCTTCAGGAATTTGACGTCCTGGCGAAGTGTGTCAAGGTTCATGCCCTGCTCTGGAGTGTAGACGATGCTGGCACCGGTCTGAGTAGGCACACCCATCAGTCCCATATTCTACGAACTTCAGCGCCAGAGTACTCACTGCCATGACACCCATGGTGGCAAGGTACCCACACTGGCCACCTTGCGTTTCAGCTACAAACACCCGATTCCTACTCGCACTGGCGCTCTGCTTGATTGAGTCACACGCATCAACAAGTGCATTCAAGCTCGTGTCGCTACCCAAACTGAACTCCGTCATCGGCACGTTATTTGAGATCGTGGCTGGGCCATTGGGATGTGGAACGTAGAGTAGTGTTTCCTCCCCGTCTCAAGGATCAGCGCTCAGCAGTGCATTGAACGCCTCAAATCCGCCGATCATCAGAAGTGCATGGAAATTATGCTCCTGGAAACGTGCAGCTACAGCGCCCAGGTCAACATCTGGAAGAGTACGGATTGTGCCGAGCTCAGAACCGCCGCAGGAACTCCAGTTATCGACACCGAGCCAGAAAAGCTCGTGAATATTATCGTCAAGCAAACCGCGGAAGCCATTGTGCAGCGAGACTAGCGGATGCGACAATTGCCTTCGCGGACAATAACCATCAACAAATGTAAGAACTGAATGGAGAGGTGCCTCACTCTGTGGTAGCATAATGCTGGATCTGAGACCGTACTTCCAACGGAACATCTCCAGGATTTGAGCACCTTCGGGGGGTTGGGCTGCCAATATTCAATGTCATCTAGATCACGGATTGAATCCAAGCCAGGTCTGCGCCCAGCGTTTCCGTGCAGATTTGGCGGAAAAACAACATTGAAATTGAGTTCGATTAAACACTGACAAATAATTCAGTACTTGCGCCACTGGCCAGTAAACACTGAGAAATGATTCAGTACTTGCGGCACTGGTCAAGTGAACACTGAAAAACCAATCAGTGTCACAAGTACTGATGGACGTGACTCTCACGTGAACGCTGAAAATAACGGATTCTTTTTTCAGTGACGTAGTCACTGAGATATGTCATTCAGGGTTTCTCACGTTTACTTTCAGGGTATTTACTTCCCACAGTGAAGACTTGCAAATTGTCGTATTTTCTGAAAGGTTGTTAATTATTACAGGGCACTCACTCTCAAAATTCAAACTGCTACCTGTTCACGTCGTTGGCCAGTCACACCATCCCTGCTTAGTTATTTGTTTCAGCTTCATCTAGCTCATGAGTCGATGTACCTATCTTACCACAAGCGAGCACAAGCCATGGCGGACTTTCTAGGCATCGAAGACGAAGATGTGGGGTGAGTCTGTCGAGCCCCTGCGAAGTACGCACAATGCGCATCTCTGCTTCTATATGTACCCACGGTGCAAAAATAATCGTTTGCTGTCTATCCAGATTATCGCTAATGGCATTTGAAGGCCATGGCAATGGTGGGCATAGTAAGTATCGCCCAAGACATCCACATCCAATTTTCACGAGTTGTTGGGGTGGTATAGGAACTTTCCTACATGTGGTCATTGCACCCGAGTAAGCTCACAGCTTCAGGACGTCTAGTGGATATGTATATGGGAACCGACATCGTTATCGACCCTTAACACACCATCCATGCCCAATGTCAACCAAAATGCGAAGAGAAAATCATCTTATCGTACATTCGTCTCATGATCAGTCACAAATTCCGTCATCTGTTACACACTCAAATGGACCACCGCAGGCCTGGAAACCCGCCTTGATTCCTGGTCGATTGAGCATCCGACGTCTTGGAACACTTCAATGTCTCGGTTCTTGAAGTTCTCCAGTATGTATGCTTGTGGTTGCCTAGCTTCAGTTTTAAAAACAAGTGTGTTCTGAGACAGAATTAGAATTTATATGCAGTTATTCAAGTTGTGCTCACTAAACCACTATTACGACTCTGAGTATCGCCAGATCTTGAGGACCCCTGGGCCTCCCGAAGGAGCAACCGCCGATTGAACCTGTATGCCACACAGGTAAGTTCGTCACGTTTATCACTTGTCAAGTCCGTTTGGCGACTGACGAGGCTAACAAGGAGTTCCCTACGACTGTACAATATGAAGATCAATATATTGAATTTGAAGTATTCCATATCATTACCATTGGGTAACATCAACCATGCTCCAAACCACACAACTGCGCCATTTCAGCTGTAGTAGAATGCGATACCAACATACTCACAGTTCTGCTCAAGAACTAGAAACTTGAAGCTAGTTAGAGAATGCTCCATTCGGGGGAAGACAGGTGAAGTTCTTACCAACACTGCTGTTATAACGGCCATCAAACTAACGGATCATTGACTGGAAACACCTCATGAAAGAACCAGATACCTGGTGGCCAGACCAGTTTCTGTGTAGAGGTGATGTTAAAAAGAGCATCCACCCTATGAAGACGCTTCCTATCTTACCAATAGTCCAATAAACCAACCGGTCAATCATCGTCATCGTACTATGACAAATGTTAGGAACGGTAGGCGAGATTATGGACAGACTTACTCTCCAAAATTATTTATTCGTTTCTTGTTTAAGCTCCACGCGATGGCAGCGGAGGTAACTACGTCACAGGTTGCACGTGCGACGAAAGATAGCGTAATCAGCACAATTTGACTGTCCTCAAAAGTCGTGAGGTCCGTCATATAAAACGCCCTCGGTGAGAGAATGAGTGTGGAAACTTGTGCAACAACGGAGAGGGTTTCGCAAAGAACGGGTAAGAAAATATTTTCACTCAACCTCCACAGTCGAAATGCGTAAAATGTCTGACATTGCCCATTAGCAAGTTGGCAACAAAGAATGAAATACATTCTGAATCACTTACCTGCACAATGAATGCTGTAAAAGCGCTCAACGGAATGGCCAGGTCTGCCGCTAGCGGAAGCACCCTGAGTCGAGATGGGTTGCCGTAGGTGCTAACAGTCATTGTCCACAATGTTGATATCATGCAGACAAAGTGACCCAGCTGAATCAACCTGCAGAGCGTGTGTCGGTATTTGAAGGAACTCAGTCAAACATGGAGCGCACATGACTGCAGATACCTAACCAGCGTATGAAGCGATTAGTGGAGTCAGCGCTGCAGTGTACAGTTGACCGGCTCACAGCTGCTTTCAGGGTGAGGTGATCGTTCGTGAATCTTGCAAAATACACGTAGGACTGGCAGGCAAGACAACCGAATAGTGCAGCGCTCAAAAGTCCACCGACTTGGATCGGCCCGATGACCAGCCTTGCATTGAAATCGGTCACTGAGCGTTCTAGGCTGTGCATCGTCCCCACGCTAAATTATGCAAGGTTATAAGAGGCAGTCTGATCGTTAAATGTGACTTACAGAAGCGTTAAATAGACGTAGATGCGGTGAACCAGAAGAAAAGATACAGGATGTGTGAATATATAGAATAGTGCTCTTGAAGCTTGACCTTGTGAAACAACAAAGTACGTTCGCAGGAAAACAACATCCGATGCCATCAGAATAAAGTTCACATGGCTGCTAAGTATATAGCGCGATCACGGATCGATGTCTTCTGATGTTCTGGACTTGTGCTTGCAGATTGATGTAGTCCTGGGGACTACTTGGTAGTATTAAGAAAGAGTTGTGACCTTTCGTAGCACAAGTGTGCACCACTAATACTTCCGTACGGTCCTCTAGCTTCATGAATCTTTTCAAAATGCCCAGCTGGGATTTTACTGTTGTGATACGCTCGGATATTGGCATAACTCACTCAGCACGCCACGCCAGAAGGCCAGCCGTCGCCAACTTGATTGAAGCAGCCAAGGACTCGCACGGGTGCCCGGGGCGCCGAAAATAGAGAGAATCGGAAATTGTTGTTATGGCTAGCCAGCGCAATCGTGGAGCCCTAGTACCCTCCCCGGTATCACGAAAACTTGTGGACTGTCGAGTGCGCGAGTGGTTGGATGGGATGTTCCATGCTGCTCCCCTCTGTTGGAATCACCGGTAGGATGAGACCAGCCTCGAACCAACGTCTTGGGAATACACTCCAACTGTCTCCGGTTGTCCAGACTCCATGCTGGAGATCTCGGTCGAGACTATGTGATGGAGTCACATGTCAACGTTTCAACCATCATCATGGCATGACGGCGCATCACTCGATGAGAGAACTTCACGTATTGCTGACGGCTTTTGCCGAATGATGTTTTTGTTTTTGGCTTCCCAGCTGATCGGCGTAGTCGTTCCCGAGTCCCGACTGACAATAGGGCTTGGATCCGTATACGCTGATACTCTACGTAGTGGAATCAGAACTTTGTGGCAACGGTAGTGCAGCACGTGGCCTCTCTTGTCTCCGCACCGTACAGTTGCTCGCGCCATGCTCCAGCATGCGGCTTAAACCTGCCTGCTGCCTTCTGCTTTTATTTTTCCCACCCACCTTTTTCTTGCCCTCGTTGTCTCTCGGATCGTCGCAGCTTTCATTACTACTGGTCACTACTGTCAGCTTCAGCTACATACTAGCAGTACATACCTCTTCCAGGGGCCCGGATGGTACCCAGACCTGCTGAGTTTTGAGGCTGCCCACCCGCCCTTGCAGCTCACCTCGCCTCTCTATTGCACAGGTTTGGGCCGCTATCGGGGCATCCACCCAAACAGACAGTCTGCCTCCAGTAACGTAAACATCTAGGCCTCGCGAATGGACTGTCAATTGTACTCTATACTGCCCAACCTGGATCTCACTTTTGCGATATGCTCATAGGTTTGGATTGTTGGCATGAACATAATTGCATTTTCTCTGTGCACGTAGGATGTATTAGCTTCATGACCAGCTTTTCTGAAGATGGAGACACCAACTTGAATGCGTACCATAAAAAGAACATGCGGAGGCCATGGTGGAGCTTCTGGCGAGCGAGCGCGAAAATGAGGTTTAGTAGCTGTGGTGCGCGCCACTTTGACTCGTCTGGTACCAGCGGCCATAGTGCCTCCATATACACCCCATCAACAGTAAATTACGGACCATCCCAGATCTTCAGTGAGGCCGTTTGACTGTGGGGATGATTGCACGGCATTTGTCTAAGACCTCCGCATCCAACGTTCACGAATTGCTGGCGCACTGTAACACATCCTTCACATAGCACCCAGGGGAGCCCACAACCTCAGGACGCCTATTCGCATATTAGATCACATATCATTACCGACGAACCTTAACACATCATCCATGCCTTCAACCTACAAAATGTCGAGAGCAAATCATCCCGCCGAACATCCACCCCATAGTCGGCAACAAGTTTCATCATCTGTTAAACACATGCTCGTATATGGACCACCGCAGGGATGGAAACCTGCCTTGGTTCGTGATTGATTTAGAGTTCTGCTTCTTGGAACACTTCAACGCCTCGGTTCTTGAAATTCTCCAGTGGGTCTGCTTGCGTTTGCATAACTCCAGCTCCGAACACAATCGCGTTCTGAAACAAAATTAGAGTTTACATGCAGTTGATCAAACGGTACTCACTACAGCACCACCACGACTCTGGGCCCTCCCATTCTCCCGAAGGAGCAATCGCCGATTCAAACTGCATGTTCCATTAGTAAGTTTGTCATGTTTATCATTTTGAGTCCATTTGGCGACTGACGAGGCTAACAAGGAGTTCCCTACGACTGTACAATATGAAGATCAATATATTGAAATTTGAAGTATCCATATCATTACCATTAGGCCACATTAACCATACTCCAAACCACACAACTGCATCATTTCAGCTGTGATAGAATGCGGTTTCAACATTTACACTCACAGTTCTGCTTCAGGGCTAGAAACTGGAAGCTAGTCAGAGAATGCTCCATTTATGGGAGATTTATGCGGTAAAGTCCTTACCAATGCTGCCACTGTAACGGCCATCAAACTAGCTGGTCATTGGAGGAAATACCTCATGAAAGAGCTAAATACCTTGTGGCCAGACCAGTCTCTGTGTATAGGTGACATTAACAGTGGCATCCACCCCATGAAAGCACTTCCTATCTTACCAATCGTCCAATAAATCAACCGGTCGATCATCGTCACCGTGCTATGACAAATTTAAGTTGATTTGAGAAATAGATGATGAACAGTCATACTCTTTGAGACCAGAGCCTCGTTTCTTTTTTAAGCTCCGGGCGATCCCAGTGGTGGTGATCAAGTCACAGGCTGCACGTGCGATGAGAGAGAGCGCAATCAGCAGAAGTTGATCATGTTCAAAAGTCGTGAGGTCCGTCATAGTGATCGCACTCGGTACAAAAACCAGCGTGGAAATTTGTGCAACAACGGAGATCATTTCGCAAAGAATGGGTAAGAAAATATTTTCACTCAACCTCCATAGTCGAAATGCGTAAAATGTCTGATATTGCCCATTAGTAAGTTGGCAGCAAAGAATAAATACATTAGGAATCACTTACCTGCACAATGAATGCTGTAAAAGAGCTCAACGGAATGGCCAGGTCTGCCGCTAGAGGAAGCACCCCGAGTTGAGATGGGTCGCCATAGGTGCTAGTAGTCATTGTCCACAATGTTGATATCATGCAGACAAAATGACCCAGCTGAATCAACCTGAAGAGCGTGTGTCGGTATTTGAAGGAACTCAGTCAAACATGGAGCGCACATGACTGCAGATACCTAGCCGTAAGAAGAGATCAGTATAAATCAACACTGTAATGAACAATTAACCAACTCACAGCTGCTTTCAGGGCGAGGTGATCGCTCGTGCATCTTGCAAAATACACGTAGGACTGGCAAACAAGACAACCGAATAATGCAGCGCTCAAAAGTCCACCGACTTGGATCGGCCCGATGACCAGCCTTGCATTGAAATCAGTCGCCGAGCGTGCTAAGCTATTCATCGTGCCCACACTACAATATGCAAGGCTATATGGGACAGTCTGATCGATGTTTGTGGTTGACGAAAGTGTTAAGTCGACGAAGATGTGGGGAGCCAGCCGAAATAGCACGGGAGGGTTACGTGTGCATGAATATATAGCAGTGCACTTGAATTTGAATGACCGAAGACAACAGTATCCCATGATTAGAACAAAGTTCACATGTGGGGCACACGGCTTCCGCAGCATGAGCATGAATCAGACCATCAGATGTTCTATCAAGTTGTGCTTGCGGCGCATTGAAGGTTGATGTAGTTCTCGACACTGCGATTGTCAGTTTTAAAAAGGTTTCCCACCTTTGCAGGACAAATCGAGAATAATTAGTACGCTGGACGACGCGAGTAGCACGAGTGTGCACCACTCGTACTTCCGTACGATTCTCTACTTCCTTTACAAAAATGCCCGGCCAGGACTTCCGTTTAGCAATATGCTTGGAGGTACATAACTCGTATGGCATTGGTATGAACTTCATCATTTTCGATGGACATAGCATGTGTGTGTGATCAAATCGGTCGGAGGAATAACATCTACTAGAGCTTGGTGTCGACGAACACATACTGGTGAGTGTGATTAGCTAGCCAGTGTTGAACGTTGAACTTGGGCAGTACCTAGCTTTGCAGTTACTTGATAGATTTTGAACATGACATACATGTCCTTGGCAACTCGACAGGGTAAAGATACACCATCGAAATATGATTCGTGAGTGGGCTGGAATTACAAGTGCCTGTGCCGTATCCACTTCAGTCAACAACCATTTTCTGCACGCCGCGCCAAATGGCCAACTCGCCCGTGCCGAAAGTAGAGGAATAGAGTTTACAATGTGCGGTCACTAGTTGGGGATGTGAGGAGCCTGACGGAATGTACGGAAAGGTCGACGATTGTGTCCAATGCAGCTGGAGAAGGATAGATATGTGGCATCTCCATGGATTATGTGTGAACACATATAGTAACGCCCTTGAGCTGGAGTCGTCGAAGCATTTTTGGAGGAAAACACCTGATGGTTAGCATAAAGTTCATACACGTTCCTCGTATTCCAACTTCGACTTAATGCTTGACGAATCGATCGAACGCGAGGCACGTAGGTTGGGCTGAGTCCGAGTGTAAGCTCGGGCTGGACGCTGAGAGAATGAGCCGCTGGGTGGGCGGGCAAACACACAGCGATTTTTGGTGCCTTGCAACGATGATGATGGATACGCTCTAGTGGTGATTGGTAATGTAGATAATAGATGTAGTGGTGGGTGGGATGGATCGAAATGAATGCGTTCGAGGTCTTATGGATGTAAGAGAGTGATTAAGTTGGTGAAAGTAAGGAACTGTGCTATGGGTATGATGTGTGGATACTAATAATCGGATAGCGATAAGAGAAAAACGGTAAGGACCAGGCGTCTTCGCTCAGTTGGACGCTTGGTGCTGACTCTCCGGCAAGCTCCGAATCGGCACCTTACTCATTCCAACTTCGACTTAATGCTTGACGAATCGATCGAACGCGAGGCACGTAGGTTGGGCTGAGTCCGAGTGTAAGCTCGGGCTGGACGCTGAGAGAATGAGCCGCTCACCCTGCTGCTAACGAGCTCAAACCGCGGCTGTGATCCAGCGGCTGAACCCAACCGAGCGAGCTAGCTATTGACGGTTCGTGTTGTTTCCGTTAAGCCTCCTAGGTGTTGAGTTGCTATTTGTTCGAAGGCCCTGATGTAAGTCTCATATGCCAACGACTTCCACCTACCGGCTATTCGAACTATCTCTGGGTCTACTTTGTTCGCCAAGTAGAATGATGCCCCGCCGATTCTGAATGAGTGACCAAACGTTGTCCCCCAGTTCCACGCGGAAAGGATACTGTTCACTGTTTCGATTGCGCGCGTTTTGACCATAGGTCGAACACATCCTTTGTCATCCCTCCATGAAAATAGCGGGTCGTCTGGTAGTGCTGGGACTACGCTCGCTAAGTTTCGTAGTGCCTGGATCGGGCAGATATCTCCCTGCTCCACTATGAATACTGATTGCGTTTCGCCTGATTTCGCTGTCTTGGCTCGCGGTAGGTCGAGTCTGGCATATGGTTTACCGGCTAGGTCGACGCCAAAGTGAACATCTTTTCGCGTGATATGTTTCGATTTGTCGAAACTGGTGCGTGATTTGACGGCGACCTCGCCGAATCGCATCATTCCAAAGAATGCGCAGCTCGACATTGCCCAGATGCACGCGTCGAAAGGTTGGTCTATCCGCAAAGTAGCTTTGATAGCTACTAGCATGCGGAGGGTAATTGGGGGCCTGACTGGTTTTCGACGTGTGCCTTGCAGGTTTTCCATCCCTCGTAGCGACCAATTTATGCGCGTGAAATGGTCTGGCGTTAGCGGGGGCTGCCACCCTTGTGCTAGATGCCACGCTCGAACTGCGGATAGATACTTTCTCGCTACTGACACTGACACCGGTTCGAAGGGAATCGTTTCAGCCGGCGATGACTTCAGGAATGAGTCGGCTATGGACGGGTCGGATACGGCCCAGAGGGCGAACGAGTGTAATAACTCGAAAGATGCTGGCAGACGGTTTGTTTCTGGGACGGAGAAGATGTCACAGAAGACGTGGAACTTTCGTAAGCCCGAACCATAACTTGCCGTCTCTCGAAGTGAGGCTTGGTTGGATATATTAGCGAGGAAATGGATTAAGGGATTGTCGATCGTGGATGGTGGTGGAGTGTTGACTCCACGCCAGCGGAAGATGCGCTCATCGGCTGGGCAAGGTGGTCGTAAAGGTGATGTTCAAAGGGATAGTGGCTCGATGGATGCTGGGGTAATGATTTCTGTGGATGTGGTAGTTAGGCTGTAACAAATGACATCTTGCCATCGAGATGCGTGGGGAGTGGAAAGTTTGTCCTGTATGATGGGCCCGAGACGCCGTCTAGGAAGGCTTGAATGTCGCCACGCGACAGCGGGTCTGAGATGTTGATTTGACCGGGGACGTGTTCTAGTCTGAGATGGACTCCGTTGTGCGCCTGCGACGTGAGCATGAATTTTCGATAAAAGATTAGTTGGAACTATTAAAACTCTACCTGCAACAGGTAGATTTCCTTGAGCACGACGTTCGTCGCTTGGCTCCGCGATCGGCCCTTGTTTATCGCCATCACGACGCCAGCGTTGTCCGATCGGACCAACAATGATTGGCCTTTCACGTCTGGGCGCTCGTGAAGGCCCAGGTGTATAACGAGCCTCAGACCCAGTTCCACGGCTGTGGCTTCGGCCCAGCCAATGTCGTGCTCGTGTCCTGGACCTACTAGGAATCCCTCTTTCCACTTCCATGCTGCCCAATACCGTCCCACTATCACGCCTACTCCAAAGGACGTACTTGCATCGCCCCACCAGAGGAGGTCGATCGGTTTCTGGGTGCGCAAGGGTCTTTCTCGTGGCGACGCTGACAGAATCTCTGTCGTCCATTGCAGGTCGGCCGATAGCGTGCTTGGCACGTGGAGCTGTGCGTGCCTCGATTTGAATTTGTTGGCGAAAAGGGCTACTGAGCGGAGGAATGGGCGGATCAGCGGGAAGATTGATGAGATATGGACTAGCTTGCCGTGCAAGCTTGCCGCTTCGATCGTCGTGAAACGCGCTCCTTTGGTGAGCCACGCTTGTAGCAGAGACAAGATTCTTTCCATCTTCTCCTCGGGTAGCGATACTGACCGTTGGAGTAGATCCCAGTCGAAGCCGATGTAACGCTGTCGAGCTGCGAAGGCTCGCAGCTTCTCCAAGCTCCATGGAACCCCGAAAAAGGACAATAGCGCGATGAATTCTTCCTCCGTCCAGTCTTGGTGCGGTAGGCGGATGACGAAGAAGTCGTCCACCCATTTTCGAATCGGGCCGAAACCAGCCTTCTCGTAAATGGCGACGAGCATATCTGCTATTGAGCCGAATACTCCTGCGCTGGAGCTCAGGCCGAACATGAGGGCCCTGTCGACGTAGACCTGACCTCACCACAGGATGCATAGAGCCCATTGTTGGCTGGGGTGCACTGGCACGATCCTGTAAGCTGACACGATGTCGAACGTTGCTGCGACGCAGCCGTCTGGTAGTGAAAGGATTAAATCGACAACGCTGTCGAACGTGCCCCATTCTGTTGGGAATGCGTCTGGGTCTATTCCCGTGTTGACGGAAGGGTTCTCTGGATTGTCGCGGGGGTAGGACATGTCCTGCACGAGTCTGAACTTCGTGGAGTTTGGTTTCGGTACGAGGCCGAGTGGGGACGTGCGGAAGGGGCCTATTATTGATTCTAATTCTGATATTGAGTATGCGCGTGAGTAGCGCCCTGCGCTCTGCTCGCTGATTATGTATTGATCTATAATGTCGATATTGAGTTGAGATGATGCGTGGTTTTCGAAAGGTTTGCGTGGTTTTCTGGTGTTCTCTGACTCCTACGTCGAATCCTTCTTTGATGCTGGATATCATATGTTTCCATTCTTCGTATATATCATATTTATAAAGAAGCTCCTCGAGCTTCGATGCGATGAGGGGCGTTACGACCTGCCTAGGATCTAGGTCTGGCTGCTCTGCAGGTCCCTGCGCCGTGGGCAGTGTCCCCGCATATGCTGCATCCGTGGTAGTTAATGCAGGCGTTAGCGAAATGGCAGCTGGAGAATCGTGCCCAGCCAATGCAGAAAATCTTTCCGCCTGGGGCTGCAAGGGCGTGTGCGCTCTTGGCTGATGCCGCGATTCGGGCTGCTGGGTGCCCGGTGACGGTTGATTCCGCTGTGCAGTCGCCTGGAAGGTGGTCTGCTCCTCCACACCGAAAGCACTGGAGTCTTGTCTTCTTCTTTGGTGGCTGCTGGGATGATGATGAAGGTGGTAACGGCCTCTTGGCTTGCGTAGCGCCGTACGCGGCAGTCGAGGTGGGTTGCCTGGTTATCATGCGTGTTGCGATGATGGTTAAGGCCTTGTCATCCAGCTGCGATAGGTCGTGCTGAGGGTGCTGTGCCACCATTTCGCGTTGCTGGATGTCGTATTCGACAGCCACGTCCCAAGAGTGGGATCGACTCAGTCCTAGGACGATACTATGATGCGCTCTTAGCGCCTTGGCTCGAGCTACCCCGTGATAGTGCTCAGTGCGCTCTTCCGCTGCGTCCGCTGCTCCTATCCAGTCTGATAAGGATATGCTCCTTTCGTTTCGGCGATCGAGCCCTTTGGCCGTTATCGAACCTGCCGCTGAGATGATGAAGGCTTCTTCCCCGCTTCTGATGGCTTGCCAGCGAGCCGACGAGGTAAGCGCACTGTAAGGGACGTATTTGAATGCCTTAAAGGCCTCGTCCACCTTGGGCGGGACAGCTGTAAACGCACGGGCCGTCGTTAGCCTCAGCTTCATCGTGCAATGGGTATGGTGGGGCTGAGTGTGCCTGCTGGCCACATGCGAAACAGCACGTCTCATGGTGGCCTTTAGCCCTATCTTTGGCCACTCTATGGCCAGAGCAATTAAAGTCTGGCCTGCCGCCTGACATAACGAGGGAGTGCCTTTAGCAACTCTGAGCCTGTCGCTCTTTGGTTTGCTGGCCTTTAGCTCAGCGACGGTGACAAAACGAGTGCATGCGAGCGCGCAAATGCGTCTGCGCGCCTTGGGTTGTTGGGGGGTAGGGACCCAAGGCGCTGAACATTGCCCTCGGTGTGCGTGAAATGCAGTGTTGAAACAAGAGGGGAACTATCGGATGGGGAGATGAAAGGTAAAGGAATCTCACCGGTGTCGAGGGGGTTCGCTTTGAATCCTGGCACTATCTCTGGGAGGGTGACTTTGGATTCGTCCTTCCTGGCTGCTACGACGGCGGCTCTTGCTTTCTCGACTTCTTCTGGCGAAACGAAAAGCGTGGGGGGAATTGTCCTGCTGGAGGGTTCCGCTGGCTGCGTGGCCCTGGCTGTTTGCTCTTGCTCTAGCTGCGCTATGTGTGCAAGCAACGCCGCTATGTCTACTGCTTGTTGCACAGGTGCCGGGGCTGGGTGAGCCTGAGGACTTGGGGCGTCTGGTATGTTGACTGGGGGTGTTTGCTTAGGAGCATCAGGAAAATGAGCGGTGCCTACGCGAGCCTATGTAGCCTACATAGGCTTGTTAGTCCAGTAGGTAAGTCCTGTATATGTAGACAGGCCCCGTCTACAGTAGGTTCCTCATAGGCATGGTGGGCATTTTGTCCCATAGGATTAGGTTTTCGTTAGGCATGGTAGGCTTGACATAAATAAGACAAAACAAATTCGGACTTTCTGACAATCGGCAATGTCTGGGGTCGAACGTTGAACTCGAAGCTTGGAGTTCAATGAGATACAATAATCAAGGATAGCACTATAACCATTCCACCACAGTGTCTTGGGGATTGGCCTCAGAATGTCATATATATACCAATTTTACAAGAGTCAATATCATTAAAAATATTTCTAAGTTAAATTCCTTTGCTACAACTCAACTTGGATAAAACAAATTCGCATTTTTTTCATAAGACAACGGCTCACTGAGGTTTGAATACATCAGGCTCTGGGTAGACTTCTGGATCTCGCGAGATGGCCCTGACACAGTAATTATTAGCACTGGAGAAAGTGAGCTGGTGTGATGACAAGTTTTTGAATGTTTACAGACGTTGATGCACGATAATTTCTGAAACCTACTGTATCGACGAACTGACTCGGAATTTACTGAATGATGTATTTCCCGTTGTTGCGGTGTACCAAGCGATCCAAAATGCTAAGCAGGCCACGGCAAACGTGACTTCATCGACATCGCCAACAAGGTGGAGAGCGCTACACTATGCTAGCTGACTAAGCTACGGTACCATGTGATTCGTTTCCACATACAGTCAAATCAAAATCAGAAGACAACTGAATTGTTTGATTTGTTGTTTTGAAAAATGAATTTGCATTTTACTTTCTATTTGTCCCAAATAGTTTAATCCAGAGACTCTGGCAGCTCTGGCCTACACGGCCTACAGAGTGAAATGCCTACAATACCTATCATAGGTCAATTTAGGCGCGTGTGACCTAATGGTCCTAACCTAGGATGGCACTGCCTATGTAGGTATATGTAGGTAATGACTGCCTACATAGATTTTGCATTTTCCTGATGAGCCGCCTGCTTGGCTGACGGCTTGGCTGCCAGCTTGGTCGTTGACTTTGCTGGCACGCCGGGCAGAGGTGTCGTTCGAGACGTGCTGCCTTGGGTTGGTGATGTGTCCTCGGCGTCGGCGCCTACGCTGGCGATTCTGGCAGAGTGCCTTGTTGCCGCTGCCCTGGGCCGTGCTGTACTTCGTCCCTGGTCTGCTGGGATTTCCGTTGGTTCCGTTGGAGGAAAAACCTCAGGTGGTGCAGTTGGGCCTGAAGAGCTGGCTTGAGGCGATGAAGAACTCAGGAGTTGGAGGTTTAGGTGTTGGTGAGTCATTGGTGGCGACGAGAGGATTGAGCGCGTATACTTGAGTGTATTAAGAAAGAAATGAATGCGTTCGAGGTCTTATGGATGTAAGAGAGTGATTAAGTTGGTGAAAGTAAGGAACTGTGCTATGGGTATGATGTGTGGATACTAATAATCGGATAGCGATAAGAGAAAAACGGTAAGGACCAGGCGTCTTCGCTCAGTTGGACGCTTGGTGCTGACTCTCCGGCAAGCTCCGAATCGGCACCTTACTCATAGCCTGACGAATCAGCAATGGTTCTCAACTAGACTGTGTTTCACCTTGCGCTATGGTCTGAGATCGAGTTGTGGCCAGTAAGGTGGAGCCCTAGCACCCTCCCTGGACTCTGTCGAGTGCAACGACTGGGTGACCGAATGAAGCTGCCAATTCAGGAACCCCTTTGTCACGGGTTTTGCCGAAAGATATAGTAGCACGACAAAGTCGGTATGTAATTTCAAGTCCTTTGTCTCATAACCATTTGGTCTGAATACTTTTCTTTGACCAACTCGAATCATTGAGAGCATTTCAAACTAGTCACCACCTTTGTCTACCAGCGACACGACTGCATTTTCTTTCATATAAGTACGCCCAGTTTATCTCTTCAAGCTCTTCCCATCGGTATATCAGTGCTGCAGGCATAATCGTACCAACTGATCATTCTCAATTCTGCATACAACATCATGCCCGAGTCCATTTTCGGCTCACCTTCTCATCTTTTAACTACCGGGCTCGCACCTGATTCAGCGCAGACTGGCAATGGAGTCCGTATGCCGGCCCCTGTTCACCAACCACCACCTAGTTTTACAGATATCCAATTCGATACCATCGGAAAACCGCCCGGTTTACTCAGCCGCATTTCTGCGCCTGATCCGGGCCAGATGTCCTTTCGTTCTCTTTCACCAGTGACGTTGTATCCCCCACCCCCAGTGGCCACTCGTGCCCCAGCTCCAAACTCTCGAACGCTAGCAGAGCGGATTCAGGCAGGTCCTTCACAGATCAACCCGTCAGCGAAACCCCAAAGTTTTCACCCAACAAAGGAACCGCGAATAAATCGCAACCGTCACGTTCCCGCAAACCCTTTCGTTTCGTCAGGCAATCTAATTCCTCCAATCGAGGTTCTCCCGATTCCTTCCGAGTCAAACACATCGCAAATACAGGCTGCAAATGCTGACCCCAACACAGTCAGACAGGCATTAACACCCGAGCTTGTCTATCCCGCCCCATCACTTGTAACTCCTACCACTCCACATTCCAATAGTGGCATTTCGACATCGTCCAATCTTTCTGGGTCGCCCAAACTAAATTCTTCCTCGGGGCTCCTTCCTCAACCAACTCCAAGTCCAATCTCGTCGACGCTATCAGCATATCGTTCTCCGAATCTTCAAATGTCCAGGATCAATTCAAGCCAGGTTCCAGATGTTGCGCAGCCTAAAGCACCTCAACAGCAAGTCGCACAAGACCCATCGTCCGCTATTTATGCCCAACTTCGAGAAAAGAGCAATGCTTTAGCATCATTTGCCCTTCCTACGTCGCTTTTCAGAACCCCGTCCCCATTTTCAGCGCCTCTGAATATATCCCAGTTAGCTGATGGCCTTCGCAGTGACACGAATGCTGCGGAGCTTAGCACCATTGTACTTCGACATCCGTATCCTCAGAGCAAGTCCGCATCAAATGGTCCCACGGATCAAGAATTATCGGCCAATGATGGCAACGCACTTGCTCTGACAAGCTCGAAAACTCCAAATATGTCAGCTTCGCGGAGCACCCACATTGAATCATTTGTCGAAACCGTGAATAAGCTCAAAGCCGTCGCCGAAGGTGCTGTCAAATTGCAGCGTGATGCGGACCGAGTGTTTGAGGCAGAACGTACGGCATTCGACGAACGCCGAAAAGCTTTCGAGGAACGCATGCTCGCGAGGGAGGCGGAATGTCAGGCACAGACGCAAGCAATACACAAGCAAATGGAGGAGTTGCGCGCCAGGGAGAGGAGACTCGTGGCGCTGGAGGAGGAATCACGACTCCGAGAGGAGACGAGGCGCGCTCGAGATGCTCAGCGCCGTGCGCGAGATGACCAGCGAAATCTTGAGGACGAGTCAAGACGGGTGGCCCTCCAGAAAGAGATTTCTGACACGATGAACGTTATCGAACAAGCAAAGGCCGTGAAGACACAGTGGCACGAAGAAAAAGAGCAAGAAAGGACTCTGGCTCAAAACGACGCACTGCCACTCCAGCTTTCTGCTGATATCGAGCCTTGTATCGAGAAGGAGGATGGAATGAATGAAGAAGAGATCAAGGCCGTCGACGCCCATAACAGGTCTTTGGTTCATCGAGCCAAGTTGGTCGGGAAGCTGAAAAAGCAAATCACTTGGACTCGTCAATCTTTCGAAACTATCCAACATATGAAGGTGACGCGTTTGCAGGCCGCCGAAGCAGAGCGTTGCCGAGTTGCGGAAGAGGCAGAGAGGCAGAGAGTCCTGGCTGAACAGGCTGTCAAATGGGTTGACGAAGAACAGCTGCGGCGCAAAGAGATCCTTTCTCAGCAGTCAGCACATGCAGATATACAGTCGCAGAAAACCCAAGTCGATACGCAGGCTGAATATAACAGGCGTCGCGCTCAAGTGCTTGCGAACAGACAGCAGACT
The DNA here is from genome assembly GCF_016758775.1 of Suillus clintonianus. Lineage (NCBI taxonomy): Eukaryota > Fungi > Basidiomycota > Agaricomycetes > Boletales > Suillaceae > Suillus > Suillus clintonianus. Next base: position 95,515 of record NW_024539265.1, on the reverse strand, counting down.
ACCTCGGAAAATGCTGCTCGCATCCGCGCTGAGCGTGCCGGACACATTGTGGTCCCTACGACAGATGGTGATGGCCCGGAAGATATGGATGCGGAGATAGACGTCGATGAATTAGCATCGCCGCTCGAACATACTGTGCCATTGCCGGGTCAAAAAGGTGCTGCTTCACGGAAGCCCGCCTCGCCGACAAAGAAGACCTCTAGTTCTCAGGGAACATCGGGCAAAGTCATGCTTGGTGCGCCGTCAACCACTGCATCTCGTCTCTCAGAGGGTTCCCCTTCATCCTCAATGTCGACACCCGTAACATCATCAGCTGCCCCAACCTCCTATAAGACACCTTCGTTTGTGTCGGCTTCCACTGACGTCGGGAGACAGGTGGACACGGATGCACCTTTTCATCCAACTCAAATGGCTTCTGAGTTGCATTTGTCCGTCTCCCCCCCATCAAATGGATCACTTCCGACTTCCAAAAAGATTGCGTTACCCAGCACTCCAAAGTCACGCACCATCCTCGCTAGCGATATCAATGAATGTATCGAATGGACTCTCGGTCCCGAGGCGACTCTCTCACCGGCTCACCGAGATGCAAATTTGCGACACATCAAGAAGAACAGACACCGCGTTGAGGAGAATGCTGCTGGAGACCGGAGTGTGAAGCTACCTGTTGATGTACTCCCTATGAAGACGATCAAAACGGAAGAAGTGTCGGTCAGGGAGTCACATGATCAAGAACGGAGTAGCAGCCACCCTGAGGGAGCATCCGCGCGATCTACGGATGCCGTGGTTCTCATTCAAAACCACAATCCGTCGTCCCCTCAGGCCATTTCAAACACCAATGCATCTCACTCGAACGAAGCCCGTCAGACTTCTGCCGAACTCGTCATTAAAGCGCCAAATTCAACTTTGCGTGCTGATGCTCGAGTTGGTTCAGCAGGTACATCAGTGTCCATGTCAGGGCTCGCACCAATACGAAACAGCCCAGATCCCTGGATCATGGATGCCTCTGTGGTTCGTCAGGAATGGACTACAGATCCCATCTCCCCTTATTCTTATTCTGAACCATCGGAATCTGCCTCTCGTTATGATCCCAACCAGCACTATCAGCAAAATTCTCATACCAGTGGACGAACGAGATCCCCAGAACCCCCGGGGTTTACCCGCAGTAATGGTGGTAGCGGCGAGTCTCGTAGACAGCATCAGCGAGGTGTTCCCCGTCATTCGGACCATTACACTCCCCCTCCAACATCTGCAACATCGTCTCATCCTCGGCACTTTGAAAAGAATGAGGCCGGAGCTTACGGTTCTGCTCTTCCTCCCCGTCCAATGTCGCCCATGCATAGCGGCAGGAAGAGGGCAGCAGAACACGATAACGAAGATGACAATCGTGATCGCCGTCGACCAAGAGGCGATCACTATGCACCAGGGCGAGACTATCGGAATCCTCGTGGACTTACTCGTCGCTCCCCTGCTACAGCAACAGAGTGGCGGAGGGGTCGTTCTACCTCGCCGAATCCGCGCGGCTCAATTCACGATCGATTACGGTCACCCTCGTCATCACGTCAAACTAGGCCACACATTGAGAGAGATACGCTTGAAAGGCGTGGGCGGAATGAGGGCAGTTATAGACCGGATTACACCAACACCGCGGATCTCCGGCGTACCTCAGATGCGGGATACAACATGGAAGAGCGTCCTGCTCGCCGTGAAGAGCGCGATCCCCGTGGCGATGAACCCTCCCTTCTAGGGCGGATTTCAGTAGGTTTTCTGCGTAGGACCCGAAGTAAGGAGCTAACAACTTTCTAGACTCCAGGAGGACGTGGAAACACTGTCCGCGGCAGGGGGCGCGGAAGAGGTGACGCTGGGAGAGGAAGAGGTGGTGCCAGTGGCCGAGGTCGAGGACAACAACCATTACAACAGAGGCCCTTGGAGGAACGCATCGCGAAATAGGGTGAAGAGCTGGTTTTTGTAAAGGTTTGATATTTTTTCTCGAGTTTATTCCTTCATGTCCTGCAGTGGTCTCATGTTCTCTGTGCTATATGCCTTTTTCTTCATGTTTACCGCCCACAAAGTGCAAAGAGTCATTAATTCATTGATCATGTGTGATTTACGTAAGCCATTATGAGGACGGCGCACGGAGTCTCCAATTTGATCAACACTTGTGATTCTTCCAACAACCTCTTCGAGGTGATACCACCAAAGTACCATGAGCTGGACAGGGTCTGTCTCCCACTTTGAGATAGCTCACTGAAGTCTAATATCCACTAGGTTCAAAAAGTCATTGAATAGGGCGGGTACAACGGTAGGAACACATCTTCGATCCTACGTGGAGCATATCAATGATTCGTTTCAACCCCATAGGTCTTGCAAAAGACCGGGCAGATCGAACGCACAGTAGACCGTGAATTTGCAGACGAGGAGTCCAAGTACAGAGCGTACGTGCATCTGCAGTCCGTCTCCTCCTTGTCGTTTGACTTGGCCCAGCTTCGAGAAGGAGTGTCAGGTGTTGCAGAGGGACGCCAAGCAATATCAGGATGCCATGCGCTGTGAGTTATCTGCTCTCGCTATGACATGTACGATGCTGAAACGGTGCCGCAGCGATGACAACCACACAGGCACGTTTGGCTGAGACCGTCGAGACGTTCTATGGCGCTGCAGATCGTACATCGGATGGAGCTATGGCGAGTCACGCCTTCAAGAGCGCTGTGGAGGAGCTTGATGGAGGCATTCAAAGGGAACTCGTATGTGATTCTTGCTTCTGTTGATTCCATTTATTCATTATCTCCTACAGGACGCTCCTTATCGTACAACCATCATGGAGCCCCTCGGAAAGATGAACGCTTACTTCCCCATTGTGAACGAACATATCACGAAACGGAACAAGAAGGTGATGCTTCCTACTATCGATCGACGGCCCCGAGCGATTTGACTCACTGGTGATTCAGCTCCTGGACTACGATGCCGCACGCAGCAAACTACGAAAGGTGATCGAGAAGCCAAGTGAAGACCCTACAAAGCTTCCAAAAGCACAACAAGAACACGACGATGCCAAAGAGGTTTTCGAGCTCATGAACGACCAACTCATCTCAGAGCTCCCACAGCTCTTGGATCTGCGCATACCATATTTTGATCCCAGTTTCGAGGCTATGATTCGCATGCAATGTAAGTTTGCTGAGGAGGGATATGAGAAGATGAGTGCTGTACAAAGGTGAGTTTTGGGGTTGGGGCGTGATGTGTTGAATCTGACTTATGATATGATCAGGTATTTTGCGGACAATGTGCGAGATGATTATGCTGCAGGTCAGCTGGATGCACAGGTATGATCAGCTGTTACGTATATGTTTTGTTCTCACTGGTCGTGGTCAGGTCGAGGCAGTCTTGCAGGAAATGAGAGAACTATCCATCTGTGGGGCGAACTGATCCTTTCACTTCATTTCATGTATACTATGTATACTACGCTGTTCAGGTAGATTTTGCCTTCGGACGATATGGTATTAATGCGTGTAGAACCGACCTGCACATTCTATGACTGTACATTAAGAAGACTAGTGTACAACGATATTTTGGCATGTGTTGTTGGCAAGCGTAGTAGATCGTGGTGACCGTGTAGCCTCAGTCGTCTGATGGAACGTCATGGTTAAGAGTTCCACCGTTACTCTCCAAATGATGATCTGAGTGGTTTGATCCCCTTGATTCAAGTGATTGATTAACGAAACATAACAATGTAATTATAAAGAACTCCACCGAGCCACCGCACGAGGATCAATTCCAGAAGAACACTTGCGCGCTATACAATGAATCACGTTAATCTTTGATGCGATACACCACGCGATAATCGTCAACAATGAATAGAGTCAAACCAAAGCTTACTGCTTAAGCGTAGTGGACGCTGGGAGCATCCACCCGCGTTTGAATGGACGAATGTGGCTCGATCCGGAAAGCAATGAGTAGTCCACCCAAAGCACACCATACTCTCTTCAAGCAACAGCGGAGATGTCGCATTCAGTGTCGCATCCACACTTCGAAGTTGTTCCCGAAACAAAGATCCATCACGACTTGGATATAAATCCAGGTTATCGATGAGCTCAAACCTCAAACCCACCCGTCCCTCATATCTCTGTCGTCTGCACCCTCAGTGAGCACATCGAATAAAAAACTCAGCGAACTGCAACTAACCGAGTGCCATAGCCACCTCAGGCTTCTGATAATAATATGCCTGCCCCAACTACGTACTGCAACATCGAAGTCGTGCAGTTCTGGCAAGGCCAGCAAGAGTATCTTCAGCCTCATCCCCTTCACTGGGCTATCTTTATCCCAACCGGTCCTGGTATCGGAAACATGTACCACATCCTAGGAAATACCGATACCTACACCATGGACTTCAGACGCAACCAGCCACACGCCAAATCCGATGGCTGGCGCGGAAGCTTTACCATAGGAAGAGTGGCCGCGCATCAACTGGCCCTGTTCGAGAGGCACCTCGCAAGCGTCCCTATCATACGTCACGACCCCGCATGGAACTCCCAGACCTGGGTGTGGGATTGTCTTCGCCATCTACGACACCATTTTGAGATCAGCTGGGAGTTTAGACAATCGGACCTCCAAACGAAGATGTGCTGCCTACTGGAGGATTGGGAATTCGGTCGAATTTAGAGGTGGAGATCTGATCAAAATCATTATCCGATAAATGTTGTTGTTTAGAGTAATCGGACAGGAGCGCTCACCATAGAGTTCAGATTTTTTTTTGCATTCTGCATTATGCATTTGTATCATCATTAGCAATTTAGCATTTTAGACGTCCTGGGCGATCGCGAATACCTACATTGCTTCGACACGAGTTGAGTGCTCAAGCGCTGCCAGCCTCGGTCCAGGAAGATGAAGGCTGCGTTATCTCAGATTGGCGCACGATGATGGATCTGAAACTTCAGCGCTCAGCTGCGGCGACGCGACGCAAGTTGGATGCATGAACAAGACATGAAAGTTACTGGATTTTTGTTCCAAGTTCCAACGTTGTGGAAAAAACAAGGTCATGTTCGTCTTCGCGCGCGTGGTGCAGACGTGATATCTGGTGAGATTCCCACGGGGACATGAAAACATACAAATTTAAACATTCACTGGGTGTAGCCAGCGAGTATTTGTAGTATGAAAAAATGTGAGAACATGGTCACGTTGCATCAGCTTGAACCCATGACAAGTCCAGTGTCTCGCATATTAGCTATGTACGGCTAACTCTATAACTATGAACTATCTAAATGACAACAAATTGACTTGCTCGAACATCTAGCTGGCTGTGGCAAAGTGATGTAGTCCAAGGCTAAACTATATGTATGAAGTCCATCAGTACAACCTTTGTTTTGCTCCGATTTTGTGGCCGTTTTATGTGATAGCTAGCCAGTCTTAGGTGACCTAGACCCAGGTCAAACAAGCCATGTGATACTGATCAAAACGGATACTGATTTGATAGAGTAATACAATCACGTGGCGCGCATATATGCTACACCCCCTCGACGCGTCAAATAAGCTCTGCCCATCATCCGCTATCCTCATCGTCTGAGCCCCTCAATCCAGCATGTCTGGCTTACCATGTCCAACAGGCTACGACCCTCAACGTTGGCTCCAAATCCCACAACCAGCCCAGCTTCAGATCTGGAAAGATGCTGCCTCACAGCCTCCACCGATACCCGATTCTTCGATCGACCCTGTGCTCCTTGCCCAATCAAATGGGGCACATCGGGCAGGAGTTGTGGCATGTCGAGACGCTCGAGGCCGGCGAGGAAATGATGGAAGAGGCACTGTAAGGCAAAGGTAAGTAAACACTGTGCATATATGCACCTACAGGCTCACATATACTCTGCAGTAATGGCCGACGGCAGCGCGAGAGTCGATCTGGGTCACCCCTTGTACGGAGCAGGAATGCCAGGAGGCCAAGATCTCGCAGCCGCTCTGGCACGCAGTCACGCGAATCCTACCATCGACGTTCAGGGTCAGAATCTGATGATAGTTTATCTAGGCCACTGTCAAGCAGTGTACAACGAACCTCTGAGCCACCAGAGCTGTCGGACTTGGCCGAACTCACAGACCTTGTTCGCAGTATTCGAGATGACCAACTCGAAGATCGTGATCGACTTGATGCACTTGAAGGTTCTGGTGCAACACGACCCAGCCGACATGCCAGTGCTTCTACTGCACGGTTCGGGAGAGGGGGTACTGCTGTTGCCAGACGACGGGGAGTGTACCGCAGGACAGAAGCAGAACATGATGGCATGGCAGACGAAGATGAAGACGAGGATGAAACTCGTGAAGATGTGTCAAAGCCCAAGAACCTGCTCTCAAAAGATGGCAAAGACGCAAGGAAATACTTAAAGGTAAGCCTACGAAGTGCAAGCATTCAGAAAACTCACATCCTTACAGGCGCAAATCACGATAACGTTTCGGAGGATATGCGGCGTCAAGGCAAAAGACAAATGGCCATCACCATCTGAAGGAGAACGTCAAAATGCAGATACAGGCGAGGTTTACTACACACCAGATTTCGCGAGTGATGTGCAGGACCCTACAAACATTGAGATATTCCACAAGGTAGCCAACATCACCTGGAGCGAAATGCAAGTAAGTACCTGTCCATGTGACATTGAAGACTCACTTGACCATGCTGCGAGAACAGAAAGACAAAGACGACTGGCCGAAGTTCCTCAAAATGAAGAAGATCCGATGGAATAAATCCACGCTCGTTCATTTTGCCAAGGAAACATTCAGAGGATTCAAGTCGAAATCGAGAGCGGAGACAGATCCCGAGCGTGGAACTGCACTCGAGATTAATCAGCGCACAACTTGGTGGTCCAACCGTCGCAAGGAGGTCAAGAAAGGGCTTACTGTTGCATGTCAAATTGACTGACAACTTCGGCATACAGAAAGCAGGAAATTTGCTATCCAATGTCGTCATTGAAGAATACAAGGCACAGAATGGTGGCATAGACCCATCTCCGCTTATCATCCCTGACCACATGTCAGATGAAGCATCTGGACCCGAGGACGCGGACGAGTCAGAGACGTACGATGACTGGAAGCGTCGAATGGCAACCTTAGCAGGATTTGGTCCCGAGACACCAACATCACACCTTAAACTGCTTGAAGTCATCCACCCGCAGTGGAGGAGTCTTGCAGTATGTCTTGAACTTGATTTCTTTATTATTTAACTCATTAGTTTGTTAGCAAAGCAAAGTTTTTGAGAACTTACGCAATATTTGGTGGACCGGCAAGAGTGCCAAGGAACGCGAGAAGTTCTCGATCCAAGTGAGAGGTTCCATGCGATGCTCTACTGACGCCGACATCCCGAAGGTATCACCATACGACTTCGGAATCGATCTCGAGTGGCTCACTGAAGCGCGAAAGGAGCGTCTCCTTGAAGAACGTCTCAAGGACTGGGGGAAATACGGGAATCCAACTGGCTTCGAAGCCGAACGTGATCGTGATGCTGCAGGTGAGGGACCAGAAATTGAGGGGGATGTTGATGCTGCACGTGAAGCTGAAGGGGATGTCAATGTGGGAGCTGAGGACAATGGCACGAGTGAGGGTGACCATACAGGTGATGGAGACGGAGCTGCTGATGACTGGTATTGACGGCGGAGATCACATTTCATTTCTTGGGACAAGGCCGAACACGCACCTTCAAATGCCAGATTGATAGACTATAGACTAAGAGCAAGATCAGCGGTCCAGATTACAAGAATAAACAGGAACGCACAAATTGACCGTGGATATCACCACACACAGTAACTTGGCATCGCACGGGCTGTACGTTGGACTCTGCGACAGCCAACGTAGTCTTGGTTCCTGACGCTGAGAACACGTGTAGGCGTTCCATGGTGTTCATCACGCGTGACGCAGGAAGGGAAGGAGTAGGGCGCTGTGACACGAGCTATGTTGAAGTGGCCTGAAGAGATGGATTTGAGAGAAACTCGGGTGGGCTCTGCGGATGCATCATCGGGCTGGATGGAAATGGTATGCTCGTAAACGTCTCTGCCAAAGCACCTTGAAGTCAGCGTCGTCCACGGCGTCGCAAGGCTTGTAGACTGAATTGGGTACTGATACACTCGGTTGAGGGACTTTCAACAGCTGGGAAAAGGTCTTCGTAGCGTTCACGGTGTTGAAACACATAGGAACTCACCAAAACATCGTCTTCATGACAGCTACCATGAAGCGGTGGTAGTCTTCAGAGTCGATCACAGCACACCATCGTCATCCGGCTTCGTGATGTGGTTGGTGAAGTTGAGCTGGCGAAACGTAGCCTCGAGTCTAGGTGAGGGTCCTGAAGCTGCTGATGACTCGGAGGTGCGAGGTATTGAGGGCAGCGATTGAGGGAAGCGATGGTGATCAAGCGGACATGACGAGTGGGACACTAGCATAGTCATTGCACGAGGTAACATTTCTTGGGACTTGGCTGGACGCGCACCTTCAAATGCAGGATCAATAGACTATAGACTGAGAGCTCACGGACTCGCTCTATGACAGATGCTGTGTATATTATTAGACTTCGAAACATCTTCAGAGATCAAGTAAAAATCCACTGACACGATCGAGTGATGTTGTGATCCATAAAGGAGGGATAGATGACTCAACGACACCTCTGGCAATCTGACACAGGATTTGATCAAAGGGAAGGACGGCAGGGGGAGAGGGCTGCTCATTGGGAGACCAATATTCATTGAGTTTAAAACACATAACATCTAGTTCAGGGCTTTGAAGTACTAAGGATGAGCGGTATATATAACAAAAATAAACAACATACTCACAAATCACTCCAAGGGTCATCAGCAACTGGCGAGAGCGGAACCTCCTTCATCCAACGGAATTCTGCAAGCAGACGTTCTGTTGCAGGATCTGATAGCCCAGGTTGTGGATGCTGAAAAATGCGAACAACCTCACCATACCATGCTTCTCCGTCCCACTTGACCTTAACGAGAGACGAGCCTGAAGAATCACGCTTGCTTTGTGATGTAGGAGTGATACGACGACCATCGAGAATTGCATAACGATAAAAAACAGCATGATCGTGAAGAGGAACTGTGCGCGGAGGAGGGTTCCGATCAAGCAGAAAATGGACACGAGGTTGAGCTTTGTTGTAGGCCGTGAGCAGCGCAAGGCGAGCAGAATCCGTTAGCAGTTCCTGATTTCTTGATGTCGCTGGTCCAACTTGGACATGCATAAACCCTTGTAAATCTATATCTGACGTGAGTAAGATAACTTTAATGAGAAGCGGAACATACCATCATTTATAATGTCCTCTTCCGCACTCGCATCCTGCACGGTACCAACTGCTTCCTCCCTTTCCCCTAGGATATTCTGGAAAATTACCTTTTCGATTGAAATATTTGATTGATCGAGGACCGTACGAGCCTGAGGAGTCGATATTGTTCAGTCTGTTTTAGAGCGGGTAGCGGCATACGTACAAGTGCATCCATCCGCATCCCTCGGGTGAATTCTCGCATCATTGAGATTTCCAGCTGCCCGCCTGTAGTCCAGTTATTTGAGTTAGAACTCTTGAGGAGTTTGTTGAGTCGTTCGGAAAGGAAGGTCCAGAAGTTATAAACGGGTCCGAAATCTCGAATCTGCTCCTCGATATGGACGGCCCAGTGGAAGTTTGGCTTCATAGCCTTAGCACCATAAAGCTGTATGATAGTTTGATATGAGTTAGTATATTAAGTGTGGGTAGGAAAGTAGACGTACTCGTCGATATTCGAACAGGAAGTCTTGGAAAAGGGTTGATGCTCGTGGGAGAAGGTCCTCGCTGACGGAACTTCCGCAAAAGATCTTCAGCGCTGTTGAAAGGCGAAGGAGGTTGATAGGTTCGTCGGGGTGCAAGCGTGGATGGGGGTCTTTTGGTGGCTTCGGCTCGGCATCAGCCTTCCGTTTCTTCGAAGCGTGCGTGGAGCTTGCACCAGCTTTCCGAGCTTTCCACTCATCGAGCTTCTTGTTGTGTGCCTCCTGAGCCTTCGGAAATCGTTTCTTCGCGTTGTTATAGTCCTCCGTTGCTTCCGCCAGGTACGTTTCCCAGACTATCGGGATCTTCCAAAAACAAACCCATAAGATGTTAGCTTGAAAGTGAACAGAACTCACGATAATCGGCCACGTATATGTGGCTGCGAGTTTGTACTCATCCGCTGACAGGGAACCACCAGCAGGTTCACCTACTCGAGAGGGCAGTTTACCAGCCCAGAGAGGGACCTCAAACTAACTCTGTGATGAGGTCATCGAAGCGCAGGTTAAGGAAGTACGTACCGTTGCCAGGAACCTATGTATGACATCTAGCTCTCGTGCCCTCTTATCAGTAGATTTTCGTAGTGCCGAAGTCTGAATCCATTGAGAGTACCAAAGAGTTTTCACGATCCCTAGAAATCCATTTGGATCAGTAAGAACAACCCTAAACGACGTTAAAAACAAACCAAGAAATAGGTTGTGCATAGGGTCGATAATCATACAGCGCACGAGGTCAAAGTATGGAAGTCGGGCGAGTTCGGTCCATCGTGCGCCATGCGTCTTGAAGAACTCATCACGCTCTTCGTCTGTTTCCAAGGAACGTTCTTTAAAACAATTCCGGCGGTGATCCTCACTCGTTCGAGGAGGAAACTCTGGGTAGAAGAGGTTAAAATAAGTGTTAGGATTAGATAAGAAAGCCTTACGATTTCGAAGAGATTCGTCCGAAAAAATCGATGCCTGATCGACGTGACATTTGTTGCATGGTGCCTCATTGTGGCTGTGATCTGCGAAACCTCCCATTTTACACATGGCTGGGTGATCGCAAACAACAGCTAGCAAGGCCACACGAACACGGCGACCTAAAAAGATGCCAGTGAGACAATGCAAGATGATAGACCAAGGCCCCGCCACGCACCTTGGGGAAATGCTGGTGTATAGTACACCACTCCGTTGTCGTACAAGTTCAAAAGATCATCAACAATTAACTTCATATAATTCTGGAGCTGCGCTCCTGATGGTTCCGTGGGCCCGGGAGTCATAAACCCCACAAGTAGGTTTTCAGCGCGGTACCTGTCTCATAGTAGAAATTGAGCAGATGTTGAAGACGGTTATTCGACACATACCTGAGTGCACGAGGAAGGTTGGAAACACACATTGACATGACACCGGACGAGTGACTGGGGCCATAAACACTCGTCTTGCGAGTGAACCTACAGACGATGCTGATCAGTCTACGTCGAAAACATAAGGTCACTCACCAATCAAGGCTCATAGTTATTCCGAGGTGCAACTCCTCAGACGTCGAGTCCCTGGAGAAAAAAGGGTTTCCTTCCTTGTCTTTGAGAGAGGACCAAACACGCCCTTCAGAAATATCATTTATTTTCCCGGGAACACGAGCTCGTTGTTTCCATGAATCGCATGCCTTCTCGATTTCCGCACGTGCGAGAAAGTCGACTAGAAGTGATGAGGGTAGGTGTATGGGTGTAGCACAGACTGGAGGTGGGCGCTTGGGTCGGCGACCCGTTATCCGTTGGAACACGTTATCCGAGACAGGCTTAAATAGTTTGGTGTTGCAATCTGGACATGATGAATCAATATCAATATTAGTAGAGAAAATCCGATGGCAGCTCTTGCATGCTGGGTGAATTGTAAACCGGTCGTCAAGATCGAGCCTGTGAATGACAGTATTAAGTGTCAATGGAAGGTTTTGGGTGCTCGGAAGGAGAGCCAGAGTCGTGAAGATCGTGTTTAGACAAAAAAGGAGCAGCGCACAACCACGGAATGACAGCCGGTGCTTTGTGTGCAGGAACGCAACGAGAGCGATGATGACCCGTGCCCACCATGTCTCATGACACCCTAGGTAAATGTCACGTAGTGGTTGAGGAGGTGGGTACGATGTAGGGCGCTCGTGATTCACACCGGTGTCTTCATCATGGGAAACCTGAATGCCTGCAGGGGGCACTATTATATCAACCCCCTCATCTTCATCACCGTCAAAGGCAGAGTTGTGTGAGAGGGGATCATTATGAATGTCATCAAAGTCGTCGGGATCATCATAAAGACCGAGATCACGTTGCTCAGTCATTTGTCGAACCGGAGATGCTGGTCTTGCATCACGAGCTGCGACGAAGGTAGACTCGGCATCGAGAGCTATAGTGGGCTGCATAGACATCATTCTCCTGCGCTTTGGTGGAGACTGTATGAGAGGCTCAGGCGAAGTAAGTCGTCTGTCATCTGACTGCATAGGTGATGGTGCTTGTTGAGAGAGGCTCGATGTCATGGCTGCAGGAGGAAGACACGATGGAAGAATGACAGACGGGGTTGAGTTAATATGGGAATCTTGAGGGGCTGGCGGAAGGTGAGAAGATGTGGCAGCGACAACCAATTCTGCAGGCTCAAAGTCAGGCAAATGCGAGTCCATGCTGGCATCTATGTCCATAGAAAAGTCCTCTTTATCATCGCTGAGACAATCATCAAAAATCGCGTACAAATATTGAGGTTCAGAACTTACTCAAATGACCAGAGGTTTCTGGGGAGACTGCAGCCCGCTCGAGATGGTCCAGAAGTTCCTGATGCTTGGCCAGTCGACGGTGCTTGACCAGTGGAAGTGGAAGGCAGTACACGGACTGCAGGAGCTGAGACTGGTGGCCGCGAGAGACCACGCCCACGCTGGAAGATAGGTGCTCTAGTGAAAGCGCGAGTTGCTCCTCGAGCTGATCCCCCGCGTGCACGCTGAGCCAGAGCAGATCGGTTGATGCTCTGGTCACGCTGGTGTTGTTGAAAGGCTGCCGTCGATACCAGTTGGCCATTTGGATCTTTTGCAAGGCACACATCGCATTTACATGGCACCTCACGACGATTTGATAGAGTACTTTTATTGACAGCCTAGTTAATGTCAAATGATGATCAGTAACTGAAACCCCATGTCATAAAATGGTCCTCACCTCGTTTCTGGCCATACGTTCAGGTTTTCCGAGTCTTCGTTGATGTGGTGGTAGTCAAAGAACAAGTCAGTCAACAAACCGAACGGACTTGGGCAAATATTTGCGACGAAACCCTCAGCCCTGGCGTTAAACGCCCTATCCATATGTGAGATCATACCAGCAATTTTCGGGTGGTCATATGGCACAAATATCTCGCAGATAGTGAGTGAAACTCGCTATATATTCCGAGGGTTGTCACATGTAGTTACATTTTGATACAGCCGTCTAGTCATGGGGTGTGAATTGGTCGGCGCTGGTTGTCTATTCAAGGTTAGCTGTGTAGAGACGAAGCAGCGTTGAAGGCATGTTGTCGAGGGCTATGACTAAGGTAAACTAGGTTTATTTTGGTGGATTTGTGCAACTTTGTCAAATCACGCGTTAAACGCAGTGATTCCATTCCATGCATACAAAAAAAAAACCTGCAAGTACGTATACAAAATGATTAAACGCATCATCGATATCGAAAGTGTGGTATTGCAGACAACCTCCCAGGCTCCAGTAAGGCAGTCTGTAGATGACCTCCAGCACCGCAAATAAGCTCCAGCTCAGACTCCAGCACTGCGGCAGACAACCTCCTCCTGCATCGCAAACAATCTCCATCTCCATCACCGTCACAGTAAGTACTAGTACTAGCGCCACGGCAATAAAAAATATCAGTATAAAATGTATGCACTCAAGAAACAAAACCTGAATCCAAATGCGCAGCCATAGCTAGTATGATAGTATACAACTAAAAAATCTAGAAACAAATCATGATATGATGATGCGGTGGGATTGTATATGGAGACAGTTTGAAAGGATGATCAAAAGAAATCAGGACTGAGGATTCAGATCGGAAAGGACTAAGATAGAATGGACTAGGAAAGATGCAAAGGGTAAAGGGAGAGGGAGAGATAAATAAGATATCGATTACGATAATCTCCAGCCCCTGTAGTGAACATGAGTGAAAAAAAAGAAAAGACGAAGAAAAAACATAACGCACGACTCAACACCACACCTCCCCTCATTGATAAGGCCCAAAACTGGTGATAGCCAAACACCCCAACCAAACCATCTCAACAGCAGCCCTCCCAACAGGCGTCAACGAATGCTTCATCTCAGACGTCTCCATCTCACTGAAATACACAGTTAGAGGGTTAGAAGCAGCAGGCAACGCCACCTCTTCTTGGAGACACAACCCAAGCTTTGTCAACCCCTCGGGTTGGAAGAGGAAGCCGTTGTCGCGGCTGCTGCACATGCATATCACCGTTTCCGGGAGTTGGGGGTCCAGTGCTAGTGCTGTCCCCTGTTGTTGTCCTAGTTGCGGTTCTGGTGATTGTCCCTCCCGATCCCGCTGCCCTCCACCAATCCCATTGACCTCCCAAGCAGGCACACCAACAGCCAACCCATCACTCGGCAACCTAATCCCCGACCCCCTCAAATCATCATACCCCACCAACCTCGCATTCACCCGGAAATTACTGAGAAACACGTTTTTTTGATTAGCTTCGGCGTTGGGATCGGAGGTGGAATGCGTTTGTTTCGGTTTTTTCTTGGCGGTGGAGGGGTTTTTGTTCTTGTCTTCGAAGGGGACGTACCAGACGAGGAGATATTGTCGGTCTTCAGGGATCGTGGGGAGCGTCGCGCTCGTGGCAGTGCTAGCGGTTGTAGCGGCAGTGCTAGCGTCGCTGATACTCGCACTGATGCTGCTACTTGCAGCCCCCCCACTCCCCGGATCCGTCTCCCCCGCCCACAGCGGCAACAGCATGTAAAGCGAATCCTCAGGGACATAATCAAAAATATCATGCGCCGCCCTCTTCTTCGCAACACTCTTCACCCCCACTTTATGATGAGGCTGAGTATGCAGCAGCCCAACATCCCGGAAGGAATTATTCAGATCTGTAAGCACGCGCACGTGTTCTTCGTTCTGGTCTCGTCCGGCGGTGACGATCCATGGAGGGCTGTAGGCGTTTTGGGGAGTCACGGCTGCGAGGGCGTTAGTGTCTGCTCGGGAGGATGTGCCGCGGAATCGTCGGAATATACGGTTTGCGAACGAACTGCTGCCATCGGAGGGTTTTTGCGCTCTGCGCAGGTGCTCGATATCGTTGGGATCGAGCGTTCCGAAGGCTTCGGCGTGGGGGGTACGTGTAGGGAGATGTTCGTCGGAATCGATGCTGTCGCGGTGTCCGCGGATGTGGCTCACGACGGATGTCGAGGAATCGGATTGGAGGAGTTTCTTGGAGGAGTGGTCAAGCGTTGATGATGTTTCTGGTGAAGATGGTCCACTCGTTGATTGGAGTTTTGTAGGAGACCTAGGGGACATGATCGAAGGCGCGAATGTGATCTTGGACATCGTGGGTCGGGCGGGAGCGGGCATGATCTGTGACCCACTGATACTCCCAGTGCTACTCGTCGCAGTGCTCGACTCTGTACTTTCCGTTGGATTACTCATCCGCTCATTCTTCTTGTCCTTCTTCTTTTCCTTTGCTTTCGTCTTTGCCTTCTTTGCATCTTCCTTTTCCTTCTCCCGCCGCTTGTCCTTCTCAAACGCCCCACGACGTGATTTATCACCGTTCCCAATAGGCTTCCGCGATCCATCCTCGAGCAAGCCGTGCGTGCTGAGTTTGCTTGTCGTTTTCGTGCTCGTGTATTGTTCCTGCACTTTCTTCGGTGCGAGCATGATGCCCCCGCTTGTGTGCATGTGGATATTGCGAGATCCAGTCCCGGCGCGTTTAGCTGTGAAAAGCGTATAGGAACGAAATATTGAGAATGCAGTCGCGCGAGAATGTTTGTGGATGACGGTGCTCGGTCCGTTCTTGGGGCCCTTAAGGAACGGGTCCGGGATGTGTCTGACATTGATACGTTGCTGGGCTGCTTTGGCGGGGTCTGCGGTTGACGCTGCTAGAGAGATGTGAGTACGTAAAATTAGAGAGATACTGTGACGCACGTTTGAAGGTGAGTCTATCGACTCTATATCGACCGACGTGGCCGCTCCTCCATATTTCTTGGGTGCCAGGGTACATGGTGCGCTTTGCCTTGTCCATATTTATCGGAGTACCTGGAGCATTCGGACGGCGTATAGTAGGGACGGGCTGTGCATCTGCCTTTTCCTTCATAAAGCTCCACTGGTTTTGTGGGTCGTACATGCCGACATGCTTGAGAAAGGTGTCTTCCCCGCTATTGGTCGTTTGCAGTGTGCCGGTGCTGGTACGACGCCCGCCATTCCACATATTAGATAAACGCGAGAGCTCGGCGGCGCCGGCGCTGTTGCGGGCTGGTGCGAGGAAGGAAAGCTGAGCGGTTGATCGGAATGAACGGATGCTTCCTTCGCTCTTTCTGGAGAGAACATAGGACAGGTCCCAGCCTGATGCCCATGTATCTGGTTCTGACTGCTGTTGGACTGCATGAGCCTCGAGTGAACGAAAGTCAGCACGGGTGAGGGGTTCGCTGCGGGGTACGACTGCAGCGGCATCTTCGCCACTATGTGAAGACAAGAGGTCATCGTCAAGACTACGAGATGGACGACGGATGGTGAGAATGCTGTCTTCGCGGCTGCGATTGCTGACTGCATCTGATAATGCGCCTGGGATTGCCATTGGGAGGCTGCCACGGCGGGGCTCGAAAAGGGGACGGGGGTGGAATACTGGGCTGTTCTCGTTCTCGTCGATATTGTCGAGATCACGGGCAAAAGTGACTGGCGAGGAGGAGCCGTCGTAAGAAGCGATCTCTACTTCCTCGTCGCTGCTGAAGTGAAGTTCTGAGCGGAAACTTGCACGTGAGCTTGAGCGGGAGGAAGCGATTGACGCGGTGGAGTAGCGCAAGGCAGGGTGGCCGAAAGTGTGCTGACTGACGTTGTCTGGGATGAGACGGGATCGGTGGAATCGGCGACTCGGGTTGAGATCGGGTGATGAGGGATCTTCGCTGCTTTCCCCATCTGTATACTCTCGTCTAATTGAGCGTGAAGATGAGGGAAAGGTAGTTGAAGCTGGGCGTCCTGGACCCTGCGAAGGATGACTGCTAAAAGTTGAAACTGAAACTGATGGACGAGGTGTCCTGTCAGCGCCAGTTCGTGTTATTGGAGTGAGTGGGCTGATTGCATCTGGAGACTCGTCATCTGAATCTGAAGTTCGAGGTTCACCAAAGGTGAAAGTTGCGAGATTCGAGTACAAATTATCTTGAGAGATGGAGGCCATCCTTGATGGACGAGGAGAAAGACGAGGAGGGGGAGCTGTGAGAGAAGTGGGTGGATGACTGCTTCTTGTGAGTTAAGTGGAATGAAAAGAGGTCCGTGCACTCACACATCGCCTACTTGATCGCTCAGGATGCGAGGATCGACTATGTGCAATCCTAATGAAGTTGACATGTTCTTCTACACCAAAACATTCATCGTAGCAAGAACAGGTTTATCATATCAACCCACGTGGACACCGAGGCACTATTTCTCACGATCATTTCCAAACGAATTAACCCATACACGTGACTATCCAACTCACCCCCCATCAGGGTCACTTGAACATCACCTCCAAATGGTCCTATTGAAGGAGCTTAACTTCTGCGATGCCGACATTGTGTGCGTTAGACTTTTCAATACAAAGCAACCACTAAATGCAAATCCGTCCTCCGACGACTAGGTAGCCCCGAGTCATTAATGGCGGAAAAAACATCAATCTACTATCTAGCATCCCTGCACCGAATTATATTGGCTCATTCAATCAACTTCCAAGCCCATCCGACAGCCGGTAGTATCCCCTGCAACTCCGCACAAGCCTCACACGCTTAGGCCCCGTAATTCAAACTAACATTGATCCTAAACGACCTTCTAGCCCTCTGTGCAGCTTACAATTTCTTCGCGTACGAGTGACAATCACCGTCGTGAATTTTTATCGCACTACCTTTGTGGATTTATCAAATGAGCTGACTGGTTTCCAAGGGCCCAACTGCGGATAAAAAAAATACCTCGGCAGGGCTATTTCCTCCTCGCTCCACTATGTGCTGTGGCATGCCTTTTCATCTACCCAAATTCGAACGCCTTTCACTTTCTTCTGTGTATGTCGAAAAGTGGATCGAGAGAGAGCTCGAAACCCACTCCCGCGAAGAACGAGTTCGTGATCATGACATAGTTGACATTGACAGCGTGTGCCCGTTGCCATAACTCGTAGGGTACTCAGGGGTAAACGAGCGGCAGGTTGTCGACAGTGGACACTCGAGGGTCGATACCAAAAGGAAAAGCGAGTCCTCCCTGCAACTCGGATCAGGCGCTTGCCTCACGGCCTCTTGTAGCTTCCAAAGCTGTCGCGTGACCCCGAACGACATTGGCTTCCAAACGCGTGCCGATGTACATTCTACGAGCTGCAAATTGCTCTCGACGGACCGAACAAGAGGTATGACATCGGATTGAAATGATCCCGCGAAACGGTGCATTGATCATTTTCTAGGGACACCACACCGTAGATCCACACGATGTCCTCATTCAAGTTGTTGATGAGGATGGGGGGAATTATTTTATCGCCGGAAAGCCGACCGCCAACACCCCTGCAGCTCGCAATTTGGAACAGACGCTTGCCTTGCAGCTTCCAAAGCTGCATATCCGTCGACCGGTCCTCACACAATTGACAGTGATCAGCGTTGATCCGACCGTATATTCACATCATCATAATGTCTGGGCAGGGCTATCGCATCCCCGACTCCACTGCCGCTATCTCACTGTCTTCATATCATCTACCAAAACTTTGTTCGTGAGAAAATTTCAGGCTCTATGCTGGGTGCGATTATTACTTACGGAATGGTGATCGACAGTGTATGTTATTAACGAAACACACGCGCTTCTCGTGGAACTTCAGGTTGTTCATTGGTCGGGATTTGAAGTCTCATCAAAAACGCCTCAAGCGCTGATAGCTGACAGCGCGGTACCTGCTCGAACCGCGCCAACATTTGGCGGCTACAGTGCGTATGTACTCCTGCGGCATGCCGTTCGAGGTTCCTTATGCTGATTTGTTTGAATCGGATTTTTGTTCTTTAGGCATGTATGACAATACTATCTAGTCTAATGGGGCTTCTGTCCCCCTGTTACACCTTTTGAACGCGTGAATGTCCCGGCGTGAGGAATTCTCTGCTAGTCCGCCGTTCCTGCCGGTCATGTTAGACGCGCCGCTCTTCAAGAAGCTGATTTGACCTATATCTCATCGGTAAGGTGTATGTGCCGTATCGTGGGGTTTTCGTCTGAAGCGCGGCTGATTTTGTTAATCCTGCAGAAGCTGCATCCTCGGTCGCCAGGCAGGACTCGGTAAATATGCGACGGCGATTACTATGGCGGTATCGTACAACGCACAATCCGAAATAATCAGCCCCTGACGATTGTTCATACCTGTCCATCTTTTGCTTATTCCCGCTGTAATGACATTGACTTCCAGGAACGTGCTTCGGGTTTATTAAATAATTATAGCTCGAATTCGAAATGAATCATGCTTTTGAGTGGGCAAAGGTGGAACGTGAGACTCTGTTTTGGAACCAGCGGTTTTAATGAATTTGCAGCGACGCCGTAGGGTGCACCCCAGCGATAATGGAGATACCCCGAACGTCGGATTGATTTATAGATCCCCTCGACCGCGTTATTTGGTCAAATTCGAACCCAAAATCAGGTCCTCTGTCCTGTCCGTGAGAGGGTAATAAACTCCGACTTGTTAAAATTAACTGGTACCCGTGAGGGCGTTAGAATGCGAGGTAAGACTGTACAGACTGTACAGCGCTCTACAGAATGTCAGTATCAAATATATGATCGTCGAGTGTGGAAGCCAACCTGGAGGCTTGCACGCATGTATAGCGATGAGAAGTTCAGGGCCGCGTAGTGCAGTTGTTGACCTGTTGATAGTGCGTGGTGTGTGCACGGGTGCACAAAGTTCAAGTTGGGCTAGTGTGCGATATCAGGGTGCTCGTTGGGTGTCATTATTAGATGCGCTGGTGGCGAGGTGGCTTATTAGTCATATGGTACTAACAACAGTTTGCATTTCTGTTGTCAGTTAATAGGACCTAATTGTGCCGTCGGAGTCAGGCCGTCCATTAACAGAACACTTTCAAATGTCACCGTTTGAAAACAAACCGCAAGAAGGTGCCCGAAGGCGTCGGAGCGCCGAGCACTTCCAAGCGGCAGGTGCATCATACAGTCTCCCTTGATTGACCGATGACAGGAAGACAGTCGTCTCGTTTATGTGGCACACGAGGACAAAATCCCCCAAAGCGTAAATTAGCATATATCCTGATGTGAACAGTGATCGCAGTATACTGAGTTTGATAAGAACGAAGGGCTGGCAGAATTGCCGCATTGACCGAATTCAACTTGAATCAAGGGTTTGTCGGGAAAAATCCCATGCATTAGGTGACTGATGGAAATCGCCGACAATCAGAGTTTATTGCATTTGAAGACGACAGAGCATGACAAACACCAAACTCACTAAATCAACCCCATTACGCCCGGTTTGCTGACTTAACAAGTTCTAGAATCTACACGGCTGACACTAGGGTTTTGGCAATGGCACACGACCGTGAACAACAAAGACAGTGCCAAAAGAAGTTAGAACATCTCTCAAACTCACAATTCATACACCGGATCCTATGCATGAAGAGGCAGCAGTGCCTTCTGCCGGACGCAAGCTAAGCCTCTCCTTCCCCGCCTTGAGGTGTGAGGTCTCCTAGGCCCCTGCTTGCAGAGAGATATACATCATGTGTGTTGGCGAATCGCGATCCTATGCAGACAGTGCGTATCGTTGAGTGCCGATAGGTATGATCAGATATCACTGGCTCTGTCCGCACTAACCGTGGAGGTATTGGAGCGCGGAGCAGTGGAGAGTAATTCAAGCGAGGCCGTTGTGTGATATCTGGGTTCTGATCAAAAGCCACTACTAGACATCATGGGCCCGGGGTCTACGTGTGACGCCCACATCACTGAAGATCACGGAAGACACGCCCAGGGGATTATGAATAACATGCGATTGGACAAACATTTTGTCCCCCGCTGTGATTAATAAATACCCGGACCTTTCTTGAGGTAAAAATCAAGACGGCCATCGTTACATGAAAGAACAACCAGCAGTGCGACTTGGCATTTCCCAGGTCTGCAAACCGACCAAGTTGTTTTCTTATTTCAAATGATACTGTAGTACTCCTGACATGCTGATGGCCGTATCATGTTACCATTGGAGACCATTCCTATCGGTCTGATGGCGTAGTTGGTTATCGCATCTGTCTAACACACAGAAGGTCCTCAGTTCGAGCCTGGGTCAGATCACATTTTTTTTCACATCAAGCATCTTTTTCATTCACAGAATACTGTCAATAGCCGCACCTGCCTCGAGCGGTAGAACTGAGAATTACACGAATTTATGCTTAATGACAAATCTAGAACATGCTCCGGGTGATAAAATTTAAAAACAAACGGCTCCGAGAAATGAAGAAAAGAGGCAGTTACATATATGGCGTCGCCCTCGATCTTCTCATCTCCTGATCGCTATCCTCGTTATAATCCCTGACAGAGCTTGCTCCCGCGGGCTGTGCTGAAACAGGCTGCGAAAAGTGGTCCCTCAAGCGGTTGGTAGCTTGCGTCTGCGCCTATATCACCACCATGATCTATAAGACAAAAAAGTGATACAATAAATTGATAGAACATACCTCAGTCAGGACTGTTTTCGAAAGCTGAAGCAAAGGACCTGTCAAGCCCAGTTTGACGGTGAAATAACTGGAAAGCAACGTATGAACATCCATCAAGACTAGAATCGAAATCATATACGTACGAGGTCACCAATGCTACCAATGTGAACGTGAAATACACAGGGCTGAACAGCACCATCATAAACTCATTCCAGCCAAGCAAGACGAGGACGATATACATCCAGTATGGAATCTGTGCAATGCTTGAGACAGTGCTGCGCTTCGCTTCGACATAGTATGCATCTGCATCCTTTCGGAAGCGAGAAGCAAGGTCAAGAGACTTCGTCTCAGTGAAGATGACGAGCGTTGAAGGGAAATCAAATTCATCCGTGGAAGTGAGGGGATCTGAGGATTCAGAGGGTAGTACGAATGCAAGGGAAGAATCAACGGGGGCGATATTGGCGTAGCGGGGAATGAGATCCATTGTCTACCATTCAAATGTAAGTATGTGCAGGGAGAAACTAGCGAGGACACGTGCCTGCTCCTTAGCCCATTTAAAGGCCCCATCGATATCATCATCAGGTCTCCAAACCCGAGGAATAGCATTCTCGTCGTAGCGGAAGCGCTCTTCGAAGTGAGCCCGTAACTTCCCGAGGATAACAGTATCGGCAGTCTGCTCGTCGATCTTGGCTCGTAGAGCGAGCCAAGTACGTTTCCGCAGGGCAGCGAGAGATGTCACATTCTCGTCATCCGTGCAGTTGAAGCCTTCGTCATATATCAGCGAGAACAATGTAAAGAAGGCGAAGCAACTGACTTTTCGCCTTTGCCAAATAGGTCGACTCGGCTTTCTCGAGCGTTTGTTTGAAGGTGCTCAAGACCTTGTCCCACATGTCAGGTGTCGCTTTGTTGAGACTTATGTCAACGGGTTCAGAAATTTGCTTTTTGAAGTTTCTCTGTGAAGAGCCTTTAGGTGTACGCCGAGGACAATGTTCAGTTGGCATACCTCAATCAAGTTGACCATCTTCTTCGTCTCATCCCTCCTGCACTGGTCAGCCACATTACCAATCTCTTCTTTGAGAGACTCGAATTCATCCTGCCATGTCCAGTCAGTGTCCTCCAGCGAGACTTCCTTCGCACCATCTGCGAACCGCGTCTCGCACTTCGTTCGCGCCTTCTCAACTACATCCGCGAAGTTATACTCCTCACCACGCAAGCCCTCAAGAAGCTCCTTTTTGAAGACGCTGAGGCATGACTTGTGTAAGTTCTTGAGCTGCCCAAGGAAGAGGGGAGAAAGAGCCGATTCTAGAACCCCAAGAAGGTCAGTACGCTTGCGTTGGTACACCCCTTGGTGATAGCGAGATGCATCACGGTCGTAGCGACCTACGGAGTGAATAAGAACGCATGTAATTGAGTGTAAATAGTGCCCTCACTGAGTGCTTCAGACCTCCAGTTTTGCATCAAACCACCGAGACCTTCCACAACATGACCTGCCTCGATGGGTCTCCGTTGCGACTTCGACTGTTCCGTGAACTCTGCAAGCGCAACGGAGGATATCTCGTCACATCGAAATTGTGCGAGGAGTTCTTGCTGCGTAGGCAGATCAAGGTCCTTGTTCGTTTGAACTTGTTCCTGAGCAATTTCATCTTCAGCGCGCAATTTGTGGACACTAATGATGTCCCTACCCATATGTTTTCCATGTAGAACGCCACACCATCAGCGGGAATTCTCTTATGGTAAGCAGGCTTGAAGACAAAATCATCTCTCTGCTTGTCCACAAACCGTTTCCGCAGTTCTTGGACTTCAGCCTCGAATTTCTCTGTTGCGAGGATCTTGTGAGGTAGTGCTGTGAATGCTAGGTCAAAGTAATCCGAAAGTCGCCGATCCTGGAGATCCTGCGGTTTAGAAAGCGAATCCCAAATATTCTCAAGGTCTGCAGTAAGGGTAGCTTGGAGGTTCGCGAGGGGAGTAACCCCAATATGGTCTCGAATTATGAATAGTAGCAGAGTACGCCCTTGAGAACTGCACATGGGAGAACTTGAGGAAATGAAAATTGATTGGAATGGATTGAGCTTACCCATCTTGAGCTTTCTTGCCGAACAAACCAAGGTTCACCTCAAACACGGTCTTCAGAAGACCCATGTTTGCACCCTGATATAAGCCAACTTGGTGCTCCCAGAGGTTGATGAGAAGTACTTCTGACGAAGCAAGGGAGAAAAGAGCGGATTTGCGTTCAAAGTCCTGAAAGTGGTTGAATGACAAGAACAACTATGAACTGAATTCATTCATACCTGATCCTCTCCACGTTCTCGTCCATCCGTGCCTTCCACGTCCATAACCATGACACCCATGTCCTTCCCTCGGCACATCCAGATACCTCAAGTTGAGTTAGCACACATAAGAAAATTTGAATAGTAAATATACCTTTCGTAGTCTGCTGTCGTCTGGTCTCATCCATGACGTCAAAGGTAGTACCAAATAGCCTGTTTAGCAGTGTACCTGCCACAAAGTACTCAGTGAACAGCACTTCCAGACATTGGCATTTCCGCAGCTTACTCTTCCCAGTAGACTGCGACCCGAAGACAGATACTATGTTATAATTGAAGCCAGCGTCGCGCAGACCCCATCGTCCTATCTGAGATGTCAAGTGGGTTCTGTTGGAAGTAGTGTAATTGAGCACTTGGGGGGAAATGATGTTGTACTAGCAGACTGACGTGAAGTTCTTCTCATCATTAATGACTTGTAAGCGCTCAGAGGTTGACGAACTATCGTTACTCTCTGACGCGTGTCCATTACTTATTGGCTTGGTGCCATTGAGCTGTGCAGCGAGTAACGAAGGCTCAAGAACTGGAGGAGGAATTTTCATGGGTTGACCGTCGAGTGACATGACTGCGGGATGAAATATAGTGGAAATGAGAGACAATCAAGTCAAAGAACACGAAGTGTGAGCGTGCAGTCAAACTGACATTGACAACGTTTTGAGCGGAACGTCCAACACACTCTTCTAAAGGGTCTATATTTCACGTGACTTCACACACAGCGGCTTCTTCCGGGACAATTTAAATGCTTCTTCAAGATCGTCGTCGAATGCAGCTTGACGTGAGCAGTGAGTGCTAGTGAGCGCTTGAGCACTGACTATTACCAACTACCGCTGCCATATGAAGCAGCGAAATGCCTGCTTGTCAGACACAAGAAACGCTTCACACCGATGATGATTAATGCGTTGTCTGACCACCAAGGCTGCTGAGCGCTGACCAATGACTCTGATCATTGGCCCGGTAGCAATGAAAGGGGCTTGACGATTGGCATTCCAAACTCTCCTTACCCCTCTCTCTTTATCCTCACACCATCATCAAACCATCATGATCATGTTATTTATCCGGGCAGTGAAAAAGCACAAAGCTAAGAGGCAGGCAAAGGCTGACAAGAAGCGCTCCGACGCGGCTTCTCAGGCTGGCAGTAACGAAGAACATGCATCAGCGAGGCGGCCGACTCGGAGGGCTCAAAGACGTGCTCAGCGGGCTGCTGGCAACAGCAAATAGTACGTGTTTTTATAGCGTAAACCAAAGGGCAACTCTAACGTCGCTTGTACTAGATATGCTATCAGTCATGACCTGTGACACCCAGAGCAGATTCAGCGCTCACTTTGGCAGTCTCACCATTCGGCAAATCGCGTTTTCGGCTGCCGTGTTGATTCTCGAGGGCCTTTTTTATCATTATATTTCATTACTTTAATACTTCATAAACCCTCTGGAATCTTGGTGTGCTTTCCGCATGCTGTGATACCACTCATCGCCGCTATACAGTTGACTTCCTAGGGACCATACTGCAGCATTTCTTGGATTTGTTCAAATATGATCTCGGTAACATTGACTACTTGAAACAGCTTGTGTTTGTCGCAAAATGTCCGTGCGACGAGAGCAGGTTTGTCTCGATTCCTTCTGTTGTTTGCTCGATGTTCTCATCAGGGCGCACCATGGCTACGTCTTGTTTTATAAAACAATTGATTCGTCTTCAATCATATATTTACACTGAGTGTATGGCGAACACGGTAGCTGTCTATCATGTAGATTACATATCTGGGTGACTGGAAGCAAAAAAGAGTCATACATATACAATGGATCTTCAAACTAGACACCTATGTGAACGAATACAATCTGCTGTTCGAATGGAATCTTTTTGCGTAACGTCTTCACAGCCTTGTGCAACGCTCCTGCAGCACGTCTACAGTCCAATCTCCCTGAATCATCAACCAGGTTTGCATAGAAAAGAGAGACGATCTGGCCTACAACGTCGTCGTCGACAGACCACATAGATCCAATCACACTTCGAAATCCGGAGAACTGCATCGCTGCAGCGAGATGAATCGCCTCGTCGGGACTCGACTCATCACCCACAGTTGTGTCACAAGCCGACAAGAATGCAAATTCTGGATTCTGCAAGTGAGTCCGTATGATCTCGCTGATCATTAAAGGCCCGTCGTGCATGGCGAAAGAAGACTCGAATGGTTGTTTTGGATTCGGCAATCCATGGCAAGCCAAGTGAAGCCACTGTTTTTGGCTCAATGCATCCAATGTCCCTTGGACCGTTGCATCGCTGCACGCGAGTGATGTGAAGGATATGAAGGGCGCGACACGCTGAGCGACAACGTCTAACTCAGCAGCGACACACCGAAGGTCATTGCACCCTGCCAGATTTGCTTGCCCAATGGCAACAAAATGCTCCACAGAGGCATCTCGAGAGGGCTGTTGTCTCGCGCGAATGAGTGCCGTCAAAGTTGGGGTGTAAGAGGAAATGTAGAAGTGGGAAAAATTATGGCTGTTTGGCTCATAAGGTCCTGCTGCATGTAGAGGAAGTAGCGTGAAGTCGGCGGTAGGACACCACCAGATGCGTGAGCCACGGGGAATGAACTTCCTGAGCATTTGAAGGATTGGACCAACAATCTTATCCCACAGCTTGCGTAGGACGCCAACAAGCTTGTGTGATTCAAGTTGGTGATCAGAAGAACCAGCACGATGTATGAGCGACTGGAACTCGGAGGACAACTGCGAGACCTCGGTTAGTGCAAGACCAAGCGGAACATGGACAGGATCTTGGGCAATGAGGATGATTAAAGCATCACAGCTATACTGGCTTGCGTTGACAATAACGACTGGACCATCTTCCGCTGCCATCCGAAGATCAGAGAATAGCGGAGGAAGGAGAAACTGGGAAAAGTCAGGCAGCATGCGGATACGGGATATGACATCATCCCATTGCACGGTCAGTTGCCGGATTTCTGCGGACTGGTCTTTGGTAGACACATCTACCATGTTACGAAGACGAAAACTGAGTTGCCTGAACTCTTCTGCTAAGGCTACGCCAGTATCACCTGATGCAGACAGTTCATCCAATGGTGTGCGGAAGCGTGATAACTGGGTCCAGAACACTGCACGACCTTGCTCCACCAGTTCCACAGCAGTTGTGAATGCCCCTTGACGAATACCACACGAGAAAGCGTCCATTGCGAGGGATGAAGTGGCCATTCTGACGACATCGAAATGGCGGGGGGAAGAAGATAAAAGAGCAGTGTGTTGATCAAGGAATTTCAATGTGGTCTGATACGCAACCAACGCAGAATTATGGTTTAGCTGTTCGGCGGAGGCGGCCCATGACTTTGCAGCACGAAGATCTCTACGAGAGATTGCATGTGATACTTGAGGGAGTTGTGAATAAAGCCTGAAGACCTCTTCCAAGTCTGATGACAGACCCCGCTGATGGAATTTGGTTTGAAGGACACTGGTAAGGTCGTTAAGAGACAACGACCGAAGATAATGGCCAGGGGGGCGGAGAGACAGTGCAGCTCGATGGAGCTCGATGGCCTCCTCCAGGTCAGACAGGACACCCTGATGCTCGAATCTGTCTCGAAGGCTGACGGCAAGGTTATTGAGAGAGCAGGATCGATGACGATGACCATGGGGACAGAGTGCTAGCGCAGCCCGATGAAGCTCAATAGCCTCGGCCAGGTCTGACGGCACGCCCTGCTGCTGGCATCTAGTTTGAAGGCTACGGGCAAGATCACTAAGAAGAAGGGATCGGAATGGATCGGAAGGGAGACAGAGTGCGAGTGCAGCTCGATGGAGCTCGATGGCCTCATCCAGGTCGGACACCACGCCCTGCTGCTCGAACCTAGTTCGAAGGCTGGTAGCAATGTCGCTGAGAGAGTTAGTTCGATCAGGGTGGCCGTCGGGATAGAGTGCGAGTTCAGCTCGATAGAGCTCAATGACCTCTTCCAGATCAGACAAGACGCCCTGGAACTCAAATCTATTTCCAAGGCAGTGGGCAAGGTTGTTGAGAGAGCTGGATCGATAAGGATGACCGTCGGGAGAGAGCGCGAGTGCAGCTCGATGGAGCTCAATGGCATCATCCAGGTCAGACTGGACACCCTGCAGCTCGAATCTATCGCGAAGGCTGATGGCAAGGCTGCCGAGACACCTGGGTCGATGAGGATCGTCGGGGGGACAACGCGTCAGCGCAGTTCGACTGAGTTCCATGGCCTCGTCCAGGTCAGACAGGGTGCCCCGCAGGTCGAATCTGGTCCGAAGGCTGCCGGCGAAGTTGTTGAGAGAACAGGGTTGATGAGAGTGGTGGCCAGGGGGATAGTGTTTAAGTGCAGTTCGATGACGCTCGATGGCCTCATCAATATCAGACACCATGCCCTGCAGCTGGAATCTGATGTGAAGGTCTTGCGCAAGGTTGAAGAGAGCATATGCATCAGAATGCTCAAGGTCACAGAGTTCCAGTGCAGCTCGGTTAAGTTCGATGGCTTCATCCAGGTCAGTCTGGACGCGCCGGTGATCGAATCTGGTACTAAGGGCTTTGGCAAGCTTTTGGAGAGAATGGGATCGTGCAGGATTGTCAGAGGGACAGAGTGCCAATGCAGCTCGAAGGAGCCCAATGTCCTCATCCAGGTCAGAAAGGACGGGCCATTGCCGGAATCTTTCTCCAAGGCTGCGGGAAAGGGTGTCAAGTAAACAGGATTGATGAGGATGACCAGCGGGACAGAGCGCTAGTGCGTCTCGATGAAGGTCAATGGCCTCATCCAGGTCACATCGAATGTTTCGATGATGGAACCTGGTATCAAGGTCTTGGGCAAGGATGTGTAGAGACAAGAATCGACGGGGATGGTCATTGGGACAGGCTGCCAGTGAGGCTCGAAAACACTCTATGGACTTATCCAGGTCGGACAAGTCGCCCCGCTGCTCGAATCTGTCGCTAAGCCACACAGCCAGGTCATTGAAATACGACGATCGCAGATCATCCTCAGGGGCTAGTGCAGCTTGATAGAGCTCGATTATCTCATCCAGGTCGGCCAAGTCACCCCGCTGCCGGTATCTAGTTTCAAGGCTGCAAATAAGGCTGCCGAGAGAGAAAGACCGATGAGAATGGCCAGGGGGACGGAGTGTGAGTGCAGCTCGATGGAGCTCAATGGCCTCTTCGAGGTCAGATATGATGCCCTGCAGCTTGAATCTGTCTTCAAGGCTGAACGCAAGGTTGTGGAGAGAGTTGGTTCGAGCAGGATGACCGTTGGGACAGAGTGTGAGTGCAGCTCGATGGAGCTCAATGGCCTCTTCGAGGTCAGATATGATGCCCTGCAGCTTGAATCTGTCTTCAAGGCTGAACGCAAGGTTGTTGAGAGAGTTGGTTCGAGCAGGATGACCGTTGGGACAGAGTGTGAGTGCAGCTCGATGGAGCTCAATGGCCTCATCCAGATCAGACAGGACGCCCTGCAGCTTGAATCTGTCCCGAAGGCAGTGGGCAAGGTTGTGGAGAGAGTTGGTTCGATCAGGATGACCGTCGGGACAGAGTGCGAGTGCAGCTCGATGGAGCTCAATGGCCTCTTCGAGGTCAGATATGATGCCCTGCAGCTTGAATCTGTCTTCAAGGCTGAATGCAAGGTGTTTGAGATAGATGGTTCGATCAGGATGACCGTCGGAACAGAGTGTGAGAACAGCTCGATGAAGCTCAATGGCCTCTTCGAGATCAGACAGGACTCCTCCCTGCTGGAATCTGTCTCGAAGGCTGAAGGCAAGGTTGCTGAGAGAGCTGGTTCGATCAAGATGATCGTCGGAACAGAGTGCAAGTGCAGCTCGACGGAGTTCAATGACTTCATCGAGGTAAGATGGGATGCCCTGCAGCTCAAATTTGTCATGAAGGCTGACGGAAAGGTTGTGGAGAGCCTGATATCGATCAGAATGACCAAGGGGACGGAGGGCGAGAACAACTCGATCTAGCTCAATCGCCTCATCCAAGTCAGACAGCACGCCCCCCTGTCGGAATCTGTCTTGAAGGGAGGCGGCAAGTTTGCTGAGAGAGCTGCATCGATCAGAATGACCAGGCGGACACTCATGTAAGGCTGCTCGACACTTCTCCACATCATCTGCCATGTTGTTGTAGCGGTTAACAGAAGACTGCACATATAAAGAAGTCTACTAAGTCCAAGATTCAATGAGATCAGGATAAATACGCACGGGACGAGCAGAAAATCGAGCACTAAAACAATCCTAAGGATATGATGTGGTAAGTCCTGAGGTCTAATAAAATGGTGCCAACTTTAAGAATTCGTTCTTCAGAGGCTATGACACTTACTTAGGCTGTGTACATCGATAAGGTAGAAGCCGCCCGCACAGCAGCTCGGCGCAACTGATGAACATGCTAATCGTGGTCTCTGTTTGCGCTGCCAGTACATTTGCCTCTCCGCCCGCCTTCTTGTTTCCTGCCGCATCATCGTGTCCTGATATCCACCAGACCACAACGCTGAAATATCGATTCCTGCTGTTCCCCCCATTTAGTGAGTCTGCAAAATGGTCTGTCAGATTATTGTTTCACATAACAGGTATCGGCCGCACAGCTCGAGAAAAGATCACCGGATTTGATGGTTACTTGATGGTCTATGTATATTGACATCGATCCCTTTCCGTGGCTACATATCAGGATCTGCACTGCCAACGCGAGTCCTGCTAGCTATAGCAGGCTTCTGCTTCGTAAACGGCAAGCACCTGTGATCTTCTGTTATGTATGTAGTTGCCTCTTACAGCAGAGTCTATCACTGGCTTGAGCCTTGCCGGGACATGCCCGAGGGGGCGCAGATTCCAGAAATTCGAATGCTGGAACAGAGACAATGGCAAGGACATCTATGGGGCAAGTCCTAAGGTCTGAGACGTGATGGATCCGAGTACCGTCAATTTGGAATCTACTTAGATCGTGTACTTCAAGGCCGAAGTCGCCCACAACAGCTTGCTCACCTTCATCTCTTTGGACGACCGCCTATCCTGACTCGCGTTTTGAGTAACATCCAAGTCGCTCAGACTGTCACGTAAAGTTGCGAAAGTCCCGTCATCTTCAAGTTCCTGGAGCCTTGCGTGACATTGTGAAGTCTTGTTCTAAGTAACATTGAGAGATGCTATCAATAATGCTATAATTGAAGTGGTAGATTCTGTGAAGGACATGAGAGAAAGATGTTGATGAGCACGTGTGCTACATCGTGATTTGGAATTGCCAACTGTAACACCGGGCGTTTTTGCAACACCGGGCAGTACAGCACAATCTATTGCTGGCTTCCCGGTCACGCTCCGACGGTGGGAGATTCGGGGAGATGACGCCTCAGGCTGAGCGTGGACGACTTGAAACACCTCAACGTTGTCAACTTGCACGCAAGCCAACTGCAAAGTAAACTGCAATGAGTTCTCATTTCGACCAGTCACGCCTTATTCGGACACCTGCTTACCCGTCTCAGGCCGTCAGCGAGAAACTCAGGCGCGAGATCAACCTCAAGCACAGCTTAAACCTCAGTGCGTCGATATCTGCACCTAGAATGAGAACCTGACTGGAGTTCGTTCTGTAGAGGACTACCACGACCTGCATGCGTACTCGGTGTCCAATTACTCCTTCTGGCTCGACCTCTGGCAATTTATGGGCATTTTGTCCTCTGTTCCCCCAGATCCCACCAAGGTATGTCCACTCATGTCGGGCTTGTTTCCTCATGACATCGAACATCACTACAGATAGTCCAAAAGGGCAAATACGAAGAGGTCCCCGAATGGTTTCCCGGAGCGCGCCTCAACTACGCGGAGAACCTTCTCTATCGAGACGACGACGGTATCGCCTGCACAGCAGGTAATGAACTCGGAGTCGTGACACATTACACCTTCCGCCAGCTAAGGGAGATGGTGCGCAAAATGGCAGCCGCAATGCGCGTGAATGGATTGAAGGTTGGAGATAGGGTTGCGGGTGAGCGAAGGTCGAGTTTGCCACGAATTGTTAACCTTGAATGGTCGCAGCCATCATCGCCAACTCCATCACTGCTGTGGTAGTTGCTCTTGCAACTTCCAGTGTAGGGGCAATATTTTCCAGTACTGCAACTGACATGGGCACTCAGGTTAGCTTTATCGTATTTCTCATAGATTCGCACGACGCTCCACCTTGACTAGGGCATACTTGATAGGTACAGACAGATCAAACCAAAGTTCATTTTTACAGAAACGGAGATTGTTTATGCCGGGAAGACCGTCAGCATGGTGCAGAGGGCTTCGGAAGTGGAGCGGGACCTCCGCACATCTGGTGTACAGTGCATCATTACCTTGCCGAGTGTAAAGACGGGAAACACCGTCCCAGAGTCTCTGAACATACCCAATAGGTTTGTCCACGACTCATATTCATTAACGCGTGTTCTCACTTGAACTTTGTTTATAGTGTTACATTGGACTCCTTCCTTGCATCGGGTGATGATCGACCACTGGAATTTGAACAGTTACCTTTCAGTCATCCGCTGTACATCCTATACTCCTCGGGGACAAGCGGGCCGCCGAAATGTATAGTCCACTGTGGTGGAGTACGCCTCCCACTTGTGTCCCATATTCTACCATTTATCTCCATGTGTAGGGCGTCCTCATGAACACCAAGAAGGACTGTATGGTTGGCTTCGACATCCTCCCGACTGATGTCTATTTCCAATATACCACGGTGAGTAATCTCATTGTATTCTGTCTGCGAGGTGAATAGTTCACACTCTACAAGACGGGTTGGATGATGTGGCCATTCTTGCTCTCGGGTCTTGCATGTGGTGCACGCATTATCCTTTACGACGGATCACCATTTCACCCCGACCTCAGGGGTTATCTCAAGTTCATTCATGACCAGGGGTGCGAGAACACCAGCAAACGCGGGCCATTAGTTACTAAACCTCTTTTAGTATCACGGTGTTCGGCACAAGTCCACGCTTCCTGACCGAAGTTCAGATGAGGGGTATCAAACCGCGTATGGTCGGATCATAGCCTTCAGGGTTGATGCTAATTACTTCTGTAGTTGAAATTGCATCCTTTGAAGCTCTTCGTGAGATGACAGTCACAGGAGCTGTAATCACTGCACCTTTGATGGAGTGGACGTACAAGGCGTTTGGTGGGAAGTTGCATATCGGTTCGTCTTCTGGAGGGACAGACGTGTGTTGTGCATGTAAGTTTTCATTGGATCGCCTCTTGTTACCATAAGCTAATACTTCTCAGTTATCACAAGCGTTTTAAGTTTACCGCTACATGCTGGAGGTTGTGTCCAGAGTACCATTCTGTCAACGTGGACTAACTGCATGTTCTACACAGAACTTCAAGGCAAATGTCTTGGCATGGCCGTTGAATTATTCGATCCCGCGGGAAACAACATTGAGAACACAGGTCAGCCTGGTGAGCTTGTCATCACACGTCCGCATCCCTCTATACCCGTTTGCTTCTGGGGCGACGAGTCTGGCAAAAAGTTCCGACAAGCATATTATGAGACGTACCCAGGTAAATTCTTGTGGTTTCGTTCAGATATCAACGTGCATGCTCACGTTTATGCGGTGCACAGGAGTCTGGCGCCAAGGCGATTTTGTAGTCAAAAATCCGAAGACGACAGGGTTCCTCTTCCTAGGGCGGAGGTACCAGCCACTCTCGGGTATTATTATATGCAAACTGATCTGACCATTCCCGCAGCGATGGCGTACTCAACCCCTCTGGTGTCCGTTTTGGCTCAGCGGAGATCTACACTGTCCTAGAGTCTTTCTCTGACGAGCTCGATGATTCACTCTGTGTCGGGCAACGCAGGACTCAGGACCCTGACGAGCGTGTCCTCCTATTTTTGAAGATGCGCTCCGGACGTACTCTCACGCCTGCCCTCATCGACCGCATCAAGAGCGCGATCAGGACTAGCCTCAGCCCGAGGCACGTCCCAGCCTATGTATTCGATACCAAGGATATCCCTGTACGTGGTGGTATATTCGCTGAATATCACGATTCTCACTACCGTGCAGTATACCGTAAACGGCAAGAAAATCGAGATTGCGGTGAAGCAGATTGTGTCGGGGTCGAATCTGAAGCCGAGTGGGACGGTGGCGAACCCTGAGTCGCTTGAACTGTACTATAAGTACAGGGACATCGAAAGTGTGGTAGGCGCGAAGACGATGGCGAAGCTCTAAATGTAGACTTTGATATCAGAAGGTTGGGTCCTCCTATTGTATATTAACTTGTGAGCACAGCCATTTTGCGTGACTATATCTGATAATTCTGGGGTGTGAATGAGGAGCGTCAAGACCACATTCAACATTGTGCTTTTTGGGCCATCTATAGGTGCTAGTGTCGCTCCTCATTTCAATGACCATACCACAAATGCGGGTGTGTGGTGATCGAAGTTACATTACACCAAACACTTCATGCTCATGATATTACTCTTGTGTAAGAGGGTCGGACTGTCGTCCGTTATGTCAAAGGTACTAGTTATACCGAAGACTGGACTATTCAGTATCGCACTGGACAGTATTTATGTACATCATGCAAGCCGGCAGTGCTTATATCTTGTCATTCATTGTCATATAGTACGTGAGACTTCCGTTGCAGCATGTTCCTGCCCACTCACAAGTGTTGATTTTTATCAAGGTACAGGTCCGCTACCATGGGATAAACACGTGAGTTAAAGGCAGTACATATCAATAACTTTGAAGGGCGGAGATACTGCATTATCCACCTTGGAATTAAGGCTGAGGAGGATTAATTTGCAATGCGGAGACAGCATGGGCCAAGCTTATCAGTACCCAAGTCATGCAGTATTCGCTAAGTCTCCCACCGCTGGTGATTCTTGATTCGCTTCTTCCCGTTCCCCTCGTGCCCCCGCGGCACTATGCCATGGTATGTTTTTACCTCAGCTTCTTGTGTCCTTATTGAAAGCTTGTAAGCGCTAGCTAGCCTACATCATCTCAACGGACGCGCCGTGATGCGCCGTAGCAGTTGTCTTGTTTGCGTAAAGCATGCATTGTAGCGACTTCAGGCAGGCAGGTCAAGTAATGGGGCACTTCAAGTCAGTCTGTGCTGGAACAATGCACTAATCATCACCTGGGCCGCGGTATCTCACAAATATTAACTACTAGTATCATAGCAAGATCCCTTCACGACGTCCTCATCTTGCATACTACGGAATTATCTATGTGGTCACTTCAGCATTACGACTACCAGCCTAATGCCGCTTGTACCCCTGAACCTGCAGGACTCGCATGGGCTGTTAATATCAGACAACTGACATTAAACGAATACATAAAGGTTCCTGAATTCTTCGAATGTCAAGTTGTTTACTTGTCCACTAGGTAATGGCCAGGGCATGGGCAACACCCGCCCAGACATGAAGGTACGCACCTTCACCGAGATACGTCTCTCTGCCCTCCTTTACACCACCAACGTTCCTTATTTCCCCGGTGGGGTCACTCTGGAACTCTATCACCATCTCCTTGTTCAACAGCACGGTGCCTCGATGACATCAATGACGATACGACTTCGCCGTGGGGTTTTTCTCATCCTTCCGAGTCACAAACCGTTATTGCTCTTTAGAAAATTGCCCCTCTCCCTTTTGTATGCTGATGACCTCGATGACATCATTTCTCCATACGATGAGGTGCTGCATCTCTTCACTCTTGAGCTCATACATGATACCTCCTGTGTCCGCCCTCATTACGATAAACATTGCTATCATCTCGACTCTGCCGTGAGGTACTCCACCAAGGCACCCATGCTGAACAATTTCGCCATGCGCTTTTTAGGCCCGATGTGATACATTCCACAACAGCGACAACCTTGACGAAGCCTTCGTTATGTTTCGTTAATCACTTGAATTGAGGGCATAGGACCACTCAAACCGCCATTTTAATTCATACAAGGCCATTGTTTGACGCCTGTTCCATCGCCTCGGATTGGTCGTGTAGAGGGATGCGCGGCATTTCAGGACCAATTCCTAGCACCATATGCCTCTCAGCCATCGAATGTCCTGCCCATCTGCAGGTGAAGTAATTCTGGTGGGAAAGCCGTGCAAAGGTAACCTGTCCCAATGAAATGTAGGAATGTATCATTGTCCTGGCGCGTGCCAGAGCTACAGTATAAAGGCAAGAGGAGGGTGTTAACTTTCCACTCAACTCAACAGAAGATAAATCATCTTAGCATACTCTTCCCAACAAACATGAAATTCATCTCACTCACCTCTTTCATCGTGTCTGTCGCGGTGATGACTGGCGTGGCTACCGCGTACAACCCCATCGGCCAGTCTTGTGACACCCCCGGTGAGTGCTCTTGCCACAGACTCGTGGACTTCGGGGCATGCGGATATTTGACAGAGTGCTGATGGCTGCTTGCAGATGTTTCTGACTGCGGACAGGACGCGAGCCTGAACGACGGGAATCCGTTCGTTTATGAATGTTCACCAACCGCATACGAGTACGTGTACGTTGTAGGCTGCTCCTGCCCCACTTGCTGTATCACCACACAATTTGGTGAGGCGTACTGCATTTGAAAGTGAGAAGTGAGCGCTGTTTTTCCTCGATGACTAGTCTGAGTGCTGATGAGTTTGCTTTCGCAAGAGAGATTGTGCGTGGAATAACGTACCGTGATACGTGAGAGGAATATAGAAGGAGTGTTGTATCCCGGTCAATAATAAATTGTGTATGGAACTAGTAATTATAAAAGAAGATGTAAGTTTAGTATGAGCGGTTTGCATCTAGACGGACGGACTTTGCGTTCACTTTACTACATTAGTAACGAAGCATAAACAACATTCGCAGTCTCTCTCTCCTCAACGTTCAACGTTCAACTGCGGGCAACCGGAGTACGAAAACAGCACAGGTGGAGCGCGCACATGGCGTCAACGCCATATTGGAAATCACTCCGTCCTTACAATATGTGGAAGTTGTGTTTGAGGGGAGTTATGGTGCAGGAGTCGATGTACCTGAGATTTGCATTTTTATCCCACATCTTAATGTTCGTCGTGGCACAAGAACCACTTCAATTTGTTTCAAGAAATAAAATTACATGGGGGTTCGACATGTAACAAAAGTACTTAGCTATAGGACTCCGTGCAGAAATGTGTGGTTTGGTAGAAACAGACTCTTGGGACGCGTGACCTCGTGAACGAGGATGCCCACAAGGCATAGATCGATTATGATATGCGAATCACTGCAAATACGATATGCTGTTCCAAGGGAATATTCCTGCACAATGTCTTCACATCTTTAACGCTGTGACAGCACGTCTAGTCCAATCTTCCTGAAACATCAACCAAATTGTCATAAAAATTCAAACTATCTGACCAGACATCGTCGTCGATGAACCACATAGAAGCTATTACACTGCGAAATCCAGAGAATTGAATGGCTGCAGCGAGTTGAACCGCCTCATGAGGATCCGGTCGTTGCCCACGATGGCGTGGCGACGACTAGAATGCAAACTCTGGATTCTGTAAGGGAGTCCGTATAATGTCTTGGATCATTGACAGTCTGCTGTGGATTATGAAGGAGGACTCGAACGGCTGTTTCGATGCGACATTCTATGGCAGGCCAGATGAAGCCCCTGTTATCGGTTTAATGAGTCGACTCGGAATGCTCCCTTGGACTGTTACATCGTCGATGTACATTTCAGGAAGTGCGCGACACGCCGAGAGACGACATCTTACTCGGCGGCGACATACCGAAGTTCCTTCTCTCTGTCTGGGGTCCAGGATTCCGACCTGATGCAGGAAGTTCACCCAGAAGTAAGGGGAAGCGTTCCAGGTCCAGAATACCGTGTACAGTAGTCGTCAAAGCGCCATGACGAACACTGCACGGGATGGCATTAATTGTAGAGGATGAAGTGGCCTCTATGACCACATCGTCGGAAACAGTGGGAAGAAATAACGTGCTGATCCATGCGGTCTGATGACGGGGGCAACTAATGCCGAGTCTGTGCCAGTGAGCCATGTTGTAGCTGCTCGGCGGAGGCTGCCATGACTTTTCAGCACGAAGATTGTCCCGAAAGATCGCATCAGATTCTTGAGGGAGTTGTGTTTATTGGTTGTGAATAAAGCTTATAGTAAAGCTTATAGTAAAGCCTCTTCCAAGTCTGATGTTTGACAGAATGGAACACTGTCCGTCTGAGGCTTTGGCATATACTTCATTACTTACTAGTCTTTTCTAATAGCCAGCCGCCTAGGCTGTGTAGCATCAAGGTCGAAGACACTCGCGGCGGCGGCGGCGGCGGCACAGCAATGATTATGCCAGGGTTGCCACTCGCGTTCATCTCTTGTCAGACGACGTCGGTCCTGACGTTTCGGCCCTACTGACGTTGATATTTCAGACTGTCGAGTAAAGGTGTAAAAGTCCTATTACCTCTTGATCATGAGTGCATGAGCGCTGAGCCTAGGTGTCAATTTCAACATCTAACGACATTCAAACTCAGCTACAATCCCTTATCACACGGTCTATAACTCCTACTACTACATCTTTGCGAGGCCAGACTCCAAAGTAATCGTTACACATCGTGCCCCGCGAGTGCGGCGGTGTCCCATGTGTGCGCTACTCCAGGGCACGCCTGTCGCACCGCCGCACTCGCGGATGATCATCTATCATAATAGAATCGGACGGATCTCGTTTCATCCGCCACGCCACAACTTATAAACCGAGGCTACACATCTCATCCAGACTCGCCAAGCTCACGACAGTAGTCTTTCATTCAAATCAACCAATGCGGCACGATCCCAGCCAACTCATGAGTTTCAGATCTCAATTGACGAGGCACATGTCATCTGAAGGCGTCCCACAGTGATAGAAGCTTGAACTAAAAGTAGGAGCGCCATCACTTTGGAAATTCTAGGGTACTGCATAATCTACTACTTCGGAATTAGGAGGGAGTTATTTGCAATCTGGAGACCAGCATGGGCCGAACTCCTCTGTCAAGCAAGACTCTTTGGTACATCTCCCATCGCGCGGCCCATGCTCATTTTTTGATTCGCTGCAGATATCATCTTCTCCCGTCTACTCGTGCCCATCCATGACGTTAAGGGCGACTTCTGCGGAGGAACGGTACGACGCAAAAGATTTTTCCTCAACTTCCCTGTGTCCCCACTGTCAGATCTCCCACAAGTTATCTGATTGCAAGCTACCTACCTCCGATTTGACATTGGCAGTTGTTGATGTACCTTGTGGAGCACAACGATTCGAATAACGGCACTTCCAATGCGTATGCACAGGGGTGAATGCGCTGATGCATCACCCGGATCGCGAACGCTTCGATTGAATTGGCAACTGCCAACCTAAAGCATCTCATTGATACTGATATGATCCGCTTCGCGACCCGCTTGTCGTCCGCCCGCCGGGATACGTTATGGCGGCCTCGCTTATACCTCGCTTATGCGCTACATGTCACGGACTTATGCGGCAAGTTGTTGTCCCGGTGTCTTAAAGCCTCCTGAATTCCTCGTAGCTAGGCAAAGCGCTTAGCTGGCTTATACTTGGCAACCTTTCAAGAGAGGGGCTCTTCCATTGGTGGCATACGCATTCGACGAAATGTACTTCATCCCTGACCCTCTATTGCACCTGCGGCGCCCGTAAGTATCGCCTCGACAGACAAGCTTGGGAACTTTGTTTTGAACAGCAGCATGACCCTGACGACATCGAAGAAACCTCACTAGGAAAGCATGTACCTTTTTTTCCGCCGTGATGCATTTTTCTTTCGTCCGAGGGACTGTCACTGCACTTTGGATAGCTAGGCTCTCACACTTTGACTGCGTTTTTCAGATCTTGACTGACTTGATGACCTCGATGAAGCTATTTCTCTGTTTTGAGGAAGCGCTGCATC
Organism: Suillus clintonianus; assembly: GCF_016758775.1. Classification (NCBI taxonomy): domain Eukaryota; kingdom Fungi; phylum Basidiomycota; class Agaricomycetes; order Boletales; family Suillaceae; genus Suillus; species Suillus clintonianus. The sequence goes on along the minus strand of NW_024539265.1, from coordinate 55,794 downwards.
TCTTTGCTATCAGATTTATGTCTTCTGCGCCTGATGGGCCTCGACGACCTGGGAAGCGGACTTGTCACATGCTCCAGAATCCCCGATAGCAGTGACATCGAATGTAGCATCAAGCTACATGAGGCAGTGAAGCTGCATCCACGAGCTGAGCGGTACCATGCCGACATTCTCGACACTGCACTGCACTGCAGGCGTGGTGGATAAAATCTTGACGAAGCCAACCCCGCTGTGAGATTCACTCCGACCGTGACGTTATTTGCAGGTTCGGCATGTGAACATGTCCGAGGCTGACTTGATGACCCTAAGGGGTTAATCCTGGCCTCTCAAGCAGTGCTTTATCGTCGACAAACAAAGTTCAAACGTACAGGCAGCACAACTTGGAGTAAGTACAAAAGACGACTTACCAATACGTATTAGCATGACGTTTGATAACGTCTGTATACTGTTGCGCCAAGGACACCTGTACAAGACTGTGCGTAACGTGTACGGGTCGACTACTAATTTACAGTGCTCGCGTCCATGGGAAGTCTGTATACACGATGTTAGTACGTACTAAATGTCGTGCACTTTGAAAAACATTTTGACTCACGTTGACCGCGCAGACTAATTCTTGCATGCTTCTGACCGTCTTTGGTGGCCAGATATCTATTAAATCCGTTGCCAATGGAGTCTCGCTTTCCTAAAAAGTCGATCGCCCGCGAAGCCAGCTGCAGGGTTCCTCGCATCCGAGACCGACCCACTCAGCCTCGTATGCATGGTTAGTGCTCAAGGCGTATTTACGATATCTTATACCTTGTATTGCAATGGGAGCCAATATCATGGCGGCACGAGGTGCGGTTATATGAGATAAGCAGTCTGGCATGGGGTCATTGGCTTTTTGGCCACTGCTTCTAGAGGTCGCCCCACTATTGCAACCCCATTGTGCTTATTTGAATCTTTGGGTTCAAAACTTCATCTCCCGGATGAACTTCCTGATTGCCGTGAAGCCAATTCGTCATCTTCCAATCACCAAAGCGGTCTGAAGCGCTCAGCTGGAGAACAAACTGCTTTGAAGATTGGTGCGCACCCAATTATAGACCTTCTAGAATACAGAATACCTTCCTGATAACTCCGCGAGCGCTGATGAAGATCCGATTGTCAAAGACTCCCATGCTAAGTACCTGCACTCTGAAGCTATGCCAACATTAATGTCTCTTCTCAACTTCGGACTAAAAAGGAGAAACTCAATCAATTGATTGCCTCTGGCTTTATCTCCCGGTACTTAAGTACGTGTAAACTAGAGCAGCTACTAGGCACTGTCTGGTGATCACGGATATACGTACACGGTAGATACAAGAAAGCTGTATAAAAATCACATCAAAGTCTATGGTTGTGAGGCGATGTTGATATTGATGTTGATGGCGTCTATTATGTATGCAAAAGAAAGCAAGAAGCAAAGTGTGAGCTATAATAATCACGCTATATCACCACGAGGATAAACGAAGGACAAGAGTTGGAAGGTTTCGTGGCATGCGATAGCGATTGAATATCCATCCACCTGGGATTATCCGATGTGGTATGTACATTTGCAGGAAAAAATTGGATCATAGGATCGATCCGGGAAAGCATGCAGGTCATGCCGGTCGTTAGGTCGTTTGAGAGAAGTGATGGGAAAGTCCGATTGGAGAGCTTTGCCCTTTAGTGACCCTTCTTCTTCTTCGCACCGCCAATGACCCCACCAGCATTGGTAATCAGCTTCTGGAGTTCGCCAGCCTCGTTGAGCTCGCGGATGGTATCCATCGAGCCGACGGGTTTGCCACCAATAAGCATTAGAGGAAGCTCGGTTGAAGATGTGAGGCGGTGTAACAAAGGAATCAGAACATCTGCGTCCTCTGGAACACGTAAAATCATGAGCAACTAGCAAGCTCGAGTCGGGCAATCCGTTTACCTCGTTGATCAACTTCAAAAATGGCCGGAGGCGGCCGTAAGTCCATATTTGAAATTATTTGTTTTATTTCCCTAGAATTTGCATGGTGGAGCTGGAACGCATGGTGACCATCAGGATGACGCTACGACAAAGGGAGGCGAATAATCGACGAACCTTGGTGAACAACATAACAGGATAGCGAGACCACACATCTTGCACGATTTGGTTTACTTCATATGCGGCGCGCGGACTACGAGTGTCGAAGTCAAGGACGAGCTGGGGGTCAATAGGTTGGCTTGGGTCTATTGACCGAGGAATCATGTTTTGTGGTAGTGCTGCTACGAAAGCAGCTACTGCTGCAAGTTCCTGCATCTCGTCCAGTTTGACCTGAGGACGGTTGGCATTGCTGACGGTCTTTCTTTGTGAACTTGAAGGTAGACGGAAGAGCCTAGACGATGGGGGATGATCGTCTTTGTCTTGAGGATGCGAACCATGTGTACCTGGGTGTCCGAGAGCGTCGGAATGAAGCGCTATTGGGGCAAGGTCTAATGAAGGCCTTGCGATGAAAAAGATATAGAATGATACAACGATAAGCCCAAGAAGAGCCAGTGACGTGGCTCTGTGGTTCAATGGCTTTCGCTGGTACTGCAGAGAGTGGAGAAGGGAGGTGACGGGGAGTGTCGACATGGTGACCTAAAGAGGGGGTCGATCGGGGGAGGGGAAGGTAAAAGAGTGTGGAAGAGTGCTTGATATAAAGGAATGATAAAGGAATGGTAAGTGAATGAAAGTTTTGGTCGGTTATTCCAAAAGCAAGGCCGACAATGAAAACCGTGTTCAGGTCTCTTGATCTTCTATTCGGTTCGACCCTTGAAACCAATTTGGCAATTTTGTTGATCCCATATTTAGTATACCGCTCCGTAAAGCAGCCGATCGCACAGTGACAGCACAACTGTAACGATGTTATCTTCACACTAAGGGTATCCCTGATGGCGACTGCCAGTTCCCCCGTGCAACGGAACGCCCATTCAAACAACGTTGACCGTGGCTGGTGTGCGGCGAGGCCTACTCCAACGTGTGAATATTACCTTTGATGCCACCAAGGTTTCACCGTGACTCGCCGCTGAGCTTGGAAACACTCATCAGAGGAACGTCCTACCTAAGGCTAGCCTGACAGGATACGCCGCTGTCTTTGATCATGACGATTACTTACCCCAGTTAACTCATACCGTCCACACGCTTATCTCCTATGTACCTTATATTTTTCGGTGGCGCCTAAATTATCGCCATCAGGTAGCTTCTTTTCCAATCCTGTCCTTCCTGCCGTCAGTGTGCACAGGAGGGGGGCGGGTGTGTTAATCATATGTGTTCCCTATAGGCACACCTTGGAAGGTGCATGAGAACTTGGACGTACTACGCCCTTGAATTTTATGGTCTTCAGATTCGTTATCTTTAATGCTCTAATAATATGTTAGGCCCAGGCCCTATCAATATGATCACAATCTGCCGAAAATCAATTTGCATTCCTCACCGTATGGTTTCTTGACGGGCCACCGTCTACGGCGGCACTTCAAGACACCCTTGACACCGTGAACAAAGGTCATTCGAGACCGCCTGCCGCAAGCGCTCGCACTTCGGCTATTTTCGTCCAGGCCCAGACTATTGACTTTTCCCTTCCCCTTCCTGCCCTTTGCCTGCCCCTGCTGAGCATTCGCTGGCACATGCTGGCACCCGCTTGGACGCTCTTGGGCTCGTCACACCTGTCAACCGGTAAATTGGCATGGATAATAAGTTACATAATACCCAAAAATAGATCCACCGCAAACTCCTGCTTGGATGAACAAGACAACACAATAGCAGTACACATAAGTAGGTTGACAATGTTAACAATACAGTACCTGAACCCATCCAAGCAACATGTGTGCGACATCCATCACACGAGATGACGTGAATCCTACTGCGTCTCCTGTTCCTTCACGATATCCTCCCTTACCGTCATCCCCGCGTTCTCGAACATCTTCTTCAGCTTGCCTTGCGCACGCAACGTGTGCAAGTCGTCGCTTCCGCCGAGTTCTTGCCCATTCAGGATGATATTGGGGAACGTGGAATGATCAGTGAGACGGGTAAGAATGAGTTTTATGAAATCCTCATCGTCTGTAAAAGATCAGCCGTATGCCTCATGAAGGTAAGCATAGCCACGACATACCTCGAAGATCAACTTCGATGATTTTAGGGGGAGGAGAAAGGTTATACGTTTCCAATAGCTTCTTAGCTCTTTTTGAAAACCTACGTAGAACCGGAAGCATAATACATGAGGCTACCACACACATCACAATAGAAGAGGACATACGGGCAAAATGTCTAGCACAGACACAGCATCAGAACCACGTACAGGATCCGGTGAATCGAAGCGCACATACCTTCGAGAATACGATGAGGGGATATTCTTCTCTTAGCTTTCTCATATGAGATTTCCAATCCGGTTGGTCGCCACCGAGATACACAGTCAGATCGATCGGCGTAACATGGTCCACTTTTACTGAATGTGACAGTATGCGATCGTCATCGCTCGTCACAAAATGCAGTAAGCCATATATCTCCTCCACTGGTGGACCCTTGACTAGCGAAACGATATTGGCACGGGAAAGCGAAGAGATCCCTGAGACCTGGAGAGGAGGTAGGGACCATGGTGTACTAAAGAACAGGAAAAACGCAAACAGAAGTACGGGGAGGAGGAAAAGGCGACGACGGCGGAAAGATGAGCATGTGAAGCGGCGGGGAGAGTCGCTTGCCATTTTGTCGTTTTGGGAGGCGCAGATCCTGTTGCAACGACTTGGCAGTGAATTCAAGTGCGAGCCTGGTGGTTCCAGTATGATGAATCACTACTCTGGCTGACACGAGCTGGCACGCTCGCAGGGAAATGCAATGAATTTGAAAGAGTGAGACGGGTTCTCAGGCTTACGGACAAGATTGACCGAGACCAGATTGTGAAACACAATGAACGAGGGGATAAAAGCAGTCTCAGGACCAGTGTTCAGATGTTTTACTTATCTGAGGAGGAGAACAACCATGGACGGGGCTTGTGACGTGGAATTTGAGGTGGGTCTGCTCAGTGCTGTGCAACACGTTCTGGAAGCTTCAATTGTGGCTTGTGGGAGAACTGAATGCTCGGTGCCGCCTGTCAGCGCTCCGAGCTGTGGCAGTACTTTGAACCAGCTTCCGCGACCTCTGGGGTCACAAAATTGTCGCAAGGTAATTTTACACTTGGACTACTATAGATGCGCACTACCAAGGCAAAGATAGCTGGCCACGGCCTGTACATAGAAATAACCCAGGCCTCTGAGGGAACGATGCGGACGAGTGCCGGGCCCCGGCTAGTTTGGACGCCGCCCAAAAAGGCAAGTGCCCGCCACGAAAGATGGGGAGCGATGTCAAAAGGTGTCCTGGCGCTGACGTCGATCACGATACGCAGACACCCAGGACAGCGCAGGGCGGTACGGTGTTCCTCACAAGTACCTCATAACACAGGTTCTTCCCATATCATGCCGGTCTCCGTTTTCCGCAACGAAGCTGCTTATTCCAGCAACTTACCAAGTTGTATGTCGTATTACTATCAAGCTCGTACACTCCGACATACACGAATTTCTGTCTGCGTCATGGTGTATCGCTGATCCGCTCAAGCTGCCCAGTTCTGCCGCGACGCATGACATTGAGCGCGCCGATTATCGTTGCTTGGCCGCGCCGAGCCCCGGACCGCTCCACGTGACTATCATGGAGGATCGATTCGATGGGATCCGAGACTGAGTCCGAGTCGTATCACACGCGATCTCATTGATGTTGATTGATTTCATCCGTAGATTATCATAGATATCGGTTTCAACATGGAAAGAAAAATAGATTATGTGGTCTTTGACATGGATGGTGCGTAGAACTTCCAAGTTCCTCAAGTACTCGCGACGAGACGCGTCTTCGACAGGCCTTCTCATCGACACGGAGAGGATATATACCGAAGTCACAAGTACGCTCCATATCACTGTGCTTCTCCATGCAGCTCACACAGATCGCTCAAAGATGATATCCTCGGTCGCTACGGCAAGACCATGACATGGGACATCAAAGCTCAGCTCATGGGCAAATGTACGCTCTCCGATACCTCTGATCTCATTCAACGTAAACACTATCACAGTACGAGTTGAATCCGCGACGCACCTGCTCTCCTGTTTCCCCGGCATCGATATCACAATCGACCAGTATCTCATAGAATCCCAAGAGAAGCTGGATGAGCGGTGGCCAACCGTGCCGCTCCTCCCAGGAGTACAGAAGCTAATCCAGCACCTAGTGAAACACAACGTGCCAATCATAGTTGCCACTGCCTCCTCAAGACGGAACTTTGACCGCAAGTCTGAGAATCTCAAGGAATTCTTTGACTACTTTCAAGGCAACATCGTCTGCGCTGATGATGTAGCAGGCAAGACTACGGGGAAACCTGATCCATATATTTTCCTGCATGCTGCAGGCGTCCTAGGGAAGGCAGTGGGTACCTCGGAGCATTGCACTGAGGCTGAGGCCGTGGAGAGGAGCAAGGGACTCGTTTTTGAAGACGCCGTTTACGGTGTTCAAGCGGGGAAAAGAGCCGGAATGTCAGGTAGGCTGTTGCTTTCAAAGTTGTAATTTAGGGTTTGACGTTCCTTTCAGTCGTCTGGGTACCTGACGAACGCCTTCTGAGCGTTGCGAGTGCCAGCCCATACCTCGCAGATGAAACGCTCACGTCCATCGAGCATTTTAAACCGGAGAAGTGGGGACTTCCGCCTTACGATGCTGAATGACATCACCAGTTGTTAGCTTTTCGGCGCGAGCCGTTACAGTAAGGAATATATCCCAAGGTGTATGAGGGCGTAAGGTGGGATATTGTTTCCATTCGAAACTGATTTACAAATGGATGTAAAGGCTACTCTCAATTGTGGGGTTTTGAGCCTATTATCGCGGTGCCAACAATAGAGCCCAAAGGCCCACGATTGAAAGTTGTCCTTTGTGGCTGCCTTTCCGCATCCACCGCAATCGCATTTTGTTCCAATGCGATCTCCTGCATCACAATAATGCCATAAAGTGCCCCATGCTATGTCATGCTTGCGACTTCCTTTGTAATCTGAGTCATCGACAGTAATGGCGGCCGCATTTGACATGTCTGAGGAAGTGATGGGCGGGTAAGTGAGACTCGTGATTGTTATGGTTGAATCAGAATCTAGCTGTCTTCTATGGTATAGATCGATTGGGCCCTGAAGCTGGGAGTGTGCCATCCTGCATCAAAAATGTCAACACCCTGGATGCGAGTGGACATCGAAGGGACCGCCTTGTTGTGAATCAGTTATTCTCGTACGTAAGTTGTGCTGACGCTGGCTGTTGATTGAATTGAATAGATCACCGAAGAACTTGAGAAGACAAATGACGGTATTATTGATCGTTGACATGGTTTTTTGTTTTGTTTCTTAATCCAGCTTGTTGTCTTCTTAGGCGGCGCCCGTTTCAGACAGTACATTTCGTCGACAGGTTGTCATTGGCAGATGGCAGGTGGCAGAACCTTGGTAGCAAGCGGTAGAAACTCACTGCAGGGCTTTGGATTGGGGATCATGCACATCGACTGCAATGGAACCCTACAGACAACGGAACGTGGGAGTGTGAGCAGTGATTGATCACCTGGTCCCCAGTCACGAACTAGATGCACCCTGGGCCGCGGAAGGTTCGACGGTGTATGTTATAGCAGGTGATGATCGATCGCGGTCATGTCTTCTCGCTCCAGGCCAAGTCTAAACACAGCATGCTGGAGATACCCATGGAAATTTGAAGGGAAAGGTGCGCTTCGAGATCTCGATTAGCTAGTACTGCGCGCCGACAAGAGCAGATTCCACATCTACCCTAAATCAGCGTGCGAGTTCAGGGTGTTCCATCATGTCGGTCCGCCGTCTGCCACCTGCTGATGTTCACTGGGGAGCTTGATATGCGACAAGTAAGATCAGCGAGGCCATGGAAAGGAGCAAGTGCCTCGTTTTTGAAGATGTTGTTTACGGTCTTCAGGAGCCAGACTAACACATACCTGGCAGATGAGATACTCGCATCCATTAAACATTCATTTCAAGTCGGAGGAGTGGGGCTTCTTGCCTTACGATACTGATTGTAAAATGACAGAAGGGGACGTCATTTCCATTGAAACCTGATTTACAAGTGGATATTATATGTTGGTCATACCTTTACTTACCAGACATGCGATATAGCCTGGATTGTACACAGGTTAGAAGTACGAACCAGCTCCTGCGTACGTGCGGGGACCGGCGCGGCTAGCAACTACCTCGTCGCCTGATGAATCATCCTCTTCTAGTGCTAGTGCTTCCGTCTGTAAACGTGCATCCTCGAGGGATCCAGGTCCGAATGCTGGAGAAGGAGGTATGTAGGGCTTCGCATGGACTGCCAAAATCCCCGTAGGTATCTGCGCTTGCAAGTCCTGCTGCTTTGGCACAGGCTGAAATGTCAACTACCCGAATCACCATCAGCACCCAACATCTCACATAAGTAAAATACCCTGACTTACCGAATCATTGATTTTCTTGTAGTGTTTTAAAAACACACCCACACTCTCTAATTCATCCGCGACACGTCCTTTGCGCCCTCTCCCCTCGCGGCCCCGCCCTACTGCAATACCAATCCCACCCTCCTTCATGTCCTCAAGCTCCTTCTTCGCCCATAGTAACCATGCCACAGCCTCCCCGCCCTTCTCATGCACCCCACTCTCTCCTGCGTCAACACCAAGCCACTTGTGCGCGAGCGCCGCATGAAACGCTGTTGCATCTGCAAGGTAGCGGCGCAGCTCTACGCAGACTTCTGCATTGGAGTCTGGGTTAGAAGACGGGGAGGATGGGCGCGCGGAGCCGGGCGTCATGGCAAGTGTACGCGCAGAGGAATATAGCGAAACACACTCGAGATGGAATTTAAATATGAGCGGGATGGAGGGGTGTGATTTGGGAAGCGGAGGGCCAGGGGATACAGCGCTGTCATATGCAGATTTGGAGAGAAACTTGCGGATTGCCAGAGTTTGTGCGTCAGCGAGTGCCATCCTAAAACATAACATCCAAAATGAGATGAAATGAAATGAGGTAGCGCACTTACTTTGCGAGTGCAGCATTGACCTCCTTGCTCAGATCGGGCGGCCTACCCGACGCGCCCTCCCCGGCTGTATCCCAATCCAATAGGACCTTCTCGCTCATATAGGTAAAAATTCCGCTCGCTCTGCACAGCAGGGTCACCGCAAAATTGAGCTTCTCATCCTTAGCCTTTCTCTCGATATCTGAGATCGCCCGGTCATGCTCATAAGAACCAAGACTCGCGACCGTGACACGGGCGAAATTCGACAGCGCAAAGGCGTAAGTGAGCAACGAGGATGCAAGGTCCGCATGTAGCGATACAAGTGCGATCCTTGGGGACGTGTGAAATAGATGTGCGGACAGTGTCGTGCGCCAGCTGAATTCTTTGAATCTCACGCTGGTCAGTCAAAATCACGGCGGATCAAGTGTCGACAGTAGACTCACTGGGTTCAGATTTTAGACGAATGTCTCCAGATGCGACACAGGCCATGATCCCCTGCAGGTACGGGAGGTAGTCATCGAGAACCTAGGGGATATGTTATGTGCGAGCCCCGGATTGGAACAGTAATGCGCACCTTGATCAAGCGTAGATAATCCTTGTCGTCTATTTCAGTGCGTTTGGTCACTTTGAGAATACCGCGCAGGTTCGCTCGGGCCTGGGTGGCTTCAGCAATGTGACTTGCATGTGTATTGGAGGCCGTGCTGTCAACGCAAAAGTCTCCAAAAGAGATGGCGCCGGTGGTTGGGAGTTCGTAAAGATACGTGGTCATTGTGAATTCATCGACGAGGAGAAACAAGCGATTCAACTGGTGCCAGTGGTCTAGGGTCTAGCTTAAGTGTAAAACATAAAAAATGTGATCTGACCCAGGCTCGAACTGAGGACCTTCTGTGTGTTAGACAGATGCGATAACCAACTACGCCATCAGACCGATGAGAATGAGCGGTGTCTAAAAATTCAAAACCAGACTGTCCATGCCAAAGCAAGTGGGCTCACAACATTCCGATTTGCCTATAGCTTGTACCTACTACCCACGTCTCCCCTTGCCAGACCAACTGAAGGAAGACATTCTTATTGGAGGATCTCTGCTTTTCGACTTTGCAATCGCGGCCGAGACATGGGCCTGGAAGATATTCTTGAAGTTCTTCGCATCTCGACAAGTAGCTGCTAAGTATCGCTCGCCAGTGGCGACAGATATTCGAAGCGGAATCACGGATGCGCGCCGTCAAATTTCCCCCAATACTTATACGGTCGCGCGCGTTTTGTTTCAAGACCTGACCCGGCCTGTTTCTGGACAATGGACCCAACCCAACCATCAGCCAACCTGCTCTCTCACAAGCTTCTATAGTGCCTTTGTTGGAGACGGCTCCGACTTCATTGTGACGCTATACATTAGCAAGAACGAGCTTACCTATACCCAACGTTTTCGGGTGCAAGAGGAGATCAAGCGCCCTTTACGCCCGGGTGTTCAGTACTCGCTATGCGCTGCTACGACCCATACTGTCATTGACCTGCCGCAGTACATCACATCGAGGCTCTCATTGATAGCGCTTTTTGGCATTTCCCCCCATTTGCCATGGGTAATAGTGGCGCAAAGATTATACGCAAGGGTGAAAAAATCTCTTGGAAACACTCTAGAAAATAGAGGATGTCCCTCCTGCCGAGGATATCTCGTAGGGCGCAATTGCATTGATTTCATTTGGGTTAAATGCGCCCGCAAATGTCATGCAGTGTCTGAGACTTAGACAATACATGGTCGCAGAGGCGTTCTCTATTCATTTCAACCGGTTCGCGCCATTCTTAAATATCCTTCGTCATGATACTGATGGATGTTTCAAGGACTGGTGGCGTTGATGAAGGCCCCCGCCTTATCTCTTTTGCACGCTAATTCAGAATGAGAAAACAGGTAAGACGCTTATATAACCTTACTTGATAATATATGTGACGATATACAGAAAAGAAGTCTTTGTATTTGGAATACAAAGTTTGCCTTATCTCTCTTCTACGCTGACTGACTTAGATTAGAATCGAAGAACCGGCGAGCCAATGATATTGGAATATAAAGCTTTCATGCATAACAACGCAAAAGCACCGCAATCCACGTAACGCACGACAAAGAACACACTGATTCTCTCGTCCACGCCGCCATGAGGCTTTCCACAGTGTATAGCTTATCTCCAAAATTGTGGTCATCCGTAAGTACAAGTCTTTTTGTCAGGTCCAAAAGTTACACCCCTATTTCACGTGATTCACGGGCACATTACTTGTATTACGGCTTGACTAAACAATAACAATGTTGCTAGGTAGTCTCCCCTAGAAGACCAAGAGAAAACAACTACCTTGTTGCTGCACAACAGCTTTTTTGGCGTTCAGACATTTCGTGTGAGGTTTATTCATATCTGATAAACAGGGCCATCAGCTTGAACCGGCATACTCCTATGCATCATACTTATTTGGAGATTTGTTTAAAGCACTAGAATATCTAGCACGAACGCCTCCTTCTTACATCCACCACATTATCCGCTCATACACCAGTCCCTGAACATGACCTTAGTCTCAAATGATCCCAGTTTCTGGCCGCAAATCGCCTTTAATCGGGTTGGTAGCTATTTTGTAGGTTCGTAGAGAGCAAATTGGTGATATCTCACTTTATATCTGACTGTTGTCTTGCAGTTGCATCCTCCGTTGCAGTAGTATACGATTGGGGTGAGCAAACTAGTACTCATCGAAACGCTGTTGATGACATGATATGCTCCAGCGTTGAATTTCGGACAAGAGGTAGGTTGATGACATCATCGGAGGATCTATCTGACTGCGACTGGTTATAACTTATAGATTGAACTCCTCTGGGTGAGCAGAGTCCAATCGCAAGAACCAGAGCACATATGATTAACTCGTGGAAGGGGCAACGCTGGTCCCTCGTGACCTTTTTATATCTCGGTGTACGTACTAGCTTCAAATTATGTTGTAAGTTAGTTGGCAAGTTAGGCTGACTTCGAGATATTCTAGCTGCGCTACATTGGACTAATATTTGCTGTGTATGTTCGCAAGGACTTACAAGTTGACATAGTGCTCATAAGCTATCTCTCACGATCAGGGAAAACGCGCTGGGTGTGTCTCCTCACATACATGTTCATTTATTTTAACGGTACTAATGGCATGTAGCAAGCATCCCGACAGTCTCTATGACAGATACAGTGAGCATTCAGTGTACCTGCTATCCTCATCTAACTAACTGCATCCTTGCGCAGGGGTGCGTGATTCTCAAGCAATTTCTAAGTTGGTTCAATTTTACCACTGAAACAGGTGTAAGTTTGTTCCATATTGTCCTCCAACACTCATCGGTAACTGTGTTTGTCAGGCAGAGACATTTCCATCGCACAGTGGTGGACGTTATTCGTTGCAGATATTATTCTTGGCGGTGAGCTGCGCAGCTGCAATACTTGAATGGTATTGATTTGACTAATCTATCATGTAAGCCATCATAATCACTCGATTATACGCCATGTATCAGGGATCCAAAAAGATGCTCATCTTTCTGATTGGAACCTTCCTGGCTGTTACGATCACCTCCTTGGTGATGAACATGGTAGGATCCCACCCTTTTATTGGAGGTAAGCTTTACTTGTGGATGAAAGACTTGAGCTTAGGCTCATGTGACGAATACCAGATGAATTTGTCCTCTCCGGCAACTATATATGCACTATTTGGGAAAACCGCCCCCAACTTATCCGTTGGACTCGGGTGATCGGCACTGCGTGGGAGACCCTCACACTGTGTCTTGCAGTCTGGATTGCTATAAAACACTTCCGTGGACTGAAACGACTCGGGGTATCGACAGGGTCGACCATCGGGGACTGTTTCGCGATGTTAATAAAAAGCCAGGTGCTTTACTTTACAGCGTGAGCTTGTAATTTGAATGATCACGTTCTCGCTGAACTTTTGCACGTTATAGTTTTGCTGCTGTTTCTTGCTTCGACCTCATTTATTTCTCCTCAAATCTGTCGGTGCGGCTGTTTGTGCCTGACATCTGACCACTTCTCATCATTTCTATAGGTTTCGACTTCTGTGGGAGCCCAAATCTGTTATGGTATTATCGTTTTTGTCCCTCCTGTGCAGGTGTTTGTGCTGGGTCCACGCCTTATCCTTAGTATTCGAGAATATCACGCCGAGCTCGTGGACAACTCTGAAGCAGGAACTAACTTCACTACAATCTGGTTCCAGGAACGCGTACATGTGTCAGCTGGCAGTGGCGTGTAGTGCGGGAAATGCTCCAGGGGATTAACACTTGTTGGGTGCTCTGCTGGGATTCGGGAACATGAGGATGTTGCCAGAAGTTCGTCGCGGAATTTTTGGTATTCCTAAGTTGGTTTGAAAGAGAGAAAAAGGTCTGAACCGTTTTCATGGTGTATCACTACTAAGAAATAGCACATGAACGAAGCTTTATTTGGATACTGCTTGGATACTTGGACTGGTATGTAGCATCTCGCAAATTTAATCGTAGTTCGTCTGTCTAGCAGCTTGAGGCCTGCCACATCAAGAAAGGATATATATATATATTTCCACCAGACATTATGTAATATTGACCCGTTTGCGCTCCTCCACCGTGACACTCCGCAGTGGGAGTCGGGAATTATGTATTGGTCCTGCCTGTACGCATACGGATCTCCTCGATGATACGCACAGCAGAGTTCTCCATCGAGCAGCAGCGTCCCAGAAGTTAACGGCATTCTGTTAACGAACCAACAGGTATTTCAATTTGGAGTAATGGTCAGTTTTGTTCTCAAAAGTTAAAGCGAGGCCTGATTTGCTTGGTCGATAAGTATTGCTCCCACTTCCCGACATCCCAGGAACTGCATACTAATCCTGTACACTATGTTGAGTATTAGATTTTCTGTTCATCGAGGAACAGGGCTAATTGAATGGAAGGAGTCGAGGACACTAGATTGGAAGAGTCTACAAGCCTTCTACTTCGTTTGTCCTTTTTCAAATGCGTGATATACTAAGTAGTAGTGGAATGTGGTGCGCACCACGGCCTTAATTATACGACGACAGTGAGTTACTATATGGGTTCGTCGTCATCAAGCTAAATAAGCTTGCATATATAGTTAGTCTGCGCAGACGACTTTGATCCGAGTCATACACACGCTATAGCCTGTGTGAGCTTATCTGCGCCGCAACAATGGATACGCCAACGCCAACACAAGTTACGTATCTCCGAGCATATCACAAAAGCGAAATCCAGATTAGCATTGTTGACAACCGTTGGCAAGTTGATTGTCGGGGCCAGGGGAACGTAAGGAAGTAAGTACGAATGGTGCACATCGTGCCCGTCCAACGTATTGAATATTCTCGAATCTATGTTCGTGCCGCTAAAATCGAAACTCCATTAGTGGGTCGAAATGACGAAGGCACTGCATCAATCTTCTCAGGATAGTTCTCAGTGTGCTGCAAGTAGAAAGTACAGAACTTCATCAGAAATGCTGTGGGCGCTAATAGGCTATGTGTATGAAATTTGTCCTGATCAATGACATCATCAGATACTGCTTTCTTTTGCTTCCGAGTCTCCGAGTTCGATGGTGCTCGAGCGCACTGCTATATATATGTCGCAAATGGAGCTGCTGGATCTCTCTAATTTCGTCAGTTTTCCATTCACTGCACTCGACTTTACCGTGCATTTCTTCAGGCTCCCCACATCCCAAACTGATAAACCCTTTGGTAAGTCAAATCCAACGATCAGACTGTTTCCTATCACTTTGCATGACTCAGTATGGGTACTATGAATAGCTTAGAAGGTCCCGCAAATAATTTTGATGCAAGGGCTGGCCATCATCGGGCCGACCCAAGTCGGTGGGCTGTTGAGCGCTGCATTGTTCGGTTGCCTTGCCTGCCAGTCCTACTTGTATTTTGAAAGATTCACAAGCGATCACATTGCCCTGAAAACAATTGTGAGTTCATCACTGCTCAATTGATCGTGTTGATCGCATCATATGGTTAGGTATCTGCAGTCATGTGCGCTTCATGTCTGACTTGGCTCCTTCGAACATTGACACGGGCTCTGCAGATTGATCCAGTTGGGCCACTTCGCCTGCATAATATCAACGTTGTGGACAATGACTGTCAGCACCTATGGTGACCCATCTCGACTCGATGTCCTTCCTCTAGCGGCAGACATAGCCATCCCGTTGAGCGGTTTTACAGTATTTGGTGTGCAGGTGAGTGACTTCGAATATATATCAATTATTTCGTGCTTACAATGTCAGTCATTTTACGCATTTCGACTTTGGAGGTTGTCTGGAAATGTTTTCTTACCCATTCTTTGCGAAATGCTCTCCGTGGTTGCACAAACATCCACACTCATTCTCTCAGCAAGGGCGGTTTCTATGACAGATATCACGGCTTTTGAAGACAGTCAAATTGTGTTGATCGCGCTCTCTTGGATTGCACGTGGAACCTGCGACTTGATCACCACTGCTGGCATCTCTTGGAGTCTGAAAAACAAACGAGGCTCTGATTTCAGAGAGTATGATTATGCATCATCTCACCTACCATTCCTGACATCTATCATAGCATGATGGCGATGATCGACCGGTTGCTTTATTGGACACTTGGTAAGATAGGAAGTGCCTCCACTGAGTACTGCTTTTTAACATCACCTCTACACAGAAACTGCTCTGGTCACCAGGTATTTACCTCTTTCACTATAGGGCGTTTTCATCAATGATCCGTCAGTTTGATGGCTATTATAGTGACAGTGTTGGTAAGGACTTCCCCGCCCATATCTTCCCCGAATGGAGTGTTCTCTAACTACCTTCAAGTTTTTAGCCCAGAAACAGAACTGTGAGTGCGTTGATACCACATTCTACCACAACTAATATGACGCAGTTGTATGGTTTGGAGTATGGTTGATGTGGCCTAATGGTAATGACAAGGAATACTTCAAATTAAAAAAAAATATTGACCCGCGTGTCATGCAGTCGTAGGGAACTCATTGTTAGCCTCGTGAGTCGCCAAATGGACTCGACAAATGATAAACAAACGAGCTTACCAATGTGACATACAGGTTGAATCGGCGGTTACTCCTTCGAGAGTTTCGGAGGGCCTCAAGAGGTGATGCCCAGAGTCATGACAGTGGTTCGGTGAGCACTGTTTGAATAATTGCGTATAAATTATAATTATGTTTTAGAACGCGATTATGTTCAGAGCCGGTCCAGGAGCCACGCAATCACGGACAGACTCACTAGAGAACTTAACGAACCGAGATGTTGAAGCATTCCAAGAAGCAGGACGCTTGATCAATCAGGATCAAAGGCGGGTTTCGAAGCCTGCAGTGGTCCATATGCGAGCATGTGTTTCAACAAACGACGAAACTCATTGCTGATCATGGGGCTAATGTACGACGATACCATGTGCTCTTCGCATTCTGTAGGTTGACATAAGGCATGTTGAGTTGTGTGTTAAGGTCCGTCGATATCGGATTTTAAGAGCTGCCGAAGCTTTTTTTCAAGGAGAGAGCATGGACGATGTTTCACCAACACGCAGTGCGCTGCTGAGCGAGACTCGAAAGACTGCAAACTTCTCACCTGAGGACCGCGCTCACTAGTATAGTGGGCTGTTCCCACGTGTGGATGTCATGCCGTTCGCCGCTGTCTTTAGCTTCGCAACTGCGGTCCTAGCTTCGCTTTGTCGTTACAGTCCCAATGTCTTTAGGACTAATCTCCCACTGTAAAAGCACCGTGACTCAAATTTTCACGCGAAGTCATGGATAATCAGACTGCGGCACAGCTTGCACGGCCGACGATCTACAACAACGAATATGCCAATGACATACGATTGGCACATCTCTGAGCGCATCGCTACAGTGAAATACAGTCCTAGGCTGGGTATTTTTGCATCCAAATGTGTTTAACTGATGCCGAAACTCGTTGCTGACTAGAATGTACTCTTCATATTTTGTAGGCTCAGAGAGGTGGTTTTCCGAAGGATGAACATCAAGGACCCACGCCCGTAGCCAAAGCGATTGGAAAAGTTGTAGTGCAGTAAGACAATATCGCTCTGTGACTACTGGAGACCTTCCAAAAGACCTTTCACACCTTTTGTCCCAACGATCCTTTCCAACCTGAACTTGTCATACTTGGAATAAATCACTCTTGACATTACATCAGAAGCCTCCACACCATCGTCGAGGAATGGGAAAGAAAGGAACTCCGAGAAGAACTGAGGGTGTTCTGGAGGACCGTAGAAAATGAGATTACGGATGCCTCTGATCTTGTATCTGCAAATACAGAACTCGTTATGTAGACCTGGATTTTACAAATGTAGAGTGACATACCTGCGGTAGAAATGGAACCGCTCGCTGACGAGCAAAAATGACTTTTTGCCGGAGAAAAATGTTTGTCGTGCTCGAGAAATGTCCTGATTGGTAGAGTACCTACATGAAGTTAGCTGATATCCTCGCGTGTTGTTTTTTATGTGGAACTCACTCAGAAAGTACAGCAAAGCTCACGGAAGATTGTTTCCGGAAGTAGTTGTGCACGCGAATGAAATCGAATGATGAAGGTATAAAAATCACTGTGTTGGCACTCTGTACTGCTGATTTAAGAACCCGTGGAAGTAGCTTAGCATAATGTAAGATGAGAAAAGTCAAGGTTGGAGCTGCAGAGGTAGGTTACCTGGGTGGTGAAATAAGCAAATCTCTTTTCTGGTTCGTCCTTGGGGTTGGCACAGTCGAAAGGAACAAACATCTTTTCATTGTTAAGGCACAATCCCTCGGGCAATTAAGAAGGCACTCACTTGGTCGATAGACTCTGGAACCTGTATGGCAGGCCATGCTTTTTCGACTCTGACCTTCCCTGCAGTGTTTTTGAGCGTGGTGTTAAACAGCGCTCTCAATTCTGGCGTCTCGAACGGTGACAAGAAGACGGATTGTCGAAGGTACGCAGAACTCGCGGAGACTAAGCATCATGCGCGAAAGGTTGTCAAGAAGAAACCTACTGGCCGTCCAAATACCATGGCTTGATGCGCGAGAAGTCCGCGTCATGGGAATCTTTCGGCAGGTTGTTCATGTTCGAAAGGACATACTGACATGCACATAATCAAGATAAGGGGATTAACATGAAACATGATATGGGCACACCTGGACATGCTCCCAGTTTTGCATTGCCAGTGCGTTCATTTGGTCTATCACCAATATCTCAATCGATGACAAAAAATCTGCGCTTCTGAAGGGAAGTTACAATTGACCTTTGCATTGGGTTTGCACGATGAACGCACTTTTCTTTCTCGATTGACATCCTCAAACCGAGCGGACTTGCAAGAATAAGATCACACCCATAAAAATCGGCGAATAATTTGACACTTTTTCTTGTGAGTTTAATTCCAACTCTGAAATTATCGTCGACGTTGCCCTTGAACGTCTCGACATGATCTCGAGGGTATGTCCCAGGTTCTGCAACAGCCAGCTTATCGACTGCATCTGGTGGAAGACCGTACTCGGATAGGAAACGGGAATGGTTTTCGATCTGATATGCCGGAGAGGGTGTGTGCGTGGTAAATGCATTGAGCCAAGCGAGTGCCGACGAGCGAAACGGGAGAAGAACGAGTACGGATGGTCGAGTAAAACCTTGATCTTGAACGTCCTCTGGAGGCGAGACTGAAGCTGCCTTCGCATGTGCGAGACGTTCATTGTTTTTCAGAACACGTCTCCGCTTTCTGTGATTTTCTATGAACACGGGAAAGTCTAGATATGGGGGAACAAACTTTGTGATGTGGTCCAACGCGTGCAATGCAACGGCCTCTCGTACACCTTGGTGGTCCTCGAGAGAGAGCGCAGGATTATATAGATCAAGATTGGCAGACAAGATCGAGAGTAGATCATCTTGTGTCTGTCTCTGATCTGAAACGTACATATATCATTATCATGGTATGCTTCACACCGCCAAGCATACCTGACGACTGCTTAGATTGTCGCGCCTGAAAAGAACTCCTCAAACGTTCCGGCACCTAATAATTATTCCATGAATATCTCAACAGCATGTGATATACTACAGAACGCAACATACTGCGGTCTTTTTGGCCAGTTTTTGTGATGGAGGGGTGATATCTTCGCTTCGTAAACTAAACACTGTTGGTAATTTGCCAATTTTCTCCCTCGAAGACGTCCAGCGTCGTTGATCCACAGAGCTTCTTGATGCGTCTGATACAAGATCGGTATTTGGTCCGTAGTGCTGTTCGTATAGCGAAGTGATATCTGACAAAGTGCGCTGGAATACACGTCTCTAGACCATACTGATAACGTACCTTGTACATCCACACCGTCATTTTCTTCGTTACCTCCAGTGACCTCTTCATCTGCGGCATTGTTGGTTTTATCGAATAATATCGAGGGGCCTGGGTCCAAGGTAATATCTTCTGCAAGCTTAACCGTCTTCCGCTTGTTCAACTTCTCGGGTGCTGGCAAATCCTCATCCCGTGGTCTCTTTCTGCTTTTCAGAGCAGAGACATTGAGTAGCGTCAGGAGACGAGTCGTGGGGGTGTTTACGTTGTCGCCGAGGTCCATGGTATTGTGATTTTGACAAGGAATCCAGGATTACAGTTCAATGTAATTGTAAAGGAACGTGAAAAAACACGATCACGTGATCAGTCATGTGACTACGACGCGCCCAGGCTGCAACTTTCATTTATTCTGCTTATCTGATAAGTAATCTGAAAACGCCCTTCTTTATTAACGGAAACTGCTGTCTCATGGCTTGAAGTGTCTTCGTCAACTCGCAGAAATTATCATTCTCGGCATTATGCAAGTGGCTATCGCCTCCGATTATGGCCGAACAGCATTATGAGAGTTACTTATACCGTACATGCCGTGGCCCATCATGTTCTCGTCATAGAATTTTCAGGAGCCTCATCCGCATC
Organism: Suillus clintonianus; assembly: GCF_016758775.1. Lineage (NCBI taxonomy): Eukaryota > Fungi > Basidiomycota > Agaricomycetes > Boletales > Suillaceae > Suillus > Suillus clintonianus. The sequence goes on along the minus strand of NW_024539265.1, from coordinate 35,849 downwards.
TTTAATGCAGCCGAGCGTCGATAAGTATCCAACGTTTTTCTTGAGAGCGTGCACACATTGCCAACCTTCACCTGTTGGTCTCTAGCAGTGTGGTCCACTGTCCACTTCCAGGTTGAAGTGAAGTCGTTACTAGTAGCTCTCTTCCGAATCCAAGCCACCGGCCGCGCTCGCTCCCGATGAGCTTGGAATGTTCTTTATCGTTATCGGTATCCCTCTTTAGGCTTGGTTTAGTCGCATGGGAGTGAAGTGGGATTCGCATAAGTAGCTATAAAGTCCAGAAGGTGTGCTTTCCTGCGTTTCTGTTATCTGCCAGTGATGAGCACTACTTCCATGGCTGCTCTTCCTTTCGAGCTGGAGCAAGGCATTTTCGAAAACGCTGCCAACAGTGATCGTCGGTCGGCCTTGAGCCTGGTCTTGGTGGCTCGGCGGGTACAGTTCTGGTGAGCTGGTTACCGAGGAAACGAACACGAACGATAATTTTTAACCGCAGGGTAGAACCTGTGGTTTACAAGTGCGTTGCACTGAAATACGGAGGTAGTGAATCAGCAAGAGTCCTCGAGGGATTTATTTCTGCCCTCAAGACCAGGCCCGCCTCGTTTTTTGCTAGATATGTCAAGACGCTTCTCCTCTCTGACATTCCTGCATGTTACATGATGGAGATTCTTGCAGTCTGCACTGGCCTTACAGATCTTAGAATCTGGCCACACACGCCGTCACCCGTCACGCACTTTGTAGTTACCAGCTCCATCCGCCCCACTCATCTGTCTTTTTCTGCCGAGCACCTTGCAGCCCGTGGTCGCGGTCCCAACTTTGCCCTCCCATTTTACCAAGAACTTACGCATATGGAATTACATGATACCTGGGGGCAGTTAATGACCTGGGCACCAAACTTTGCAATGCTCCCGCATCTGACACACCTCGCTCTGGTGTTTGGTTCCCCATTCTCGTGCGGCTCTGTAGCTAGCTATGGCCTAAACGCCATATTGGCGAATTGCAGCAAGCTGAAGGTCTGCGTGCTTCGTTGCATGCTCAGTGAGGATGAACTTCGGTTTGGGCAGGATGCTGTGATTGCCAATTCCATCGTAGATCCCCGCGTCGTGGTCGTGGGTTGGCACCGTTCACGGGCGAGGTGGGCGGATGGTTTATGGAACGAGAAGACAGATTTGTGGAACAAAGCTGAGGGTCTTCATCGCCACACGATGATGTGAAGAGGTCAAAATCAGTCTTCGGGATAATCATTTTCGTCCTGCAGTAGTATAGGACGAAGATGCCAGTGGACACCGTCATCTATGCGCCAGGCGTTTGGAGCTAGTATTTAGCGGGAGACACCTGCGCGAGTTAATATCAAAGCACCCAACATAACAATCGAGAAATTGGCTGTAAAATATCTCCAATTATCGATGTGCAAAATGGTCTGAATGAGCCATCCACAACGCAGGCCCTAGATTTAATTATTCACGTCTAACCTTTTGGATTATTCATCCTGGTGCGGACACTGCGGCTGTATGAGGAAGATAAGGAATGCAAACATACAAATTTTGGTACCACATCAGGCAAACTTCAAGATCGATCGGATGGGATCGTCAAGTTCGGTACTGGTACTGGTACTGCTGATCTTATCGATGCACTGCCAGTGGGCAGCAGGTATTCGACGAAACATATACATTCCAGAGCAGCTCCGAGTGTGTGGTTGGCCGCATCCTGGTCCACATGTGGCATTGCAAAGATATCCTTGAATGTAGCCACCTGATCGCGATTATTCAATATTCAATAGCCACATGGTGAGAGCAATCCCATCTGAGCATGTCTTCTTGATCTGGTGCCTCAGACTCCAGAGACACCGTAGAGCGTTCAGTGAACGCGTCATTGTCACTGTGCTTCTTTCCGCCAACCTCAGGTCGTGATCTGGATGAAACAGATCCGGACATATCCATCTCGTCGAGCAACGTTTGTTGCTGATTGATACAGTGGGACGAAGTTATTGAGACATACCAGTGCATGCCCGAGCCTGATCAGATGTGTGCTGCAAAGAATCACAAAAGAATCAAGTTGATTTTTGATTGGCGCCAGCACTGCTTCGCGGAGTTCAAATTCACGACGCGTGCCGACCGCGTCGCGTTTTGTCCGGTCAAAGTGCTCAGGGTGCAACTCTGTTTCTCAAGAGGGAGTCTGCCAATCAAACCTGGATTCATCCCATTCTGTTACAAGCTTTCAACAAATTAAGAGCCAGGCTTTTCCGCACTCTTCCGACACACAGAATCGTTCTTCACCTGCAGCATGCGAGTTCTTTGTGTAGCAGAGAAGCCTTCCATAGCTCGTTCAATCAGCTCAATTCTCTCTGGTGGTCATCTGGAAACAGTGAGCTGGAGCTTTCTGGGCCCTCCAATTCTTGTATTCATACATTCTACTTCCAGCGTCCAACGTCCAATAGATTCATCAAGAACTTTGATTTCGATTACCCACAGACCAACTCACAATTTACAGTGACCTCCGTCTCTGGTCATTTACTAGCCCATGACTTTCCCGAGGAGTATAGGCAGTGGAACTCTTGTGACCCCATTACACTGTTCGATGCGCCCATTCACACTGCTGTACCTGCAGACAGCAAGAGTATCGAACGCAATCTCTTGACTGAAGCGCGTAGAGCAGATACCCTTATGATTTGGACAGATTGTGATCGCGAAGGAGAGAACATTGGGAGCGAGATTGTCAAGGTATGCAGGAAATCACGGCCACAAATCGTTGTGAAAAGGGCTAGGTTTAGCGCCATCATTCCTCAGCGAGTATCCTGTTCTTTGGCCAGATTTCTTTCAGCTAATAGGTATTCGCGATAACAGACAAATTCATCGTGCTGCTCAGCACCCCGTCGATCTCGACATGGCTCAGGCCCACGCTGTCGAGGCGCGCATCTTCCTTGACCTAAGAATAGGTGCTGCATTCACGCGTATGCAAACTCTTACACTGCAGACACGGCTCGCCCAGTTTCGTGAAAAGAGAGAAGTCGTTTCATATGGTTCGTCCATCACCGAGCCACTTGTTTGCCCATGATACATCTCTGAGCAGGTCCTTGTCAATTTCCGACGCTCGGGTTTGTCGTCCAAAGATATAATCAAGTCAAGTCCTTCGTTCCTGAAGACTTCTGGTACATACACTTTTCTGTGGATCGTGATGACATGAAGGTCGACTTCAACTGGAAAAGGGGACACTTATTCGAAAATGATGTGGTTGCTGAGATACACGAGGAGGTTTTGCAGAGTCCCACTGCTAGAGTGGTGAAGGTGACACAGAAAGATGTCAAGAAATAGTGAGTTTTCTTCTTAGTTTTCTGAACTGCACTAGACCAGGTTGAACATTCTAGCAAACCACTCCCACTAACAACCGTAGAGCTGCAGAAGGCTGGATCTAGATTGTTGAGGCTAGCTCCCAAGAAGGTCCTCGATGTGAGCTGAATCAATATTAATGCGTTTCTTGCTTCCCAGCTGACTGTGGTCGTACTCATTCAGATTGCGGAGAAGCTTTACCAACAAGGCTTTTTATCATATCCACGCACAGAAACAGATCAATACGATCCTCAGTTCAATTTCATGACACTCATCGAAAAGCAAACTGCCGATCCTGCTTGGGGAGGATTCGCCACTGGGTATGCTTCGCGCAAGAGTTTTGTGATCGCAGACTTACGTTATACCTTCAGTCTGCATGGAGGCAATTTCAATGCTCCCAGGCGGGGCAAAAACAACGACAAGGCTCATCCGCCCATCCACCCCACCGCTCATGCGGGGAATCTTGCTGGCGATGAGAAGAAGGTATACGAGTTCATCACCCGCCGCTTTCTTGCAAGTTGTAGCACAGATGCGGAAGGCAAAGAAACAATTGTGCAAGTAGATTATGGTGGTGAAGAGTTTAACGCAACCGGTTAGTAATTCTGCTACGACTCCAACATATGCTCACGCCCTTGTAGGATTGATCGTCCTTCGGAGAAATTATCTTGAAGTATACCCATATGACAAGTGGTCGGCAAAAGAGATACCGAACTTCGAGGAAGGCGAGCAGTTCGTACCTACGACATGCGAAGTCAAAGATGGTCAAACTTCCTCACCGTCACTCCTCACCGAGGCGGACTTGGTTACCCTCATGGACAAGAACGGTATTGGTGCGTTTCCGCACACATCGTTGTTATTCCTCCTAATCTGATTATCTGCCATTCTGCAGGCACTGATGCTACGATTGCTCAACACATCCAGACGATTGTCGACCGCGAGTATGTCATCGAACGGATGGATGGTGCAACAAAGCATCTCATGCCCTCGACACTTGGTATTGGGCTTATAGAAGGGTACAATGAAATTGGGTTTGAGAGAAGTTTATCAAAGCCGCAGCTTAGGCGCGAAACCGAACGCGGCATGGTCCGAATTTGCGAAGGCACGAAGTCCAAAGCAGATATGCTCACCGAGAGCATCGAACAATACAGGGAGATGTATGTTCTCGCAAAGAGAGAGTTCGACAAGGTTGTCTCTGTAGGTGGTCTTCGAACGCACGGGTGTCGTCACATTCACATTGCACGACGACGTTAGAGTGTGCGCAGGTACATTGAACGCAATGCAGGTGCAAACAATGGTGGTGGTGGTGGTGGTGGTGGTGGTGGTGGTGGTGGTGGTGGTGGCGGCGGCGGCGGCGGTGGAAGGGGTAGGGGTGCCGGAAGAGGCACTGGTCGTGGAAACAACAATGATAATAATGATAACGACAATGGAGGACCCCCACCAGGAAGTGCCGGACGTGGCCGTGGTCGGGGACGGGGACGGGGCGCTGCAGCCCCAGCATCCAGAGGGCGTGGACGAGGCGCTGCTAGGGCAGCCTCACCGCCACCTGCCAGCGACACTGATGGTACGCAAATTAACGTTATGAAGGATGAGCGTTGACATGGTTCTCTAGACTTGAATATTAATATGCCCCCGCCTCCCCCACCGCCTCGAAGCCGTTCACGAGCATCCAATGGAGCATCAAAACCCAGTGCTCCTGTCTCACGGACAACCTCTTCGGGAAGTAAACCCTCCTCGTCGCGGGTGAATGCCCCGGCAGCTATTCCACGACCCAACCCCTTGCCTTCTTCAAGCACGACGCCCGAATGTGAATGCGGCATTCCATCTCAGTGCAAAACAGTAACGCAAAAATCAGCTCGCGAAGGCAAGCAGTTCTATGCCTGCGGAGTCGGTGACGGCTGCGGGTTCTTCAAATGGTGCGATGATGGACCGGTTGCTATGCCTGCAAATCCTATGCCCCTCGTTCCAGCAAAGCGCGCATTGGCTAGCGAACGTTCAGTGAGTTTATGTTTTGTACTACGTCTTGTTTCATACAGAGCTTTGTGAGCTTAACCAGGTCGATGCCCTCGCACGTCAATGTCAATGTCGTGAGGACGCGGCAAGACGTACTGTCACTAAAGAAGGGTCAAATAAAGGACGAATATTCTGGGGATGTCCCAAAGGAAAGGACGGTGGTTGTGGGTTCTTCGAGTGGGACGATGAACCGCCCAAACCTAAGAGCGCTGCTCCTTCACGCCCCATGTCGACTCGATCAGCAAGCCAAAATGATCCAAGTTCCAGTGGCGGAAAGTGTTTCAAGGTTTGTGTGCGGGCATAACGACAATGTCATGAGAGACTGAACTTCCATATAGTGTGATCAAGAAGGTCATTGGGCGTCTGGTGAGTAATATTATGTGCCGTTGACAGAGGCCACTAAGTACATGTAGCGTGTCCAAATGGTGACATGACTAGTCGCTCGAAACCGGCATCAAAGGCTGGAGGATCGGCGTCTAGTGATGCTTGCTTCAAGTGTGGACAGACAGGACATTGGACTTCTGGTATGATGCTGTATCTCTACCATAGGCGCCCCATTCACTCATGGTATGATAGAATGTCCCGATAATGGTGGACCTGGGCCATCCAAGCGCGCAAAATCTACTTCAAGAGGTTTGAAGTCCTCGTCGAATACCACTTCCAGAGGGAGAGGTGGGAAAAGAGGTGGGAAGAAGGGAGCCTGCAAGACGAAAGGTGGAACATTTGGAGCTCCAGATGATTTCTAAGGCAATATTATGTGGCGAATGTGCTATGGTTTTCGTGCCGCTCGAAATGGGAAACCAACTTGATTGTAGTATTCATAACTGTCAGTTACTGTTACAGCATTTTCAGACCCCACCAACGGCGAGTCAATCTGAGAATTGTGCGGTCTCAATAGTAACCTATCTAACTTCCAAACTAACGTCTGTTTGTTTATTCTTTCTCCGTCCAGTCGCTGGAGGCTCGGTCTTTTCCACATCCGCGACTCGCACACTGTGGTAGACATCAACGCCAATGACCGGTGAATTGGGCATCATGAATACTCACATAGTCTCATCCTCCACGTACGTGTGATCGGTGACGCGAAGGTACACCATCGGTGCGGCAAAGATCATGCTAGCGACCATTAGGCACCACGTCGACAGGAAGATGTTCATGTATCTGGAGCGCTGGTCCAGTAGTATGTTTACAGAGGAATGAAGAACTCACGGGATTCTAGCGGCATCAGTACTCCAGGCACTTGCCGCACCCGCTGATTGCAGGGACTTGTCTGTATGGGGTTTTATCAGTATTGAACTCAACCCTTCGTTTCAAGGTCAATACGCACAGAAGCCAGTAAACACGGCCAGCTTGGCGGGGTCGTTCGACATCGCGCCCATTAGCCAGTATGCATATGTCTGCCACATTGAATCCAGGAAGCCATGAACCATCATAACCCAGACATGAGCAGCGTAGGTTTCGTCCGTGATGTCGATCTTGTAAGTATCAGCGCGGGTATATGTCCTAACTTCCATTGTGATTTTGGCGTGTAGTGTGACAAGATGACTTACTTCTGGTAGAAATATGCCCAGACGTGGGCAGCGAAAGCTACAAGGAACACGAGGATCCAGCCGTAGAAGGCACGGACTCTGCGGCTGACCATTTTCTGGTCAAGAATAAAGTAACCGAGGAAGACAGATCCAAGGATTTGCGCTGTGTAGGTCATTAAACTGTTGAGGCCCCGTGCACGGATAGTGAATATCGCGCCGTTGTAACCATTATATTCTGCGTAACCTATCAGCAACCATGTTGATCCCAGGAACAGTACGGACCCCAGGTATAGCAGTAATTACTGGCAAAGAACATCGGGAAGAGGAGGATGATCCAAGGGTCAGTCTTCAGGGCCACGTACAGGCGAAACAATTCTGTCTTCCATGATGGGTGGCGGACTTCAGTGACGCGAGTCCCGTCCGTACGAATCACCTTGTCTGGGTTTACCATTAACAGCGGGAGGAATACGCCGATGAGGGTCAAAATTAGGAAGCCAACCTAGTTCAGTGTCAATCTTTGGTGACAAGATACTATCGAATGACATACATATGTGCCATTGCCAACTGAGGGTGACAAAATCAATCACGTCAGACTCATAGCTATACTATGCATTGGTCCTTACTGCTGTTGGCCTGACGGTAGAGGATATGAGCACGGCTTCCCATTCACAGACGAAACATATGTTTCACTCACGGTACTCTTAAAATTGGTTCCAAATGCTACAGCAGAACCCAGAACCCCTCCAAGATTGAAGATGGCCCAAAAGATAGAGATGAACATGCCCTTCTGAGCCTCTGTAGGGTATGCCATCATCAAAGAACCCTGTGCGGTCCAAAGCAAAGCTGCACAGACACCAAGGATGGCACCAGCCGCGACTACGAAAGCACTCGCATCAGGATGGATGTTGATAACACTGAAGTGCAAATTTTCAAGTAAAACCACACGATCGATGAACAAGTTAACTTACAGGAACGAGGCAATGTACAACGAGTAGCCCAAAGTTCCAAGTGTCAGAGTGCGCCGAGGACCAAGGACATTATTAATGGAACTGCAGCGATATTAGTCGTCATAAATCAAATTGTCAACCTTGACTCACCCAGAGATTAACCCAAAAAACGCAAAAGTCGCGTACAAAATCGCGCTGGCGTTAGCTTGGACTGTACTATTGACCTGGCCTCCGCCACCGAGACCAGTAAGCGCAACGAAGATGCCAGGGCCCATGAAACACACGAGTCCCAACATTGACACTTGGGTGACAGGGTGGTAGTAATACCTCCTCCATCCTGTCGGACGGTCAAGGACCTGGACCTCTGCGTGGGGAGACGTGGAGTCCTTGCGGCTGCTGTCAAGTTTGTCGATCTCTACGTGCACCTCGGACATGGTGATTAGAAGATGATGGTACGAGGGCTCATTAGCACGAATGAGCGATTGTCTTCCTTCTATATGGTGGGAAACTAAGGGCTCGTATGAATTGCAGGTATCCGAACTCCGTAGGCAGGATGCACATACCTCGTCAATGAACAAACAAATACATGGCTGGAACTTGAAATGGAACAAAAGCCTACATATTTCATTAGTAGCATTGGTAGGCGCGGAAGAAACCGATATGATTCTATTGAATCCATCACAATATTTGTTGGTATGTGGATAACTGTCCCATCGGTGAGCCCCAAAGATGAATGGTGAGTAATAGATCACCAAAAGAAGGTGGTCGTGTCAAGATTGTGACACGAATTTGAAGTTCGCCAGGTGGCCCAGTCACCCGAGCCACTCATTGAGCCACCGTCAATTATACCGTCTTCACGTACCCCCAATCTCGAATTCATCGGTCCATACACCGAGATTGACATTTGTGCGGACTCTGCATGGACCTTTGGGTTCTGCTTCTGCGCTTTCTCTTGCAGACGGGCGGTGTGTCAGTTTGAATGCAAATGGAACGATTTGGGTATGGGACCTCGAGGGTGGAGATGGAACTTCCTGAGGTCGCTAGGCCTGTCAAGGGCAGCTTTGCAGGAACAAACAGTGTAAGTAATTATGGTGCCGTTGCATTTGACGAGCGAAGAATCGTCAATGCTGGTGTACGGGGCATCGAGGAATTCCGAAGGTTTGATATCTAATTGTACAGTGATGGATTGTTGCATTTTTATTAGGGACGCTCTTGAAAGTTCGGGGGCGCACAGGTCGCCCACGCCTATGACCCCTTCGCACACAACACACCCTACCTAAAACGTAGTTTGCACATTACCTAATATTGAACTTGCGAAAAATAAACACTAAATACTTTACACTGTTTTGTCGTCTAGGCTCGTTACCAGCCTGGCGATCTCGGAGTGGCGTGACAGTGCCAGTGGTACTCAATTGTATGTAGTACAACTTAACTTATGGGTCTACCCAAGGTCTACCGTTGTTCAAACTTCAGACTGTATAACATGTTTTAAGTTTTAACCATGTCATGGTTCTGTACGCAAACCACGATGTGGAAGTACTTCGGAACGGTAACAGGGCACCTACGACTCCATTGACAACGACTTTTTAGAATCGAGCAGCCCTATCGTCCTCCCATCAGACTTTTTACATACACCGTGCACAGGCAGATCGGGCTGTGCCAAGGGTTATTATATACTACTCGGTCTTCAAGTACATGATGTGCTCCCCCCTCCATTCTCCACCTCCCGCATGGCAACTGCTCCCAAACCGAGGAAAAAAACCTGGGATCCGTTTAGTCTTCTTGCATATGATGCACTCCCGAATCACCTGGATGACTCTGACTCGGTCACATCTGACCTGAAGTCTGCGACCAATTTCTACGACCGCAGTCTAACAAGTCGTAGGTATGCCCTCGCTGGTGTGGCATGCTCAATTATTGTCAGCTGCTGTTGCATCGTTGCAGGCGCTGTCATCACGGCCGCTCCTGAAGGTGCGGTCACTTTGACATCAGCAGGACAGAGCGGCACTGCGCTGCGGAAAGAGATGGTGGTCATATCACTAAATTTGATCGTCACATTATGCACCGAAGCCATAGGTTTCGTACACAACATCTCATTGCGCTCTGCGCTGGCTTCAGAGTCTCGGCTTCGTTTCAACTCTAATCTGCGCCTTCTGACTGCAACTCGTGGATGGAGCAACCCCAATGGTTCTCTTCTTAATGGTATCATGGTTGTCCTCCTCGTCATATCCTATAGCTCAGCTTCACTGGTCGCAATACCTTCCTACGGCTATTTAAATGAATATCTCGACACCCCCGCGACTAATATTATCATGGGGATACCTCTCCTGATTTTGGGAGTCGCACTTCTTCTCCAGGTGGTGATCGCATTGTCAGGGATGCGAGCTATCAAGATATTAACGTGGAGTTCTTCACCTTTCGATTTGACCGCTGCTCTGGTCCACCACGCGCAATTGACCCCAGCTCTTTTCCGGTGCATGCGTGGTGTGTCCGACTTGGACATGGATGGAGGACCAGCGAAGCCATCAGAGAAACAGCCTTCTGCATGGCATGCGCACCCTAGCATTCGGAAAGTTATCATCTCCCTTTGGTGTCTTGTCGTAGCATGCGCTGGATGGGGTGTCCTCATCCTGCGCATCCAGGACACGCACGATACGCATGAAATCCTCGATCACATAACCTGGAAATCGTGGTCGTTCTTCCCTGACGATTACAATTTTTCATACAGCCTTTATTACTGGTTCGGAGGGGGCACGTCTCATTGGTGGATTATGCCTTATGTCAACCTGGCTGCTATCCAGGGACCGTTGACACTTTGTCTACACTGCTCTGAGCTCATCGCAAACGTCATTCGGGACGAAGGGCATTGGAGATGCGCTACTGGACGAAAAGGGATTCCATCGGCGGTAAACCCGCTGAATTCGGTTTTCGCCAATCCACTCTGTCTTGCACTTTTTGTTGCAAAGCCTGTCCTGCGTAAGTCACTCGCACCTAGCTTTAGATGTATGTCCCTGAACAAATATTATTAACGATATAGACTGGATATTTGGGCTTTGTTTCGTGCTCTTCGCCACCATCGACCTTGCATATGTCAACATCGATGTATATACGTTCCCAATGCAGGTTCGTATTCACTATCTAAGTGCAGGCGCTGCAGCATCCTTATATACTCGTGCAGATCTTGAACTTATGGATAGTGCTGTTTGTATTCGCTTGTTTCTTCACTCTCGTGGCACTACGCCAACGGCGCGGACCCCAGCCAGCTGCATATGGTCACCTTCAGACACTGGCCAACCTCGTGGATGAGTGGTCGCCTGTGATGTGGTGGGGCCACAAGGAAGATGGAACCCCGTATTGTCATGCTGGTAGGGTACTTGAATGGTCACGATGACGGTGCATTGAAGCTTTTAAACAGGGACGAGTGGTCAGCCGCTGCCGGCTGTGAAGATGGACTGTGTTTATGCTGGCACCAGCGTCGGGTCACATCATTCCGTCTCGTGAGAGGTCCTTGCTTTGCAGACATTCCTTAACTTACCCTTTTCAAATATAGGACCTAAATTCATGTCAGGCGGGCTGGCGATGCATTGACGGCGCTCATAGTCAGCTATGCCATGAGACGGGACATATTTGCGATGTTTACGATGTTTGTCGCGTTCAAGTTGGAGATGGATCGGGATGTTGTCATCTGGGCCCACTTCTTCGCGCGCCACGTTCAATAGAATTCGGCTTTCAGCGAATGCACAATTGGGACACATTAGTGATAGAGGATATGATTTACAAGGCTGTGTATGCTCGGATTGTTCTGTATTAGTAGTACTAAGTCACAGCGAATCGTTTTGATACCTTCGAACGGGGTTGGGTGCTGCACAGAAGTACTAGTGAGACGATGTCTCATCATAATGATCATCTGTGTACTCTGCAGCTGGGACAGGAAGCGCTTGATTTCCCTTACAGCCGCACTCGGTAAGGTCAAACTTTGATAGAGGGGCGGGGAACAAGCCAATTAGGCATTCGCAGTAGTTGAAACTTGCAGAGTCAAATTTTGGTCTCGACCGGTTTTGACCAACTTGAAGTTCGATGATCATGAGCCTTCCTTCTTCCCCTTGGCATGGGGCCATTTCCGTAAATCTGGCGGGGGGTTACTGTAACCTTGTTGAGACCGGTTCGCACGATGTACATTACTGATTTCCACACTTCATGCAACCCTCGTGCAGTAGTTTTCGACGAAATCTCGAGGTCCAGGACGTGGGCTGCCCAGTGGTCACCACTGACTGGCGTATGTAACCAGCATCGAATCATTATCCATGAACTCTAGGCAAGCAGTGCTATTGATGTAATATTTGTCAGTGAAGCTGAAGAAGCTACAGTATCATGACCTAGGAATGAATCGCTACCCTGACAGTGCCAATAGGGCTAGTTGGCCCACGTCATTTATCGCAACCGCTGGAAGTTCAATCTGTTTCACGCCCGCGGTTTACAACCTGCTTGTGATCCAACGATAGATGCCTTAATCATTATGGGCATTCACAGACCCTCATCCTCGACGTACGTGTGTTCGGTGACGCGAAGGTATACCATCGGCGCAGAGAAGACCATGCCAGCGACCATCAGGCACCACGTCGACAGGAAGATGTTCATATATCTGGAGCGCTAGTATAGCAGCTTGTTCGCATAGGTAGTAATGATGAACTCACGGGATTCCAACGGCATCAGCACGCCAGACGCCTGCCGCGCCCGCTGATTGCACGGACTTGTCTGCATGGTTCTTGGTCAGAAAGATGGATCGAACTCGTACTTTCAGATACCCACAGAAGCCAGTGAACACAGCCAGCTTCGCGGGGTCGTTTGACATCGCACCCATCAGCCAGTATGCATATGTCTGCCACATTGAATCTAGGAAGCCATAAAAGATCATGACCCAGACATGGGCAGCGTAGGTGTCGTCCATGATGTCGATCCTGTCAGCATTCCTCACAGCCTCTTCAGTGCGGGTATATGTCCTAGGAGCGCTTTCATTTTATATTTGAACCTGTAGTGTGGCATGAGGACTTACTTTTGATAGAAAAACGCCCAGACATGGACGACGAAAATCATGAGAAACACGAGGATCCATCCATAGAATGCGCGGACTCTGCGTCGGACCCTTTTCTGATCAAGGACGAAGCAACCTATAAAGATGGACCCAAAGATCTGCGCTGTCCAGGACATGATGTTATTGAGACCCCGTGCACGGATCGTAAATATGGCGCCGTTGTAGTCATTGTATTCTGCACGATCTGTCAGCAACCACATTGACACCAAGAACAGTACGAACGCCAGGTGTAAAAGTAATTACTGGCAAAAAATATCGGGAAGAGAAGGATAATCCAGGGGTCGGTCTTGAGGGCAACATACAAGCTGAAAAACTCTGCCTTCCAAGATGGGTGCCGGACCTGGGCCACGCGAGTCCCATCCGTACGAATCATCTTGTCTGGGTTTGCCATTAAAAGCGGGAGGAATACACCAATGAGGGTCAAAATCAGGAAACAAACCTAATCAAGCGTCAATATCCGGTGAAAGAGACTATCGTATGACTTACATAAGTGCCGTTGCTAACTGACGATGACGAAATCGGTCAGTTCCACTGTCAGGCTCATAGCCATGTGTCCTGGCTCCTTACCGCTGTTGGACTGATGGTACAAAATATGAGCATATCCTCCTACTCATGAACGTAACATGTTACTCGCCGTACTCTTGAAATTGGTCCCGAATGCTACAGCTGAGCCCACAACCCCCCCAAGACTCAAGATGGCCCAACTGATACATATGAACATGCCCTTCTGAGCCTCAGTAGGGTACGCCATCATCAGAGAGCCCTGCGCGGTCCAAAGCAAAGCTGCGCAGATACCAAGGATAGCACCGGCCACGACAACGAAAGCACTCGCACCCGCACCAGGATGGATGCTAATAGCACTGAGATGCAATGTTTCAGTAAAATCACATGATCGACTAACAGATCAACTTACAGGAACGATGCAATGTACAACGAGTAGCCCCAAGTTCCAAGCATCAAAGTCCGCCGAGGACCAAGGACATTGTTAATGGAACTACGACAACATTAGCCCCCGCAGCCAAAAGTGACGATGTTATCTTGCCCAGAGAAGAACCCAAAAAACGCAAAAGTCGAATACAAAATTGCGCTAGCGTTAGCCTGAATAGAACCGTTGACTTGGCCGCCGCCGCCAAGACCAGTAAGCGCAACGAACATGCCGGGGCACATGAAACACACAAGTCCCAGCATCGACACCTGGGCGATGGGGTGGTAGTAGTATTTCCTCCATCCCGTCGGACGGTCAAAGACCTCTACGTGTTGAGAAGCGGGGTCTTTGCTGCTGCTGTCAAGTTTTTCGATCTCTGCTTGGGCTCCAGACATGGTAGTTAGAAAATGCGACCCCGGTGAAAAAACGGACAGAAAGTGATCCGCAATGGCTTCGTCATCAAGCAATCATGTGGTGAGACCGGAGTCATACTTAGTACTACGAGTGCCATACGCCCGTAAGCAAGATGTACCTTAAGTCCTTGACGAAACTTCATGCCTGATCGTGAAAACCAGCGTGACAAAACTGCGCCCAGTGTTTGCCAGAATGAGCGCTACGTAGCCTAAGTCTGAGTATGGCTCTCCGAATTCGTAGGTCGGCGGTGGCGAATCGATGTAATCCATCAATCTCATCACGACGATGAGTCGTGCATCGTGAAAGAACGAGATTCAGAATTCGCGAAGTCTTTCCAAGAAGATTCCATGGCCAGGCCCTCTCAAGATGGCAAAGGCTGTATAGGTATCTGTCCGCGTCGGCGAACGGCGAGCGCACAAATCAATATCCACGATGTGTTGTCAGTCCCCTCAAGGTCATCGCAATAGAGGAAAATGGCACTGGAGGGCAGCGGCAGACTCGGCTGTTCCTCACGATCGGGACCAGTGGCACAATTTACGTCACTCATCCCACCCACTGCTTCATTTCAACCCATGAGCACTCCTGCAGTAAATTCCAGCTGGTTAGAACTTCATGGACGTGGAACGCACTGTGGATATCATGGACTGGTGCTATATAACTAGCATTGAATCGTTCGTTATCCATGAAGCAATGTTTTGACTTTGTCCGAATCAGTGAAACCGAAGAGGCTTCGGTCTGTGACCAAGTACAGGAAGGAATGGCTACCCTGATAGTCTGACCACACGGTAACGTTATATTTCCGTCTCAAGTTTTCCGTTTCATGTTTTTTCTTTCTCCAGCACCACCATACTGACCGCTCACTAAAGTCATTCGAACGAGTTAAAACTTTTATATAAACACTCCCGATGACAAGCCACTCATTTAACCAGTCCTTCCTTTCAATTACTTTAACACAGGGTAGCACGAGCTCATTGCGCAAGGGTAGCATCGAGACAAACTTTGATATAGAGGAAAAACAAAGTGTCGAGGAGAAACAAATTGTCGAGGAGCTCAACCCAGGAGAACGAGCACGCATTCTGCGCAAGCTCGATTGGCATCTGTTACCATTCGTGTCGTTATTGTACATGCTGTCATTCTTGTGAGTCTGTTTAATACCTCCTTCTCTAGTGGTGCTTCTTATTTCGCGCTGCCTTCAGAGACCGGGCCAATGTCGGTAAGTGGTGGGATATGTACATCATACTTTCTATTCATCACCATCACCACTGGCAGGAAACGCGAAAGTCGCTGGCATGTCTAAAGACCTGCATTTGACCGGCTTCAAGTACAACATTGCTGCGGCCGTCTTTTTTGTACGTAATATGTCGTGCTTTTGTTCTATGCAATATCAACGCGCCTCCTCTAGATTCTGTACAGCTTTGCCGAGGTCCCCTCGTATGTTTAAAATCAAAAGCAGCGTATTCGTTCTCAATGTTTGGATAGGAATATTGCGCTGAAGCTATTCAGACCATCGCGCTGGAGTACGTTTACCTCTGCCCTGTTATCCCCACCGCCTGACAATAGTCTAGTACCGGTTATCATGGTCGCGTGGGGTCTTGTGATGACCCTTATGTGTCTCGTTGATTCATTTCGATCTCTAGTCGTGTGCGTAGATTGTACCTATCTGGTGAAAATTGACGCATTAAAGTATGCGACGGTAGAGCTCGGCTGTTCCTTGGCTTGACAGAAGCGGGATTATTCCCTGGAGTGACCTACTACATATCTCTCTGGTATCCACGCTCTGAACAGTCCAAGCGCATTGCCATATTCTTTTCTGCAGCAACAGTCGCAGGTGAGTAATATTTCATTATAAGCATAGAGTTCCATTTTATTTAAGTTTTCTTTGGTCGTCAGGCGCTTTCGGCGGACTCCTTGCGTGAGTCTTCAAAGTTTCAACCCGCTGTCGTGCTTGACCTGTTCATGCATACAGGTATTGTATCGAGCATTTGGAGGGGTAAGTAATTTATGGTCATTGATAGGCCATCAGTGATTCGTTGATTAGTGTCGGAGGATTGCATGGTTGGCAATGGATTGTATGTTTGCGTGTTTTCAGGCTGAATTGTCACTCATTTTACGTGCACTACTAGTTTCTCCTAGAGGGCATTGGTCAGTCTGTTGAATCTCAGAGGCAATTCAGACATTCATCTTCCATCAGCCACCCTGCTCGTGGCATGTCTCTCCTTTTTCTTCATGCATGATGTGGGTTCACGCATTTATTGTGCATTTCACTGATTATTTGGACTTCTTAGTATCCCGAAACGGCCAAATTTTTGACCGAGACAGAGAGAGCATTCGTGATAGATATGCTCAAACGGGATGCGAATAATCTCGCCACTCACTATCATATTCGATTTGTCATGCAGGCCATGAAGGATTACAAGACTTACATTCAAGTTCTTATCTATATTGGGTACTCCCTGCCTTCTGTTATTTTTCATTCACGAGCTGAGTCCTTTGTTAGGCTGCTCGTCCCTGTTTACGCTATCGCTCTCTTTACGCCGACTATCATCCACGAGCTTGGCTATTCCGCTACCGCTGCTCAGTTGCTCTCAGCCCCACCATTTATTGCTGGCTGTATTACCACAATCCTAGTTGGAGTCTACTCTGACAAGTACAATATTCGTGGCCCATTTATCATCGGTGGCGCTTTCGTGTCTATTGTGGGATATATCTTGCTTTATTGTGGCGGACATGCGGGCATGTCATATACTGGAGCTTGTCTAGCTGCTATTGGTGTCTATCCAACCATCGCGGTTGACCTTGCTTGGGCAGGCTCGAATGCAGGAGGCGACTTGAAGCGTGGAGTTGTGATAGCGATGGTCATTGGCCTTGGAAACCTGGGAGGGTACGTCATGTCATCACAAATATACATCGTCCGCTCAAACCCTGTCTTAGTATCTGCTCGTCATTCATTTACATTGACCCACCAAATTTCCACATTGGCCATGGCACTATCATTGGATTCCTCTTTCTCTCGTATGCCTCCCCAGTTTTTCGGACTGCAATATCATTTAACGAGTTTCCGCTACAGAATTTCCCTGAGCCTGTTCGCTATGTGGGACTATAGCCGGCTTAACAAAAAGAAGCAAGCGCAGTGTCAGGCGGAAGGCATTACTGACAGCAGAAGAGCTGAATTTAAGGACATGGGCGATGCCAGTCCGCTGTTTAGGTGAGCTCCATAACTCATCCACAACCTTCGCTGATCTGAATATACAAGATATGCCATCTAAAACATACGCCTGACCAATTGCAAGTCGCTTAATTGAATATATGTTAACTTCTGGAGTAATAAATATCTACCATTCATTTGTGGTTTAAAATTTAAATAACAGTTGAAATTGCACAATTTTTATGGCTACTTCGTATTAAACATCTACTAAGAACATGATACTGCTCTTGCGACTTTGAAAGATGATCAGATAAAGATCAGTTCTCTTCGGCAATGTAAGTGAATCTGTCACGGTAGCGTTAAACCGTAAGGACCGATTGGTAGTGTGTAAGGCAGGCTCACTTAGGTTTCAATCCACTTTTTTCAAGAACAAGTTCCAAAAGTTCGTACTAATGATGGTGGCCCGAGCAGCCAAACTGCCCTCCACCAAAGGATCGATTCCGAATCCGCATCTGGCCGATCTCCAAGTCGTTGACCGATTTTTGCACGAGGCGCTGCTTTCATAGAGAAGAGTAGACGAAGAGTTTTGGGGTACAGTAGTCGACATGACGTGTAAATGCAAACGACAATATCTGGTTCATTCAACATTGTGCCTATTTCAGGCTACGGCTACCTTGTCTCTGGTAAATCAACCCAGGTCCTAGGCGGCTCAAATCCACGACTTTTCTCATCCTCGGTCTCAAGCTTCAGATATTAGCCATGCACAGATGGGCCACATCAAGAAAAGGCCCCAGGATTGATGAAGCTATTGACGATGGGTGCGCATGTTAGTTGAAGGTACTCGTTCCATGGTGCAGAAGGTGACTAGAAAGCGTGAGTAGGCCTGAGTCGGCTCGTACGATGTACTCAAGTAGAAGACGAAGCTGCGAACGACCAGGGTACACAAAACCTCAGGTAAATATTCTAGGGGAAAATAACACGAGAGAGGATATAAAAGCGAGATATCAAGAATGCAAGAGTATCAGGGACATGTCTACAAAAAACAGGATAAAAGTGGATCACAGATAATCAACTTGTGAATATGTACGAGACGCAGCAATACGACGTACGTAGAACTACACACCGATATGAATGAAAACCATCCTCTGCTCGAGCGGCACTTTTGTCATCACGGTGTGTGTAGCACGGTTGAGTGCCCAGGCCGCCTTCGTACAGTCTATGACACCATCCTCCAGGTCTTCAAACATCTTCTCGTAAAAAGCTTCCACGACATGTTTTACGAGAGCGTCACTGACCCCCCACAGCGTGCCAACGACGCTCTTGAACCCCGAAAACTGGAGTCCAGCTGCGAGGTGGATAGCTTCGTCGGGTGTGTCCTTATCGCCGACGGCGGTATGACATGCTGACAAGAATGCAAATTCAGCTTGTGGGGAATTGTTCTCCATGATGTCGAGCAGCGTAACAGGTTTGTCTCTCATGGCGAAATATGAGTTATAAGGCTGCTCAAGATCTTGCTTGCCGTGACAAGCGAGGTGCACCCAGGTGTTGCGCTGCAAAGCGTTGAGCGCACCTGCTTGTGTGGCTTCGTCTTTCGAAATGTTAGTGAACTTGATGTTGGGAGGAACGAGTGTATGGACAAGCTCAAGCTCACTGTCAACAGCCGGGAGCACGTCACCTTGCCCTGCGCCTGGTTGACTTTGTCCGATCGCCGCGAAGGACGGAGTCGCACGCGTCTTCATCGCCTGCCGAGCTCTAATAAGAGCTGAAAGTGTGGGTGTATAAGAGCAGACGTAGAGATCCTCCAGGCATGACTCGCTCCCAGAGCGATCTGCATTCATTCGGAAGGGGTTAGCTGCATGGAGAGGGATGGACATGAAGGCTGCCGTCGGACACAGCCATATTCGAGAGCGATGCCGCAATTTCAGGTCATGCTGGAGGACATTAATGATGGGTAGCATGATCTCGTCCCACACTACCCGCAAGAGCACTTGCAACTTCTTCCTTGGCTGCTCTGGGCGCATACGAACTGTATGCAGGATTGCCGTAGCAAAATCGTCTTTGAGCTTCTCTAGATGTGGTAGAGTCATGCGCAGGAGGTGAACATGGTAGGCCTCCCCTGACGTCGGGACAACAATGGCGCTGCATGAGTATTGGCTGGCAATGAGGATGATTACTGGGCCATTGCGTGCCGCTACTTGCAAGTCTTCGTACAAAGGTGGAAGTAGGAACCGCGAGAAAGCTTGAATATTACGTATTTCAGCTACTGCAACTTCCCATTGCCTTGTAAGTCTCCGATACTCCGTTGCTGCTCGATCCGCAGCGGCTCGGTCTGTGCTACCCGCGGAACCCTGGGCGTCAGAAAGATGTTTGCTGAGCTCCGAGAACTTGTGAGCTAGGTTGGGATTCGTGGACTGGAGGCCTTCGAGTGGACTCCTCAGGCGAGAGGCCAATGACCACTGTTGGCCACGTCCCTGCTCCGCAAGTTCGACTGCGCATCGGAGATTGTCACTGCGGATGGCACATGATGCTGCATCCACAGGCAGTGATCTGGCATCTTGGAAGGCGGCGACAGCTTCACGCCGCGAAGTGGTGGATGATCGTGTTGAGATATGTGCGTCAAGAAGCTCGAAAAACACCGCATATGCCTCGAGCGCAGATTCATGACCAGAAGCCTCAGCATCAATAATCCAGCGCCACGCTGATAGAATGCGATTTGGAAAGCCTTGGGTAGGGTGCATTGATGCAAGTCTGGAGTGCTCCATTGCAGATGACAAATCAGTGGGTTTGTGTTGTATGCTATAACGAGATAGATAAGCCTGTTGCAGCCATGCATGACTGGAGCATCTATCTGGGTGCAGTGAAGGCAATGCCTCCAATGATTCTTGGCAGAGTCGAATAGCCTCCTCAATATCTTCATCATTCTGAGTTTGCGTGAAACGAGAACACAGCGCCGAGCTCAAATTGTAAAGATGTCTATGGCGCTGTGGATCATCAAGCTGCTTTGACCGAAGAGATTCGCGATACAGATCAATGGCCTCATTAAGATCCTGGATGACATGCAGTTTGTCATCTCTCTCTTTGAGCGTGAGGGCAAGGTTGTGAAGCGTGGTGTCACGACGTGGATGCCCAGGTGGGAGCAACGTCAGTGCCTCGCGATGGAGGCTGACAGCTCGGTTGATGTTATCAACGTCACCGTGTTTGTTGAAACGGGTGCGGAGGACTTGCCCTAGGTTGTCCAATGAGAAATCACGTTTGTTGTGCCCAACAGGCCGCAGACGCAGCGCTTCTTCGTGCATGGAGATGGCCTCGTCAAGGTCATGAGATTTGCCTTGGTGATCAAAGCGGGATCGGAGTGAGAAACAAGTTGTTCAGGTAGGTATCACGGTCAGAATGCCCCTCGGGGCACAGAGAAACGGCTTCACGACCAAGTTGTATGCACTCTTCTAGATCATCAATGCTGCCATGCTGGTTAAAGCGTGCCTCAACTGCCTGTGCAAGGATGTCGAGGGCCCTGGGACGGTATTTGTGGCCCAGAGGGCAGAGCTCGACCACGACTCGTCGAAGGTGGATCCCTTCGTCAGATGCATCGATCGGAAGTTTGTTGCATTCGGCAATCACATAATCGACCTCACTGTCTACGCCGATGCTACGAAGGTAGATCCCCTCTGGACAGAGGGGCAGTAGCTTGCAGCACAGCTGCAGGGATTCATGAATGAAGACGGCGGTGCGCTCCTTGTTGTGGCGCCAGGTTAATGCGAAAATGAGTTGAAAGAGAGATAATGTGTGGTTGGGATGGCCCTGCGGACGCAATGCAAGGGCTTCGCGGAAGAGGGAAGTGGTGGTATCAATGTCTTGAAGATCGTTTTGAATGTAGCCTTGAAGGCGGGCCCGCGCGAGGTTGGTGAGAGCTGCTGCGTGGTCAGGATGGTCGACCGGACAGCGGTGCAGAACCGACCGAAAATGCTGTAAAGCATCGTTCAGGCGAGAGACTGTCTTCCTGGTCATGTATTCGGTATATCGTGCGTGGCCCGCATCTGTTTCTCGAGCAATCTCGCAATCTACGAGGGGCTACAGTTGACATTCCGTCAGCAAAAGCTAACCGCAGAGGCTAGCGTCACCCACGTCAAATAGAGCACTTTCCTGATTATCACAAGCATCTACAACAGCGGCCTTCAGCATGAGTGAGGGAGTGACACCGCGGATGGGTGGGAAGGACAGTTCTACAGGATATGAGTAGATACGCATGAATGAGAAGTAGGTTACTCACCGAATGGTTCATCTCCATGATCGAGTAACTCATCCCACGATGTTTGAAGTTTTCCTACGATTTCACCATTGCCCAGCATTCGATCGAGCTCAAAGGACGCTCTGATCTCCACTGATAATGAAGGTGATGCCTGTGTTCTATAAGCCGAGGATGAGTACTCGAATCGCGTCCGAAAGTTTTCAGGGACTTTACAGGGTCATGGAATCTCCCCATGCGACAGATTTATCGGATGACAAGACTCTGACGGTTGATTTCCAGCGCTTCCTTGAGTTGACATTGATGGACACGTAAATGCCTGCGGGTATGCGCTCAGAAGGGACTTGAAGGTTTTTTGCGCTTCTGACTGTAGATAGAGTGTGAGGATCTCAAAGAGATACGAAGGTGGTGCGGAGTGACCCACCTTCAAGTCTGATGTATTGCCTTGCAATGCTAGTAGTAGGCGTGATGGTGCGACGAAACAAACGACGAACAGCACGGTGCATCGGAGATTGAGTGGCGTACAGAATGAGCGGTAGGAGAGGATAGGCTAGTAATAGGTGATGACACGTGTATTTCCATGTTGTTGAGGGCTGTTCGGCAGGATAGACGCTGGTATAATTAGACTAAGCGCTGAGACCATTGACAAAGATGACCGAGTAGAATTAACGGGAGAACCTGTGGGTGGGCAATGTGGAGGTCAGACACATCAGAAAAAGTGGCACGCCAACGTTATGCGAGACTGAGCGTTCTATGATGTTTGCTACTCCTGGACGATACGACTCATTTGGCACACGAAGGAAAAATGAAGAATCGAGTTTATTTCCCAAGTTAAATACAAACCGGTGAAAACGATGCCAAATATTGTTGAGTTGCAATACGAATCACGAACCGTCGGAGTTAGGTTGGAATACCAACGTTGCCAACCACGGACGGCGCATATATATATCACTTACTTATTGTTCCCCGCTTTCCCTCAGTCCGTTCTATCTGACTGAGGAGACTGATACTGTCTAGCATCAACAAATATTGGGGGGAAGGATGACTGAAAGTGTCACTGAAACACCAGGAATGGTTTGCGGGTGTATGAGACGGAATTCAGATGATATAGCTGAACGCGGCAGACGTTACAATGAGTGATGAAGAGAGTGAATGCGACCTGGAACAAGGACAATTAGTAGCACATTAGTCTTTACGATACCTGGGCAACATGTCTACCGTTGATCGAGTTGTCGTGTTTTCCTGAGCAGCGGGAGACTCAACTACCAGCAAACGTGTCGCCCAGTGTATTTCTTGGTTCGAACTTCTGAATCGTCCAATTGTAGTTTTCGCAAACAACAGGACTTGCCAAAATCAGACAATTATGTCAGCTCAAGTGATGTTCAGCCACAAACCAAACACCTAAAGATATTGTCAACAGTTTGCAAGTTGGCTTCGACCATATCGACTTTAGAATGCATCTATACAACCTAACGCTGCAGCCCCCGGCGGCAGCTACGCAAGCTATCGTTGGTAATTTTTCTGGCGCTCGAACTCAGGAAATCATCATCTCCCGTGGCACTCGACTGGAGCTCTTGCGCCCAGATGTTCAAACTGGCAAACTATCAACAGTTATTGCCTCTGATGTCTTTGGCTCTATTCGTTCTCTAGCAGCTTTTCGTTTGACAGGCAGTACCAAGGGTGAGCCCCTCGTACGTATCTTCTTTTGTTCCTTCTTATTCATACTCTGTTCTCAGACTACGCAATCGTAGGCTCGGATTCTGGTCGCATCATCATTCTCGACTATGATCCGAAGTCGAGCAGTTTCGTGAAGCTGCATCAAGAAACCTTTGGCAAGTCTGGAGCGCGACGCATTGTACCCGGACAATACCTCGCGACGGACCCCAAGGGCCGTAGCGTGATGATCTCATCAGTAGAGAAAGCTAAACTTGTATACATCTTGAACCGAGATGCTGCAGCTAATCTCACGATTTCGTCGCCTCTCGAAGCGCACAAGAACAATGCGATCATTCACCATATCGTGGGCCTTGACGTGGGCTTTGAGAACCCATTGTTTGCTGCTCTTGAAGTCGACTACTCTGAGTCTGATCAAGATCCTACAGGGGAAACGTTCAACAATGCGGAGAAGGTGTGTTTTGTGATCATTTTTCGTGTAATGACTGATGAGTTCCTAGATGCTGACATACTACGAACTTGATTTGGGCCTTAACCACGTCGTTCGAAAATGGAGCGAAGCTACAGATCCACGTGCCAATTTACTGGTTCAAGTCCCCGGTGGCCAAGTCGCATCCACAGATCGTTTCGACGGACCGTCTGGTGTTCTTGTTTGCTGTGAAGACCATATCATCTACCGACACATGGACCGACCGCAACATCGTGTCCCCATCCCACGAAGACAACACCCACTCGAAGATCGTCAGCGAGGCGTCATCATCGTTACGGCCGTCATGCACAAAATGAAGGTTAGTCCTTCGCAGCTTGTTACCATATCTTGATTAATATGTTCCCGTAGGGTGCTTTCTTCTTCCTCCTTCAAAGCGAGGATGGTGACCTCTTTAAGGTCACGATTGACCATGAAGAAGACGAAGTTAAGGCATTAAAAATCAAGTATTTTGACACTGTCCCTGTGGCATCCAGTCTTTGTATTCTTAAATCTGGTTTCCTTTTCGTTGCATCCGAGTTCGGGAATCAGTGAGTCTCAATTTATCTTCTCGCAAGAAGTTTTCTGACTTCGATTTCAGTTATTTGTACCAGTTCCAGAAATTGGGTGACGATGACAATGAACCTGAGTTTAGCTCGACGTCGTATCCAGCCACCGGAATGGCAAATCCCACCATTTCTTTACCTCATGCACACTTCCGGCCACGACCACTGGACAATCTTGCTCTTGCAGACGAAATGGAATCTCTAGACCCGATAATAGACTCCAAGGTGATGAACCTATTACCAAACTCAGATACGCCCCAGATTTTTACCGCCTGTGGACGTGGAGCACGGAGTTCTTTCAGAACACTTCGCCACGGTCTTGACGTCGAAGAATCCGTCAGTTCAGAGTTGCCGGGTATTCCCAATGCGGTTTGGACAACCAAGCGGCGCGAGGACGGTATGTCTTTTTTTTCATAGTATTTCTTAACAACATCCGCTGATGGCTACTTGCAGATGAGTTTGATACCTACATTATTCTCTCATTCGTCAATGGAACTCTTGTCCTTTCCATCGGAGAAACAATTGAAGAAGTGCAGGACACCGGTATCCTGTCATCAGCGCCCACTCTTGCTGTCCAGCAAATTGGTGCTGACGCCCTCCTGCAGGTGCATCCACATGGCATTCGTCATATCCTTGCGGACCACCGCGTCAATCAGTGGTCAGCGCCTCAAGGAAAGACTATCGTCACCGCTACGACAAACAAACGCCAAGTGGTTGTTGCCCTGAGCTCTGCTGAGCTTGTTTACTTCGAACTCGATCTTGATGGTCAGCTGAACGAATATCAAGATAGGAAAGCGATGGGTTCAACTATCACAGCTCTAAGCATAGCTGAGGTGCCTGAGGGGCGCCAAAGAACACCCTACCTGGTAAGCCGTACTACATCGAGTTAGAAATAAATTACTTACTCATATCTTACTAGGCTGTCGGATGCGAGGATCAAACCGTTCGAATAGTGTCGCTTGACCCAGAGAGTACACTGGAAACCATTAGTTTGCAGGCGTTGACAGCACCACCGTCAACTATTTGCATTGCTGACATGCTGGATGCGAGTATCAACAAGACGCAGCCTACCATGTTTGTTAACATTGGTCTCCAAAATGGCGTTCTCCTGCGAACCGTACTTGATCCTATCAACGGGCAGCTAACTGATACTCGGACTCGGTGGGTTGTTTCGCCAATTGGAGAATTTTAGCTAACTGTTTTCAATTAGGTTCCTCGGGAATCGGCCAGTCAGACTGGTTCGTGTTCAAATCCAGGGGAATCCAGCCATCCTAGCGCTCTCGTCCAGATCCTGGTTGAATTACACGCATCAAAATCTCATGCATTTCACTCCTTTGATTTTCGATAACTTGGACTACGCGTGGAGTTTCTCCGCTGAGCTCAGTCCTGAGGGCCTCATTGGCATAGCCGGCAGTGTCCTTCGGTAAGTGATCCTATTCATCACGTCCTGTCGAAGATGCGAATAGAGATACCGGATGAACCTCTGAGGAGGACATGCCGAAAATTTTTGAATACCAATTGTTCCTACTGAGACTTCCTTCTTCCGTTGTTTTTCGAATTAACGCTGATTGCCGTTTCCTTGTCAGCATCTTTCAGATACCAAAATTGGGCATGAAATTGAAGCAAGATTCAATTCCGCTATCCTTGACCCCTCGAAGGTTTATATCACACCCCAAAAATCGCCACTTTTATCTTATTGAGGGCGACCACCGTGTCTTGGGCGATGAGGCCGCCAACACACGGTTACAGGCGATGGTGAGTCTTATCCATTATCTTGCGACTATCCTGGGCTTATCCTTTTTTCAGAGGGAAGCAGGACAGCATGTTGATCAAGAAATGCTTGATCTACCTCCCGAGATCTTTGGACGGCCGAAAGCGGCAGCAGGGAATTGGGCATCCGCAATCCGCATTATCGATCCTGTTGAGGTAAGGCCGTATTGTAACTGGTCGATGCGTGAGGGCTCACATCTACGTTTTCTAGGGCAAGACCGTTGCGGTTATAACACTAGACAACAACGAGGCAGCCTTCAGCCTTGCTTTCGTACAATTTGCTGCACGAAACAACGATCTACATCTTGTCGTAGGCACTGCGCAGGATACCTTATTGTCTCCGCGGTCGTGTACCAGTGGTTTCTTGCGAACGTATCGTTTCACCGAGGATGGCGTGGGATTGGAGCTTCTTCACAAGGTGCAGTGATATCTTGATGAATACTTCAGTTCTCTGACGCTTTCATTTAGACAGAGACAGACGATGTCCCCCTGGCTGTCATGGGATTCCAAGGACGTTTGGTTGCTGGGGTTGGAAAGGCTCTTCGGATATATGAGATTGGTAAGAAGAAGCTCCTACGGAAAGCGGAGAACAAAGTAAGCACACACCAACATTGTACCTTTGGTTTGCTTACCTTCGTATTTCAGACATTTTCTACTGCCATTGTTACCCTCAACACCCAGGGTTCCCGCATAATTGTTGGCGACATGCAAGAGTCAATACATTACGCAGTATACAAGGCACCAGAGAACCGCCTGCTCATCTTCGCTGATGACACTCAACCCAGATGGATTGCTGCAGCGACGATGGTGGATTACAATACCGTCGCCGCAAGTGATCGCTTCGGCAACGTCTTTGTCAACCGCCTTGATGCAAAGGTCTCTGACCAAGTAGATGATGACCCCACAGGTGCTGGTATCCTCCATGAGAAGGGCATATTGATGGGTGCCCCTCACAAAACCAACATGTTGTGTCACTTCCACGTTGGTGATCTTGTCACCTCGATACACAAAGTGTCACTTGTTGCTGGTGGTCGTGAGGTGTTGCTCTACACTGGCATTCACGGAACCATCGGGATACTCGTGCCTTTCGTGTCCAAGGAGGATGTAGATTTCATCTCAACGCTGGAGCAACACATGCGCACGGAGCAGGGCAGTCTTGTAGGCCGGGATCACTTGAGTTGGAGAGGGTATTATGTGCCAGTGAAGGCAGTTGTTGATGGAGATTTGTGCGAGACATATGCTCGGCTGCCAGGGTCGAAGCAGAGTGCGATTGCTGGAGAACTTGACCGCTCAGTAGGAGAGGTGCTCAAAAAGCTGGAGCAGTTGCGTGTGACTGCTAGTGGTTTCTAGGTGTTTATGTGCAGTCATATTGTAGACTGATCATTGTATTGTACTCAAACTGAATATCTTTCTTTCTTGTGATTCCATTCACTGAATTCAATCAACGAAAACAGAAAGAGGTAGAATGACGTTGCAGCTCATTGCAGGTGACCCGAAATTCTGACAATTGTGGCAAGCTTGAAATACCTCCGCACGATCTAAACTCCCACCCGCTTCCTTCCTTCAGCCTCCTTCGTCATCCTAAACCTTTTCAAAAGCCAGAACAAAGCCAGGATGTTGAACATTGGTGCACGTAGTATTGTGAACACGTCCCGCGTGCGGGCAATCCAGGCAACGCGGTCGTACGCGACCAAGGAGGCAGCCCCCGTGACCCTCAAGAACCACAAGGTGCTATCGACAGACTGAATGCTAATCCCCTCTGACAATGGCGCGTATTTTCAACGCGTATTCTCGTGTCTAGTATACCGTCCATGCTATCGCTGCCGGGCAGGGTCGTAAGGGTGAAGTCGGGTCATTAGACGAGACCCCTTTCTCTCTGCACCTCGCGATGCCCAAGGTATTGGGTGGCAAGGGCGACGGGACAAATCCTGAGCAACTATTTGCCATGGGCTACGCATGTGCGTATAGTATTATTACTTTAAAATCGCGTGGCTTGCACTGAATATATGCGTCACGAATGTAGCGTGTTTCCTAGGAGCCCTGCAGATGATGGCGGGCAAAATGGGAAAGAAGGATGCCGCAAGGAACGCCGTGATCCACACAACCGTACATCTCGGAGAAGCGGAAGGGCTGGGGGGGTTCGGGCTTGCCGTGGATATTAAGGTCGAGGGTGTGGAAGATGAGGAACTGATCAAGGCTGGACACGAGGTACGTTTCCCCTACTCACGCGTGGCCTCCGGTACACACGCATATATTGTGTCCCGCTGACTGTGGTACTCCTCCCAGGCTTGTCCCTACAGTCGTGCACTTGTGCATGGCGCAGTTGTGAATGTTTCTAAGGCATAGGTACACTTTTAGGCCTCGGGCCTCAGGAATTGACTTCATAGTTTTCATGTGACTTATTGTTCGCGCGTATCACAGTCCTTGAGAGTGTCACTGCAGGCTGAGAGATAGTGCATGCTAACCATAGCATACATAATACTTTGGTGATTCAACGTTCAGCCCATCAACCAGTCCGTATGATACTACAAGTACACTGGGCAAGTATATTTCGGGGTTCGTGAAGCATAAACTAACAACAGAGGGTTGACAGAACCGACAAAACAGGATTACGCGCGTCTGCAGCGCTTTTACAAAGAGCTCCTGTACCACTTCTCCTCGACACCATCAGCCTTCGTCAAGTATGGCATCAAGTCACTCGTCAAAAATTCGCTTGGCCACTGTTGCCTGATTTGACCCATGAGATACTTGGTGGCAATTTTTAAGTGGTTGTCCTTGACGCCCGGGGCGATCTTCTTGATCCCGGGCGTTTGCTCTGCGATGATGCGGTCGACATACTGTGTGGTAATCTCCACGCCAGTGTCAATACGTGCGCTGTATTTAACCCACTGCCAGAGCTGCACACGTGCGATCTCAGCAGTAGCCGCATCCTCCATTAAATAGTTGACAGGAATGCAGCCATTGCCGCCGATCCAGGCTGCACAGTAGGCAAGAGCCACAGAGACATTGGAGCGGATGCCGTCCTCGGTGATCTTTCCAGGAACGCTGGCACTCAACAAGTCCGCGGCAGCAACTTTCACATCCTCACGTCTGACGTGATACTATAACCAATGCGTGAGCAATAGGAACAGGCAAAACGGTACCGCCGATGCGAACCTGGTTAGGACCGAGCATATTTTCGTCGAACACCTTGCGAGCAATGTGATTGATTAAGGGGTGCGCAATCCAGGTGCCATCATGGCCAGCTGTGACCTCGCGGAGCTTGTCTTCTCGAACCTTGTCCATCGCCACCTCGTTGGCTTGAAGGTCATCCTTGATAGGAATTTGAGCAGACATGCCGCCCATAGCAGCAACCTTCCTCCTAAAACATTATGAGTACTTATCAACATACACGAAACGTGGCATTACCTGTGACAAGTTTGGATTAAAAGACGCACATACGAATCCATAAAAGGTACTGTCATAGTAACATCCTTCCTGTCTGGTAAGACGGCGCTTCTGTCCGCCCTCCGCTTCTTGATGGCACTGAAAATATAGTCCCATCTAAAAATACACACGGAAGTGAGCGAGCAGTATACGCATATAGGGTGCTCCTCACCTTCCGCAATTCAATCCAGCAGAGTGGTTTCTAAGCTCAAAGAGAATTTCTTCCATTTGGAATGCCGCGGGAAGTGTCTCGATGAGGACAGTCGCCCTAATGGTATTGTGGGGTATTCCAATGTAGGACTGAGAAAATAGGAAGACGTCGTTCCATAGACGGGCCTCGAGATAGTGCTCCATCTTGGGAAGATAAAAGTAAGGGCCCGAGCCCCCCTTGATGAGCTCGCGGGCATTATGGTAGAAGTAGAGTCCAAAGTCGAAGAGAGAGCCCGAGACAGGGGTGTTGTCGACCGTGACACGCGTCTCGTCCAGGTGCCAGCCCCTAGGCCTAGACCAAAATATGAACAATTGCATGCGGAGCGGAAAGAATATATTCGTACCGAACGATAAGCACAGCTGGATTCGCAGACAGCTTGTATTGCTTCCCACCAGACTCGAAGTCGATCTGACGCTTGATTGCGTCCCGCAAGTTGACTTGCCCGTTAATCATGTTTGCAAACGTAGGAGCACTGGAGTCTGAAGATCTTATATTAGCGCAATTCTTAGTATCATGAATGGTCTGCGAACCTTCAAAATCTGCCATGAAGGTTTTCGCGCCACTGTTCAGAGCATTGATGACCATCTTACGGTCAGTAGGACCGGTGATCTCAACGCGTCTGTCTTGAAGACCAGGTGCAGGGGGCGCGCAGTGCCATGAGGGCTCAGCACGGATGTGAGCTGTTTCAGGAGGAAAGTCAAGAGGCACTCCCGAGTCAAACCTGCGCTGTGCAACGTCGCGCGCGATTAGGAGGTTATGTCTGGTAGACTCAAACGTCCTATGAAGTGCAGCGAGGAAGGAAAGTGCACCGTCGGTAAGAATGTCAACTTGGGCAAGCTGATTGTCCTTTGTGTGAATCTGAACGCCTGGGGCCATGTTTGAGAAAGATGAGTGGAGTTGTGGTAAGTAAGGAAAGAGATTAGATTGTGTGTTATGTACTAGTCTCGGGACTCCGACATACCGCTGGTCGTTCCGAGCCGACGTCATTCTGAGCATGTGTTTATTTCTGCAACAACCACGCAATTACGTGAAACTGAAATTGAACGCGGAGTACAAACGGTCGGATCCACGACACATAAAGCCTACAGATCACCATAAGAACATTGTTGCTGGATCTCCTACGGGGATCCGCTCATACTCCTTATCACGAGGTCTTAGAGCTGGTCTCCATTCCAACTGGGACAGCGACGGGTTCCGAAGGCGCTGCTCGAGGGAACGTTGGGATAAGTATCCTATAGCGATAGATATAAGTAGACTGAACTCACCAAGGATATTTTTCACCGTGCGCTCTCCAACTTTAATCACTCTACGGCACGCCATTTGCCACACCCCTACGCTCACAGAGCCTAGATCATTCATTGAGCCTTTGCGAGCTGATCGCGCTAATGACTGTGGGAATGCTTACCTTTAGGTGCGAAAGGGAATGACATCCACCAGGCAAGTGGGCCAAGCCAACCAGAAGGCAAGTAGAATACTGCAGCCTTTCTGTACCACCAACCAACGAAGAACGACAGTCCTGTCGTAAAGACCCACATCAGAGTATTGAACTTGACTGAGAATGCAGTCTTGCTGGATGCAAGGTCCCCATCTATGAAACACGTCAGTTCGTCGGCAGGCGCCAACGTGTCGTGGAGGCCACGTACTGAGCTTCTCGAGCTCTGCTAGTCTTTTGTCAACACTCCTTCTCAGCTTCGCCCACTTGGCAAATTGATCTTGCGCGCTCGTTTGCAGCAGCTCTTTCTTCGCCGTAAGAAGCTCGACTTTCAGCTGGCGTTGTCGAGCGTATGAGGCATTCATGAAGATTCTGCAGTAGAGACCCCATGCCTAGATGAAAGAGCCTGTAAATCTTGTGTATGAAGCATTTGGAAGAACACCAACAAATTCAAGCAGGACAGTTTTGCCAATCCATGAGATGAGCTCAGTGAGAAAGACAAGCGCGAAAATTGTGAAGATGAGTGACATGGTGGATACGGATAAGCCTTGCAGAGGGAACTCGCAGTGTAAGTACAAGGGAAGGAATTGAGCTGCTCAGTGCTCGGCAAGTTTTGGAGAAACGTCAATTGAACGTCACGACTCAACACTGCATAGCATACAGCCGAACACGTTGGTACTGGCATCACGGTGCTCGCGGCTTTGGCGCCGGATCATCGTGTTCACTAATTGGCCGATTGCAACACAGCAAGTCAAAGGACTTAGACTCAAACGCTTGTGACAAGTCCAGTCTTTAATCGAAAGTTGTGCAGCACGCTCGTCAGAATGTGACAATCACATCAAAATGCGTAAAAAATGTGGACATCATATCTGAGTTCTGTGTTGCGAAGTTGAAACAACGAGTACGATAGTGCACTCTAGGCGATGGGGTCTCAAGGGGACAGGAATGGCTTGATCAAGAAAGAAAGGTCATAGTTGCATGCGGAGGTGGTTGTATAGCCATAATATGCCATTAAGGGGTGATACATGCTGCGTTGCATTGGTGTGGTGCGTCTCTCTGTGTTGTCCCCGCCTCTCCCACTCAACTCCACAGCGCCAAAAACATCGAGAATGAAAGAAAAGGCTGCTCAGATGTTGAGCTTTGTGCGCCTCCAGTGACGGCGTTTAGCGTTGTACTGTAAAGTAATACCCGGATCAGCAACGCTCTCGGTTCCCAGGATCCTCAGCACTTACTTGGATCTTAGTGTCCGTCTTTAGGCGGAACCACTGAGGAATGGGCCTGGAAGTGGTTTATGACTAGGGTGTATTGGCATCAATACACCCCACTCACCTGTTCTGGCGGCCGGCCTTGGCGAGGATACGCTTCGTTCTGAAGGACTTTTGGGAAGGCTTCAAGGAAATAAACCAGTCAGTATGTACATGGAACAACATCCAGCAGCAAAACTCACCATTTTTGTCGATGTCGGGGTCGTTCCTCGCTGTGATGAGATGTGATGAAAAATAAGGTTATCGAGATGGATTCACTGTACAGTTGCTGACTCAGCGGCACGCACGTTACTTTTGTTCCCACACTTCCGGTGTCTGAACGGCTCTGACATACGTGGTCGAACACCGAAGTTAGCGTTCTTGAATCTTGACTATGCAGTTCCTCAAATTTTGGCTCTCCATCCTGGCTTTGGCGGTGTGCGCGCTGGCCGCCGAGCCGCCGAAGGAACTGCAAATCGCAGTCACCTACTTGCCTGATGACTGCCCCACAACCGCGACGACTGGGGACGCCATTAAGGTCCACTACGTGAGTTTTGAGTCACGGCCTGTCTGTGTTGCGTGAATTCACATGGGGCATGAAATGCAGACTGGAACGCTGTTCTCTGACGGTAGCAAGTTTGATTCAAGGTCAGTATACACACTTTCTTTGTTTTTGGACCGAGTAAATTCAGTGACATTTGTTGCAGTCTCGACCGAGGCCAACCATTGCCTATCAAACGTGAGCAGTTTAATTTGCGTCCAAGGTGCCGTACTGACCGTACGTTTATCTAGTCGGTGTGGGTCAGGTAATCAAAGGATGGGACGAAGGTCTCCAAGGCATGTGCCTCAACGAGAAGCGCACCTTGACAATTCCTTCACACATGGCCTACGGTTGGTTTATTCTGGCAATCTACGAGGCACATACTCAATAATAGTTAAACAGGTTCGCGTGCGATGGGCAATAAGATTCCTGCGAATTCTGCCTTGGTCTTCGACGTCGAGCTCGTTAGCCTTCAGAAACGCGACGAACTGTAGACAATTGATGGTCATGCAATAGCATTTATGGATATTAGTCGTGTCAGTGGATTAAATACGTATACTCGAAAACAATTGGACGAGCTAGCCAATAGCTTTCACTTTGGCTGCACTTGCGGCCCCTTGAGCTTCTCTGTCACAAGTTCACTGAATTCCTCCCTGAGGATGGCCTCCCGTCTCTGCCTCTCATCTTTCTGCAACTTCAAGATACCCCTCTTCTCCTCCGCGCTAATAACCTGGTTCTCCTTCCTCATACGCACTGCGTTCATGCGCTTGTGCCTGCTTCCACTCATTACATAGCCAACCGACTCGAACTGAGCAATTTCGTCCGAGGTTAGACCGATTTCACCACGTCGTGGAATACGTGAATCCGTGTCGTCTTGCAAGAAGGCGGCCATGGCGCTACCTTCACCGCGAAGCAGAGCGCTACCATAAGCACGTTCATCGAACTTCTTAGCGATAACCTTGTATAGCGGTTGGGGCCCGAGATCTTCATCAGAATCCTCGTCCGCCGCCTCTCCAGAGTGCGAAGGGATAGTGGTTGGTGGCGGCATGGAGCCAATACTCTGAGCGGCCAAAGACGAAGAAGCAAATGTTGCAGCTGCAGGTTTCTCCACCCACTCGTCTTCTTCGACTGCACGAGGGGGCGACGGGGCACGAACAGGACTTGGGCTTGGGCTGTGAAGATGGCTCTTGCTCTTGCTTCGTCTGCTTCTCTCTCTGTCATCTTCCTCACTATCGTAGCTCCGATGTCTGCTAGGCGCTCGGCTCTTCTTTTCCTTTCTCTCCCTCCGTTCGGCCCTGTCCTTCTCTTTTCGCGCCCGTTTTCGGTCTTTACGCTCCTTCCGCCTGCGCTCATCCTCACTGTCAGAAGAGTCTGTGGGAGTCTCTGCCCGGTCACGCTTAGATTTTCCGCGTGATTTTGTGTCGCGGGAAGGTGAACTGCAAGTTATTTGAGTACGCAACAAATGTCAGCAGGTGAAATGAACACATACAGTGTTCTTGTTGCAGCCTTGGGAGAAGCAGGCCAAATGTTTAGTGTCGATGCGTCTCTTTGGGCTCGACGACTGTATGACAATTAGTATATATCTACTAATTTAAATAACTGCAAACGTACCTCTCCAAATATTCACTCCCCCCGCCTCCGTACGACCCACCAGCATGCGGTGGTCTATCCCTCCCTTGTCGGTTGGGGTACACATTTTCCTGATTCCGCCACGGGGCTTCAGAAGGCGGAGGTGTCGCAGGGCGCTTGTAATATTCAGGACTTCCCCGACGCCGTTCTTTGCTTCGCTCCCTGTCACGATCTCGTCCTCGATCAACGCTCTTGTCGCGCTGCTGTCTATCATCGTCTCTTTTCCTGTCATCCCCTCCATCCCTGTCCTTGTGCCTACTATCATCCCGCCTTTTGTCTCTTTCGCGTTCTCTGCTACGGTCCCGCGCTCCTCGGTTTCGGCCATTGTCTCTCTCTCGTTCACTCTGTCGTGGTGGGCTGCGCGCTCGTGGTGACGGAGAGCGGGCACGTCGGCGGGAGAGGTAAGTATCTTTGGGATCTTGTGGAACCAAGCCCATGCGTGAGGGATGTACAGTCGCCATGTTCAGTAAGTATGCAGTGCAGGGAAAGGAAAGTTAAGGAAGATGTCACTGGATGTGGTGAGCGGCTGTGGAAGAAAAGCGTGGGAATCAATTTAGATGTCCTCTTTTATCAAAGCCTTCTCCTATTGCCAACAAGGAAAACGCATGTAAAGTAGGGAAATTCCATTACTTGGTATCGGAACGTAGCTAATCAATATGATACATACAATGATAGGTGTGTGTGGATTGAGCGGTGTCCAGAGATTAGAGATAAGTAGTCGTACAGGGATGGAAATTTGAGAAGGATATTGGCATATTGCCCATCGAGAATGGAAATGCACAAGTACACCGAAGATCCGATTGAACTGCGATGTCATTGCGGGGGTATCGTCTCGTGGAGCTCGATGTCGTCCGTGTTGGAGTGAGGGGTGTTGAAAAGATACGAGAGCCGCAGAAATCGCCCAGAAACTCATTCATCCACCAACATCATCATATCGTGCTTTGAAAGCCTCCTCCTGGAGTCCCACCGCCTCAAATATTGACGTGAAGACTCCTCGAACACCTCGCATCCCTCAAAAAGGCTCTCAGGCACCACATCCTTCCGTTGCTCCCAAGGCTTGAGGTCCACCACCTCAACGCGGTCAATCGCAACGAGTATCATCCCGAAACTGTAGGCATCAGCCAGTAGCGGATCCTGACACTCCCCGCGGAGAACCTCTGGGGCTGCGAATGGTCGTGTACCTGGGTGTATTTGCTCCACCTTCTTTTGCGGAGCCACAACAGATCCTGCTCGTGCTATGTGTTGGAAAGGATCTACAGGCTCAT